>NW_025725928.1:1654687-1985625 GCF_021461395.2 Schistocerca americana
ATTAGTGCCACATGAATGGTTCAAAACATAGACAGTAAGTAGAGTCAGTTTTCTTGTACTTAAGTCGGCATTGTGCCTTTTGTATACATATCCTATGCAATTTCTGTGTTCCATCGTCAATAAGAAGGTCCGAGGGATACAGTAAACCTGAAGTGAAAGTTCGGAATCTATAACTAGTGTGACATGATTGGTTCAAAACATAGACAGTAAGAAGAGTCAGTTTTCTTGTACTTAAGTCGGCATTGTGCCTTTTCTATTTAATTCCGATGCAATTTCTGTTTTTCATCGTCAATAAGAGGGTCTGAGGGATAGAGTAAACCTGGAGTAAATCATCGGAATCTAAAACTAGTGTCACATGAATGGTTTACATCATAGACAGTAAGAAGATTCAGTTTTCTTGTACTTAAGTCTGCATTGTGCCTCTTGTATTTAGTTCCGATGCAATTTCTGTGTTACATCGTCAATAAGAAGGTCAGAGGGATACAGTAAACCTGAAGTGAAGCATCGGAATCTATAACTAGTGTCACAGGAATGGTTCAAACCATAGACAGTAAGAAGAGTCTGTTTTCTTGTACTTAAGTCGGCATTGTGCGTTTTGTATTTAATTCCGATGCAATTTCTGTGTTTCATCGTCAATAAGAAGGTCAGAGGGATACAGTAAACCTGAAGTGAAGCATCGGAATCTATAACTAGTGTCACATGAATGGTTCAAAACATAGACAGTTAGAAGGGTCAGCTTTCTTGTACTTAAGTCGGCATTGTGATTTTTGTATTTAATTCCCATGCAATTTCTGTGTTTCATCGTCAATAAGAAGGTCAGAGGGATACAGTAAACCTGAAGTGAAGCATGGGAATCTATATTTAGTGTCACAGGAATGGTTCAAACCATAGACAGTAAGAAGAGTCTGTTTTCTTGTACCTAAGTCTGCATTGTGCCTTTTCTATTTAATTCCGTTGCAATTTCTGTGTTTCATCGTCAATAAGAAGGTCAGAGGGATACAGTAAACGTGAAGTGAAGTATCGGAATCTATAACTAGTGTCATAGGAATGGTTCAAAACATAGACAGTAAGAAGAGTCAGTTTTCTTGTACTTAAGTCGGCACTGTTCCTTTTCTATTTAATTCCGATGCAATTACTATGTTTCATCGTCAATAAGAAGGTCAGAGGGATACAGTAAACCTGAAGTGAAGCATCGGAATCTATAACTAGTGTCACAGGAATGGATCAAAACATAGACAGTAAGAAGAGTCAGTTTTCTTGTACTTAAGTCGGCATTGTGCCTTTTCTATTTAATTCCGAATTAATTTCTGTGATTCATCGTCAACACGAAGGTCAGAGGGATACAGTAAACCTGGAGTAAAGCATCGGAATCTATAAATAGTGTCACATGAATGGTTTAAAACATAGACAGTAAGAAGACACAGTTTTCTTGTACTTAAGTCGGCATTGTGTCTTTTGTATTTAATTCCGATGCAATTTCTGTGTTTCATCGTCAATAAGAAGGTCGGAGGGATACAGTAAACCTGAAGTGAAGCATCGGAATCTATAACTAGTGTCACAGGAACCTTTCAAAACATAGACAGTAAGAAGAGTCAGTTTTCTTGTACTTAAGTCGGCGTTGTGCCTTTTGTATGTAATTCCAATTCAATTTCTGTGTTTCATCGTCAATAAGAAGGTCAGAGGGATACAGTTAATCTGAAGTGAAGCATCGGAATCTATAGCTAGTGTCACAGGAATGGTTCAAAACAAAGACAGTAAGAAGAGTCAGTTTTCTTGTACTTAAGTCGGCATTGTGCCTTTTGTGTTTAATTCCGATGCAATTTCAGTGTTTCATCGTCAATAAGAAGGTCAGAGGGTACAGTGAACCTGAAGTGAAGCATCGGAATCTATAACTAGTGTCACAGGAATGGTTCAAAACATACACAGTAAGACGAGTCAGTTCCCTTGTACTTAAGTCGGCATTGTTCCTTTTCTATCTAATTCCGATGCAATTTCTATGTTTCACCGTCAATAAGAAGGTCAGAGGGATACAGTAAACCTGACGTGACGCATCGGAATCTATAACTAGTGTCACATGAATGGTGCAAACATAGACAGTAAGAAGAGTCAGTTTTCTTGTACATATGTCGGCATTGTGCCTATTGTATTTAATTCCGATGCAATTTCTGTGTTTCATCGTCAATAAGAAGGTCAGAGTGATACAGTAACATGAAGTGAAGCATCGGAATCTATAACTAGTGTCACAGGAAAGGTTCAAAACATAGACAGTAAGAAGAATCAGTTTTCTTGTACATAAGTCGGCATTGTGCCTTTTGTATTTAATTCCGATGCAATTTCTGTGTTTCATCGTCAATAAGAATGTCAGAGGGATACAGAAAACCTGAAGTGAAACATCGGAATCTATAACTAGTGTCACAGTAATGGTTCAAAACATAGACAGTAAGAAGAGTCATTTTTCTTGTACTTAAGTCGGCATTGTCCTTTTTGTATTTAATTCCGATGCGATTTCTGCGTTTGATCGTCAATAAGAAGATCTGATGGATACAGTATACCTGAAGTGAAGCATCGGAAGCTATAACTAGTGTCACATGAATAGTTCAAAACATAGACAGTAGGAAGAGATTTCTTGTACTTAGGTCGTCATTGTGCCTTTTGTATTTAATTCCGATGCAATTTCTGTGTTTCATCGTCAATAAGAAGGTCAGAGGGATACAGTAACATGAAGTGAAGCATCGGAATCTATAACTAGTGTCACAACAATGGTTCAAAACATAAACAGTAAGAAGAGTCAGTTTTCTTGTACTTAAGTCGCCATTGTGCCTTTTGTATTTAATTCCGATGCAATTTCTGTGTTTCATCGTCAATAAGTAGGTCAGAGGGATACAATAAACCTGAAGTGAAGCATCGGAATCTATAACTAGTGTCACAGGAATGGTTCAAATCATAGACAGTAAGAAGAGTCAGTTTTCTTGTACTAAATTCGGCATTGTGCCTTTTGTATTTAATTCCGTTGCAATTTCTGTGTTTCATCGTCAATAAGTAGGTCAGAGGGATACAATAAACCTGAAGTGAAGCATCGGAATCTATAACTAGTGTCACAGGAATGGTTCAAATCATAGACAGTAAGAAGAGTCAGTTTTCTTGTACCTATGTCGGCATTGTTCCTTCTCTATTTCATCCCGATGCAATTTCTGTGTTTCATCGTCTATATGAAGGTCAGAGGGATACAGTAAACCTGAAGTGAAGCGTCGGAATCCATTATTAGTGTCACATGAATGGTTCAAAACATAGACAGTAAGTAGAGTCAGTTTTCTTGTACTTAAGTCGGCATTGTGCCTTTTGTATACATTTCCTATGCAATTTCTGTGTTCCATCGTCAATAAGAAGGTCCGAGGGATACAGTAAACCTGAAGTGAAAGTTCGGAATCTATAACTAGTGTGACATGATTGGTTCAAAACATAGACAGTAAGAAGAGTCAGTTTTCTTGTACTTAAGTCGGCATTGTGCCTTTTCTATTTAATTCCGATGCAATTTCTGTGTTTCATCGTCAATAAGAAGGTCTGAGGGATAGAGTAAACCTGGAGTAAAGCATCGGAATCTATAACTAGTGTCACATGAATGGTTTACATCATAGACAGTAAGAAGATTCAGTTTTCTTGTACTTAAGTCGGCATTGTGCCTCTTGTATTTAGTTCCGATGCAATTTCTGTGTTACATCGTCAATAAGAAGGTCAGAGGGATACAGTAAACCTGAAGTGAAGCATCGGAATCTATAACTAGTGTCACAGGAATGGTTCAAACCATAGACAGTAAGAAGAGTCTGTTTTCTTGTACTTAAGTCGGCATTGTGCGTTTTGTATTTAATTCCGATGCAATTTCTGTGTTTCATCGTCAATAAGAAGGTCAGAGGGATACAGTAAACCTGAAGTGAAGCATCGGAATCTATAACTAGTGTCACATGAATGGTTCAAAACATAGACAGTTAGAAGGGTCAGCTTTCTTGTACTTAAGTCGGCATTGTGATTTTTGTATTTAATTCCCATGCAATTTCTGTGTTTCATCGTCAATAAGAAGGTCAGAGAGATACAGTAAACCTGAACTGAAGCATGGGAATCTATATTTAGTGTCACAGGAATGGTTCAAACCACAGACAGTAAGAAGAGTCTGTTTTCTTGTACTTAAGTCTGCATTGTGCCTTTTCTATTTAATTCCGTTGCAATTTCTGTGTTTCATCGTCAATAAGAAGGTCAGAGGGATACAGTAAACGTGAAGTGAAGCATCGGAATCTATAACTAGTGTCATAGGAATGGTTCAAAACATAGACAGTAAGAAGAGTCAGTTTTCTTGTACTTAAGTCGGCACTGTTCCTTTTCTATTTAATTCCGAAACAATTACTATGTTTCATCGTCAATAAGAAGGTCAGAGGGATACAGTAAACCTGAAGTGAAGCATCGGAATCTATAACTAGTGTCACAGGAATGGATCAAAACATAGACAGTAAGAAGAGTCAGTTTTCTTGTACTTGAGTCGGAATTGTGCCTTTTCTATTTAATTCCGAATTAATTTCTGTGATTCATCGTCAACACGAAGGTCAGAGGGATACAGTAAACCTGGAGTAAAGCATCGGAATCTATAAATAGTGTCACATGAATGGTTTAAAACATAGACAGTAAGAAGACACAGTTTTCTTGTACTTAAGTCGGCATTGTGTCTTTTGTATTTAATTCCGATGCAATTTCTGTGTTTCATCGTCAATAAGAAGGTCGGAGGGATACAGTAAACCTGAAGTGAAGCATCGGAATCTATAACTAGTGTCACAGGAACCTTTCAAAACATAGACAGTAAGAAGAGTCAGTTTTCTTGTACTTAAGTCGGCGTTGTGCCTTTTGTATGTAATTCCAATTCAATTTCTGTGTTTCATCGTCAATAAGAAGGTCAGAGGGATACAGTTAATCTGAAGTGAAGCATCGGAATCTATAGCTAGTGTCACAGGTATGGTTCAAAACAAAGACAGTAAGAAGAGTCAGTTTTCTTGTACTTAAGTCGGCATTGTGCCTTTTGTGTTTAATTCCGATGCAATTTTAGTGTTTCATCGTCAATAAGAAGGTCAGAGGGTACAGTGAACCTGAAGTGAAGCATCGGAATCTATAACTAGTGTCACAGGAATGGTTCAAAACATACACAGTAAGACGAGTCAGTTCCCTTGTACTTAAGTCGGCATTGTGCCTTTTCTATTTAATTCCGATGCAATTTCTGTGTTTCGTCGTCAATAAGAAGGTCCAAGGGATACCGTAATGCTGATGTGAAGCATAGGAATCAAAAACCGGTCTCACAGGAAAGGTTCAAAACATAGACAGTAAGAAGAGAAAGACTTCTTGTACCTGAGCCGGCATTGTGCCTTTTGTATTTAATTCCGATGCAATTTCTGTGTTTCATCGTCAATAAGACGATCAGAGGGATACAGTAAACCTGAAGTGAAGCATCGGAATCTATAATTTGTGTCCCATGAATGGTTCAAAACATAGAGAGTAAGAAGAGTCAGTTTTCTTGTACTTAAGTCGGCATTGTGCCGTTTGTATTTAATTTCAATGCAATTTCTGTGTTTCATCGTCAATAAGAAGGTCAGAGGGATACAGTAAACCTAAAGTGAAGCATCGGAATCTATAACTAGTGTCACAGGAATATTTCAAACCGTAGACAGTAAGAAGAGTCAGATATCTTGTACTTAAGTCGGCATTGTGCATTTGTATTTAATTCCGATGCAATTTCTGTGTTTCATCGTCAATAAGACGGTCCAAGGGATACAGTAAACCTGAAGTGAAGCATCAGAATCTATAACTAGTGTCACATGAATGGTGCAAACATAGACAGTAAGAAGAGTCAGTTTTCTTGTACATATGTCGGCATTGTGCCTATTGTATTTAATTCCGATGCAATTTCTGTGTTTCATCGTCAATAAGAAGGTCAGAGTGATACAGTAACATGAAGTGAAGCATCGGAATCTATAACTAGTGTCACAGGAAAGGTTCAAAACATAGAAAGTAAGAAGAGTCAGTTTTCTTGTACTTAAGTCGGCATTGTGCCTTTTGTATTTAATTCCGATGCAATTTCTGTGTTTCATCGTCAATAAGAAGGTCAGAGGGATACAGAAAACCTGAAGTGAAGCATCGGAATCTATAACTAGTGTCACAGTAATGGTTCAAAACATAGACAGTACGAAGAGTCATTTTTCTTGTACTTAAGTCGGCATTGTCCTTTTTGTATTTAATTCCGATGCGATTTCTGCGTTTGATCGTCAATAAGAAGATCTGATGGATACAGTATACCTGAAGTGAAGCATCGGAAGCTATAACTAGTGTCACATGAATAGTTCAAAACATAGACAGTAGGAAGAGATTTCTTGTACTTAGGTCGTCATTGTGCCTTTTATATTTAATTCCGATGCAATTTCTGTGTTTCATCGTCAATAAGAAGGTCAGAGGGATACAGTAACATGAAGTGAAGCATCGGAATCTATAACTAGTGTCACAGGAATGGTTCAAAACATAAACAGTAAGAAGAGTAAGTTTTTTTGTACTTAAGTCGCCATTGTGCCTTTTGTATTTAATTCCGATGCAATTTCTGTGTTTCATCGTCAATAAGAAGGTCAGAGGGATACAGTAAACCTGAAGTGAAGCATCGGAATCTATAACTAGTGTCACAGGAATGGTTCAAAACATAGACAGTAAGAAGAGTCAGTTTTCTTGTACTAAATTCGGCATTGTGCCTTTTGTATTTAATTCCGTTGCAATTTCTGTGTTTCATCGTCAATAAGTAGGTCAGAGGGATACAGTAAACCTGAAGTGAAGCATCGGAATCTATAACTAGTGTCACAGGAATGGTTCAAATCATAGACAGTAAGAAGAGTCAGTTTTCTTGTACCTAAGTCGGCATTGTTCCTTCTCTATTTCATCCCGATGCAATTTCTGTGTTTCATCGTCTATATGAAGGTCAGAGGGATACAGTAAACCTGAAGTGAAGCGTCGGAATCCATTATTAGTGTCACATGAATGGTTCAAAACATAGACAGTAAGTAGAGTCAGTTTTCTTGTACTTAAGTCGGCATTGTGCCTTTTGTATACATTTCCTATGCAATTTCTGTGTTCCATCGTCAATAAGAAGGTCCGAGGGATACAGTAAACCTGAAGTGAAAGTTCGGAATCTATAACTAGTGTGACAGGAATGGTTCAAAACATAGACAGTAAGAAGAGTCAGTTTTCCTGTACTTAAGTCGGCTTTGTGTCTTTTCTATTTAATTCCGATGTAATTTCTGTGTTTCATCGTCAATAAGAAGGTCAGAGGGATACAGTAAACCTGAAGTGAAGCATCGGAAACTATAACTAGTGTCGAAGGAGTGGTTCAAAACATAGACAGTAAGAAGAGTCAGTTTTCTTGTACTTAAGTCGGCATTGTGCCTTTTGTATTTAATTCCGAAGAAATTTCTGTGTTTCATCAGCAATAAGAAGGTCAGAGGGATACAGTAAACCAGAAGTGAAGCATCGGAATCTATAACTAGTGTCACAGGAATGGTTCAAAACATAGACAGTAAGAAGAGTCAGTTTTCTTGTACTTAAGTCAGCATTGTGCCTTTTCTATTTAATTCCGATGCATTTCCTGTGTTTCATCGTCAATAAGAAGGTCAGAGGGATACAGTAAACCTGAAGTGAAGCATCGGAATCTAAAACTAGTGTCACAGGAATGGTTCAATCATAGACAGTAAGAAGAGTCAGTTTTCCTGTACTTAAGTCGGAATTGTGCATTTTGTATTTAATTCCGATGCAATTTCTGTGTTTCATCGTCAATAAGAAGGTCAGAGGGATACACTAAACCTGAAGTGACGCATCGGAATCTATAACTAGTGTCACATGAATGGTGCAAACATAGACAGTAAGATGAGCCAGTTTTCTTGTACATAAGTCGGCATTGTGCCTTTTGTATTTAATTCCGATGCAATTTCTGTGTTTCATCGTCAAAAAGAAGGTCTGATGGATACAGTAAACCTGAAGTGAAGCATCGGAAGCTATAACTAGTGTCACATGAATGGTTCAAAACGTAGACAGTAGGAAGAGTTTTCTTGTACTTAGGTCGTCATTGTGCCTTTTGTATTTAATTCCGATGCAATTTCTGTGTTTCATCGTCAATAAGAAGGTCAGAGGGATACAGTAACATGACGTGAAGCATCGGAATCTATAACTAGTGTCACAGGAATGGTTCAAAACATAGACAGTAAGAAGAGTCAGTTTTCTTGTACTTAAGTCGGCATTGTGCGTTTTGTACTAAATTCCGATGCAATTTCTGTGTTTCATCAACAATAAGATGGTCAGAGGGATACAGTAAACCTGAAGTGAAGCATCGGATTCTATAACTAGTGTCTCATGAATGGTTCAAACATAGACAATAAGAAGAGTCAGTTTTCTTGTACTTAAGTCGGCATTGTGCCTTTTGTATTTATTTCTGATGCAATTTCTGTGTTTCATCGTCAATAAGAAGGTCAGAGAGATACAGTAAACCTGAAGTGAATCATCGGAATCTGTAACTAGTGTCACAGGAATGGTTCAAAACATAGACAGTAAGAAGAGTCGGTTTTCTTGTACTTAATTCGGCATTGTGCCTTTTGTATTTAATTCCGTTGCAATTTCTGTGTTTCATCGTCAATAAAAAGGTCAGAGGGATACAGTAAACCTAAGGTGAAGCATCGGAATATATAACTAGTGTCAAAGGAATGGTTCAAAACATAGACAGTAACAAGAGTCAATTTTCTAGTACTTAAGTCGGATTTGTGACTTTTCTATTTAATTCCGATGTAATTTCTGTGTTTCATCGTCAATTAGAAGGTCAGAGGGATACAGTAAACCTGAAGTGAAGCATCGGAATCTATAACTAGTGTCGAAGGAGTGGTTCAAAACATAGACAGTAAGAAGAGTCAGTTTTCTTGTACTTAAGTCAGCATTGTGCCTTTTGTATTTAATTCCGAAGAAATTTCTGTGTTTCATCGTCAATAAGAAGGTCAGAGGGATACAGTAAACCAGAAGTGAAACATCGGAATCTATAACTAGTGTCACAGGAATGGTTCAAAACATAGACAAAAAGAAGAGTCAGTTTTCTTGTACTTAAGTCGGCATTGTGCCTTTTGTATTAAATTCCGATGCATTTTCTGTGTTTCATCGTCAATAAGAAGGACAGAGGGATTCAGTAAACCTGAAGTGACGCATCGGAATCTATAACTAGTGTCACATGAATGGTGCAAACATAGACAGTAAGAAGAGTCAGTTTTCTTGTACATAAGTCGGCATTGTGCCTTTTGTATTTAATTTCGATGCAATTTCTGTGTTTCATCGTCAATAAGAAGGTCTGATGGATACAGTAAACCTGAAGTGAAGCATCGGAAGCTATAACTAGTGTCACATGAATGGTTCAAAACATCGACAGTAGGAAGAGTTCTCTTGTACTTAGGTCGTCGTTGTGCCTTTTGTATTTAATTCCGATGCAATTTCTGTGTTTCATCGTCAATAAGAAGGACAGAGGGATTCAGTAAACCTGAAGTGACGCATCGGAATCTATAACTAGTGTCACATGAATGGTGCAAACATAGACAAAAAGAAGAGTCAGTTTTCTTGTACTTAAGTCGGCATTGTGCCTTTTGTATTAAATTCCGATGCATTTTCTGTGTTTCATCGTCAATAAGAAGGACAGAGGGATTCAGTAACATGAAGTGAAGCATCGGAATCTATAACTAGTGTCACAGGAATGGTTCAAAACATAGACAGTAAGAAGAGTCAGTTTTCTTGTACTTCAGTCGGCATTGTGCCTTTTGTATTTAATTCCGATGCAATTTCTTTGTTTCATCGTCAATAAGAAGGTCAGAGGGATACAGTAAACCTGAAGTGAAGCATCGGAATCTATAGCTAGTGTCACAGTAATGGTTCAAAACATAGACAGTAAGAAGAGTCATTTTTCTTGTACTTAAGTCGGCATTGTGCTTTTTGTATTTAATTCCGATGCGATTTCTGCGTTTGATCGTCAATAAGAAGGTCAGAGGGATATAGTAAACCTGAAGTGAAGCTCTCGCGGTTCTAGGCGCGCAGCCCGGAACCGTGCGACCGCTACGGTCGCATGTTCGAATCCTGCCTCGGGCATGGATGTGTGTGATGTCCTTAGGTTAGTTAGGTTTAAGTAGTTCTAAGTTCTAGGGGACTGTTGACCACAGCAGTTGAGTCCCATAGTTCTCAGAGCCATTTGAATCTGAAGTGAAGCATCGGTATCTATATCTAGTGTCACGGGAATGTTTCAAAACATAGACAGTAAGACAGTAAGAAGAGTCAGTTTTCTTGTACGTAAGTCGGCATTGTGCCTTTTGTAATTGATTCCGATGCAATATCTGTGTTTCATCTTCAATAAGAAGGTCAGAAGGATACAGTAACATGAAGTGCAGCATCGGAATCTATAACTAGTGTCACAGGACTGGTTCAAAACATAGACAGTAAAAAGAGTCAGTTTTCTTGTACTTAAGTCGGCATTGTGCCTTTTGTATTTAATTCCGATGCAATTTCTGTGTTTCATCGTCAATAAGAAGGTCAGAGGGATACAGTAAACCTGAAGTGAAGCATCGGAATCTATAACTAGGGTCACAGGAATGGTTCAAAACATAGACAGTAAGAAGAGTCAGTTTTCTTGTACTGCAGTCGGCATTGTGCCTTTTCTATTTAATTCCGATGTAATTTCTGTGTTTCACCTTCAATTAGAAGGTCAGAGGGATACAGTAAACCTGAAGTGAAGCATCGGAATCTATAACTAGTGTCGAAGGAATGGTTCAAAACATAGACAGTAGGAAGAGTCAGTTGTCACGTACTTAAGTCGGCATTGTGCCTTTTGTATTTAATTCCGATGAAATTTCTGTGTTTCATCGTCAATAAGAAGGTCAGAGGGATACAGTAATCCTGACGTGAAGCAACGGAATCTATAACTAGTGTCACAGGAATGGTTCAAAGCATTGACAGTAAGATGAGTCAGTTTTCTTGTACCTAAGTCGGCATTGTTCCTTTTCTATTGCATTCCGATGCAATTTCTATCTTTCATCGTCAATAAGAAGGGCAGAGGGATACAGCATAACCTCAAGTGAAGCATCGGAATCTATAAGTGGTGTCACAGGAATGGTTCAAAACATAGACAGTAAGAAGAGTCAGTTTTCTTGTACTGAAGTCAGCATTGTGCTTTTCTATTTCATTCCGATGTAATTTCTGTGTTTCATCTTCAATTAGAAGGTCGGAGGGATACAGTAAACCTGAAGTGAAGCATCGGAATCTATAACTAGTGTCGAAGGAATGGTTCAAAACATACACAGTAAGAAGAGTCAGTTGTCTTGTACTTATGTCGGCATTGTGCCTTTTGTATTTAATTGCGATGAAATTTCTGTGTTTCATCGTCAATAAGAAGGTCAGAGGAACACAGTAATCCTGACGTGAAGCAACGGAATCTATAACTAGTGTAACAGGAATGGTTCAAAACATAGACAGTAAGAAGAGTAATTTTCTTGTACTTAAGTCGGCATTGTGCCTTTTGTATTTAATTCCGAAGCAATTTCTGTGTTTCATCGTCAATAAGAAGGTCAGAGGGATACAGTAAACCTGGAGTAAAGCATCGGAATCTATAACTAGTGTCAGATGAATGGTTCAAAACACAGTCAGTAAGAAGAGTCATTTTTCTTGTACTTAAGTCGGCATTGTGCTTTTTGTATTTAATTCCGAAGCGATTTCTGCCATTCATCGTCAATAAGAAGGTCAGAGGGATATAGTATACCTGAAGTGAAGCTCTCGTGGTTCTAGGCGCGCAGTCCGGAACCGTGCGACCGCTACGGTCGCTGGTTCGAATCCTGCCTCGGGCATGGATGTGTGTGATGTCCTCAGGTAAGTTAGGTTTAAGTAGTTCTAAGTTCTAGGGGACTGATGACCACAGCAGTTGAGTCCGATAGTTCTCAGCGCCATTTGAACCTGAAGTGAAGCATCGGAATCTATAAGTAGTGTCACAGGAATGGTTCAAACCATAGACAGTAAGAAGAGTCAGTTTTCTTGTTCTTAAGTCGGCATTGTGCCTTTTGTAATTAATTCCGAAGCAATTTCTGTGTTTCATCGTCAATAAGAAGGTCAGAGGGATACAGTAAACCTGAAGTAAAGCATCGGAATCTATAACTAGTGTCACATGAATTGTTCAAAACGTAGTCAGTAAGAAGAAACAGTTTTCTTGTACTAAAGTCGGCATTGTGCCTTTTGTAATTAATTCCGATACAATTTCTGTGTTTCATCGTCAATAAGGAGGTCAGAGGGATACAGTAAACCTGAAGTGAAGCACCGGAATCTATAACTAGTGTCACAGGAATGGTTCAAAACATAGACAGCAAGAAGAGTCAGTTTTCTTGTACTTAAGTCGGCATTGTGCCTTTTGTATTTAATTCCGATGCAATTTCTGTGTTTCATCGTCAATACGAAGGTCAGAGGGAGACAGTAAACCTGAAGTGAAGCATCGGAATCTATAACTAGTGTCACATGAATGGTTCAAACATAGACAGTAAGAAGAGTCAGTTATCTTGTACTTAAGTCGGCATTGTGCCTTTTGTATTTAATTCCGATGCAGTTTCTGTGTTTCATCGTCAATAAGAAGGTCAGAGGGATACAGTAAAACTGAAGTGAAGCGTCGGAATCTATAACTAGTGTCACAGGAATGGTTCATAACTTAGACAATAAGAAGAGTCAGTTTTCTTGTACTTAAGTCGGCATTGTGCCTTTTGTATTCAATTCCGATGCAGTTTCTGTGTTTCATCGTCAATAAAAAGGTCAGAGGGATACAGTAAACCTGAAGTCAAGAATCGGAATCTATTACTAGTGTCACAGGAATGGTTCAAACATAGGCAGTAAGAAGAGTCAGTTTTCTTGTACTTAAGTGGGCATTGTGCCTTTTGTATTTAATTCCGTTGTAATTTCTGTGTTTTATCGTCAATAAGAAGGTCAGAGGGATACAGTATACCTGAGGTGACGCATCGGAGTCTATAACTAGTGTCACAGGAATGGTTCAAAACATAGACAGTAAGAAGAGTCAGTTTTCTTGTACTAAATTCGGCATTGAGCCTTTTGTATTTAATTCCGTTGCAATTTCTGTGTTTCATCGTCAATAAGTAGGTCAGAGGGATACAGTAAACCTGAAGTGAAGCATCGGAATTTATAACTAGTGTCACAGGAATGTTTCAAATCATAGACAGTAAGGAGAGTCAGTTTTCTTGTACCTAAGTCGGCATTGTTCCTTCTCTATTTCATCCCGATGCAATTTCTGTGTTTCATCGTCTATATGAAGGTCAGAGGGATACAGTAAACCTGAAGTGAAGCGTCGGAATCCATTATTAGTTTCACATGAATGGTTCAAAACATAGACAGTAAGTAGAGTCAGTTTTCTTGTACTTAAGTCGGCATTGTGCCTTTTGTATACATTTCCTATGCAATTTCTGTGTTCCATCGTCAATAAGAAGGTCCGAGGAATACAGTAAACCTGAAGGGAAAGTTCGGAATCTATAACTAGTGTGACAGGAATGGTTCAAAACATAGACAGTAAGAAGAGTCAGTTTTCTTGTACTTAAGTCGGCATTGTGCCTTTTCTATTTAATTCCGATGCATTTCCTGTGTTTCATCGTCAATAAGAAGGTCAGAGGGATTCAGTAAACCTGAAGTGACGCATCGGAATCTATAACTAGTGTCACATGAATGGTGCAAACATAGACAAAAAGAAGAGTCAGTTTTCTTGTACTTAAGTCGGCATTGTGCCTTTTGTATTAAATTCCGATGCATTTTCTGTGTTTCATCGTCAATAAGAAGGACAGAGGGATTCAGTAACATGAAGTGAAGCATCGGAATCTATAACTAGTGTCACAGGAATGGTTCAAAACATAGACAGTAAGAAGAGTCAGTTTTCTTGTACTTCAGTCGGCATTGTGCCTTTTGTATTTAATTCCGATGCAATTTCTTTGTTTCATCGTCAATAAGAAGGTCAGAGGGATACAGTAAACCTGAAGTGAAGCATCGGAATCTATAGCTAGTGTCACAGTAATGGTTCAAAACATAGACAGTAAGAAGAGTCATTTTTCTTGTACTTAAGTCGGCATTGTGCTTTTTGTATTTAATTCCGATGCGATTTCTGCGTTTGATCGTCAATAAGAAGGTCAGAGGGATATAGTAAACCTGAAGTGAAGCTCTCGCGGTTCTAGGCGCGCAGCCCGGAACCGTGCGACCGCTACGGTCGCATGTTCGAATCCTGCCTCGGGCATGGATGTGTGTGATGTCCTTAGGTTAGTTAGGTTTAAGTAGTTCTAAGTTCTAGGGGACTGTTGACCACAGCAGTTGAGTCCCATAGTTCTCAGAGCCATTTGAATCTGAAGTGAAGCATCGGTATCTATATCTAGTGTCACGGGAATGTTTCAAAACATAGACAGTAAGACAGTAAGAAGAGTCAGTTTTCTTGTACGTAAGTCGGCATTGTGCCTTTTGTAATTGATTCCGATGCAATATCTGTGTTTCATCTTCAATAAGAAGGTCAGAAGGATACAGTAACATGAAGTGCAGCATCGGAATCTATAACTAGTGTCACAGGACTGGTTCAAAACATAGACAGTAAAAAGAGTCAGTTTTCTTGTACTTAAGTCGGCATTGTGCCTTTTGTATTTAATTCCGATGCAATTTCTGTGTTTCATCGTCAATAAGAAGGTCAGAGGGATACAGTAAACCTGAAGTGAAGCATCGGAATCTATAACTAGGGTCACAGGAATGGTTCAAAACATAGACAGTAAGAAGAGTCAGTTTTCTTGTACTGCAGTCGGCATTGTGCCTTTTCTATTTAATTCCGATGTAATTTCTGTGTTTCACCTTCAATTAGAAGGTCAGAGGGATACAGTAAACCTGAAGTGAAGCATCGGAATCTATAACTAGTGTCGAAGGAATGGTTCAAAACATGGACAGTAGGAAGAGTCAGTTGTCACGTACTTAAGTCGGCATTGTGCCTTTTGTATTTAATTCCGATGAAATTTCTGTGTTTCATCGTCAATAAGAAGGTCAGAGGGATACAGTAATCCTGACGTGAAGCAACGGAATCTATAACTAGTGTCACAGGAATGGTTCAAAGCATTGACAGTAAGATGAGTCAGTTTTCTTGTACCTAAGTCGGCATTGTTCCTTTTCTATTGCATTCCGATGCAATTTCTATCTTTCATCGTCAATAAGAAGGGCAGAGGGATACAGCATAACCTCAAGTGAAGCATCGGAATCTATAAGTGGTGTCACAGGAATGGTTCAAAACATAGACAGTAAGAAGAGTCAGTTTTCTTGTACTGAAGTCAGCATTGTGCTTTTCTATTTCATTCCGATGTAATTTCTGTGTTTCATCTTCAATTAGAAGGTCGGAGGGATACAGTAAACCTGAAGTGAAGCATCGGAATCTATAACTAGTGTCGAAGGAATGGTTCAAAACATACACAGTAAGAAGAGTCAGTTGTCTTGTACTTATGTCGGCATTGTGCCTTTTGTATTTAATTGCGATGAAATTTCTGTGTTTCATCGTCAATAAGAAGGTCAGAGGAACACAGTAATCCTGACGTGAAGCAACGGAATCTATAACTAGTGTAACAGGAATGGTTCAAAACATAGACAGTAAGAAGAGTAATTTTCTTGTACTTAAGTCGGCATTGTGCCTTTTGTATTTAATTCCGAAGCAATTTCTGTGTTTCATCGTCAATAAGAAGGTCAGAGGGATACAGTAAACCTGGAGTAAAGCATCGGAATCTATAACTAGTGTCAGATGAATGGTTCAAAACACAGTCAGTAAGAAGAGTCATTTTTCTTGTACTTAAGTCGGCATTGTGCTTTTTGTATTTAATTCCGAAGCGATTTCTGCCATTCATCGTCAATAAGAAGGTCAGAGGGATATAGTATACCTGAAGTGAAGCTCTCGTGGTTCTAGGCGCGCAGTCCGGAACCGTGCGACCGCTACGGTCGCTGGTTCGAATCCTGCCTCGGGCATGGATGTGTGTGATGTCCTCAGGTAAGTTAGGTTTAAGTAGTTCTAAGTTCTAGGGGACTGATGACCACAGCAGTTGAGTCCGATAGTTCTCAGCGCCATTTGAACCTGAAGTGAAGCATCGGAATCTATAAGTAGTGTCACAGGAATGGTTCAAACCATAGACAGTAAGAAGAGTCAGTTTTCTTGTTCTTAAGTCGGCATTGTGCCTTTTGTAATTAATTCCGAAGCAATTTCTGTGTTTCATCGTCAATAAGAAGGTCAGAGGGATACAGTAAACCTGAAGTAAAGCATCGGAATCTATAACTAGTGTCACATGAATTGTTCAAAACGTAGTCAGTAAGAAGAAACAGTTTTCTTGTACTAAAGTCGGCATTGTGCCTTTTGTAATTAATTCCGATACAATTTCTGTGTTTCATCGTCAATAAGGAGGTCAGAGGGATACAGTAAACCTGAAGTGAAGCACCGGAATCTATAACTAGTGTCACATGAATGGTTCAAACATAGACAGTAAGAAGAGTCAGTTATCTTGTACTTAAGTCGGCATTGTGCCTTTTGTATTTAATTCCGATGCAGTTTCTGTGTTTCATCGTCAATAAGAAGGTCAGAGGGATACAGTAAAACTGAAGTGAAGCGTCGGAATCTATAACTAGTGTCACAGGAATGGTTCATAACTTAGACAATAAGAAGAGTCAGTTTTCTTGTACTTAAGTCGGCATTGTGCCTTTTGTATTCAATTCCGATGCAGTTTCTGTGTTTCATCGTCAATAAAAAGGTCAGAGGGATACAGTAAACCTGAAGTCAAGAATCGGAATCTATTACTAGTGTCACAGGAATGGTTCAAACATAGGCAGTAAGAAGAGTCAGTTTTCTTGTACTTAAGTGGGCATTGTGCCTTTTGTATTTAATTCCGTTGTAATTTCTGTGTTTTATCGTCAATAAGAAGGTCAGAGGGATACAGTATACCTGAGGTGACGCATCGGAGTCTATAACTAGTGTCACAGGAATGGTTCAAAACATAGACAGTAAGAAGAGTCAGTTTTCTTGTACTAAATTCGGCATTGAGCCTTTTGTATTTAATTCCGTTGCAATTTCTGTGTTTCATCGTCAATAAGTAGGTCAGAGGGATACAGTAAACCTGAAGTGAAGCATCGGAATTTATAACTAGTGTCACAGGAATGTTTCAAATCATAGACAGTAAGGAGAGTCAGTTTTCTTGTACCTAAGTCGGCATTGTTCCTTCTCTATTTCATCCCGATGCAATTTCTGTGTTTCATCGTCTATATGAAGGTCAGAGGGATACAGTAAACCTGAAGTGAAGCGTCGGAATCCATTATTAGTTTCACATGAATGGTTCAAAACATAGACAGTAAGTAGAGTCAGTTTTCTTGTACTTAAGTCGGCATTGTGCCTTTTGTATACATTTCCTATGCAATTTCTGTGTTCCATCGTCAATAAGAAGGTCCGAGGAATACAGTAAACCTGAAGGGAAAGTTCGGAATCTATAACTAGTGTGACAGGAATGGTTCAAAACATAGACAGTAAGAAGAGTCAGTTTTCTTGTACTTAAGTCGGCATTGTGCCTTTTCTATTTAATTCCGATGCATTTCCTGTGTTTCATCGTCAATAAGAAGGTCAGAGGGATACAGTACACCTGAAGTGAAGCATCGGAACCTAAAACTAGAGTCACAGGAATGGTTCAATCATAGACAGTAAGAAGAGTCAGTTTTCCTGTACTTAAGTCGGAATTGTGCATTTTGTATTTAATTCCGATGCAATTTCTGTGTTTCATCGTCAATAAGAAGGTCAGAGGGATACAGTAAACCTGAAGTGACGCATCGGAATCTATAACTAGTGTCACGAGAATGGTGCAAACATAGACAGTAAGATGAGTCAGTTTTCTTGTACATAAGTCGGCATTGTGCATTTTGTATTTAATTCCGATGCAACTTCTGTGTTTCATCGTCAAAAAGAAGGTCTGATGGATACAGTAAACCTGAAGTGAAGCATCGGAAGCTTTAACTAGTCTCACATGAAAGGTTCAAAGCATAGACAGTTGGAAGAGTTTTCTTTTACTTAGGTCGTCATTGTGCCTTTTGTATTTAATTCCGATGCAATTTCTGTGTTTCATCAACAATAAGATGGTCAGCGGGATAAAGTAAACCTGAAGTGAAGCATCGGATTCTATAACTAGTGTCACATGAATGGTTCAAAACATAGAAAGTAAGAAGAGTCAGTTTTCTTGTACTTAAGTCGGCATTGTGCCTTTTGTATTTAATTCCGATGCAATTTCTGTGTTTCATCGCAAATAAGAAGATCAGAGGAATACAGTTAACCAGAAGTGAAGCATCGTAATCTAAAACTAGTGTCACAGGAATGGTTCAATCATAGACAGTAAGAAGAGTCAGTTTACCTGTACTTAAGTCGGAATTGTGCATTTTGTATTTAATTCCGATGCAATTTCTGTGTTTCATCGTCAATAAGAAGGTCAGAGGGATACAGTAAACCTGAAGTGACGCATCGGAATCTATAACTAGTGTCACGTGAATGGTGCAAACATAGACAGTAAGAAGAGTCAGTTTTCTAGTACTTAAATCGGCATTGTGCCTTTTGTATTTAATTCCGATGCAATATCTGTGTTTCATCGTCAATAAGAAGGTCAGAGGGATACAGTAACATGACGTGAAGCATCGGAATCTATAACTAGTGTCACAGGAATGGTTCAAAACATAGAAAGTAAGAAGAGTCAGTTTTCTTGTACTTAAGTCGGCATTGTGCCTTTTGTACTAAATTCCGATGCAATTTCTGTGTTTCATCAACAATAAGATGGTCAGAGGTATACGGTAAACCTGAAGTGAAGCATCGGATTCTATAACTAGTGTCTCATGAATGGTTCAAACATAGACAATAAGAAGAGTCAGTTTTCTTGTACTTAAGTCGGCATTGTGCCTTTTGTATTTATTTCCGATGCCATTTCTGTGTTTCATCGTCAATAAGAAGGTCAGAGAGATACAGTAAACCTGAAGTGAATCATCGGAATCTGTAACTAGTGTCACAGGAATGGTTCAAAACATAGACAGTAAGAAGAGTCAGTGTTCTTGTACTTAATTCGGCATTGTGCCTTTTGTATTTAATTCCGTTGCAATTTCTGTGTTTCATCGTCAATAAAAGGGTCAGAGGGATACAGTAAACCTGAGGTGAAGCATCGGAATCTATAACTAGTGTCACAGGAATGGTTCAAAACATAGACAGTAACAAGAGTCAGTTTTCCAGTACTTAAGTCGGCTTTGTCAATTTTCTATTTAATTCCGATGTAATTTCTGTGTTTCATCGTCAATTAGAAGGTCAGAGGGATACAGTAAACCTGAAGTGAAGCATCAAAATCTATAACTAGTGTCGAAGGAGTGGTTCAAAACATAGACAGTAAGAAGAGTCAGTTTTCTTGTACTTAAGTCAGCATTGTGCCTTTTGTACTTAATTCCGAAGAAATTTCTGTGTTTCATCGTCAATAAGAAGGTCAGAGGGATACAGTAAACCAGAAGTGAAGCATCGGAATGTATAACTAGTGTCACAGGAATGGTTCAAAACATAGACAAAAAGAAGAGTCAGTTTTCTTGTACTTATGTCGGCATTGTGCCTTTTGTATTTAATTCCGATGCACTTTCTGTGTTTCATCGTCAATAAGAAGGTCAGAGGGATACAGTAAACCTGAAGTGAAGCATCGGAATCTATAACTAGTGTCACAGGAATGGTTCAATCATAGACAGTAACAAGAGTCAGTTTTCCTGTACTCAAGTCGGAATTGTGCCTTTTGTATTTAATTCCGATGCAATTTCTGTGTTTCATCGTCAATACGAAGGTCAGAGGGATACAGTAAACCTGAAGTCACGCATCGGAATCTATAACTAGTGTCACATGAATGGTGCAAACATAGACAGTAAGAAGAGTCAGTTTTCTTGTACATCAGTCGGCATTGTGCCTTTTGTATTTAATTCCGATGCAATTTCTGTGTTTCATCGTCAATAAGAATGTCTGATGGATACAGTAAACCTGAAGTGAAGCATCGGAAGCTATAGGTAGTGTCACATGAATGGTTCAAAACATAGACAGTAGGAAGAGTTTTCTTGTACTTAGGTCGTCATTGTGCCTTTTGTATTTAATTCCGATGCAATCTCTGTGTTTCATCGTCAATAAGAAGGTCAGAGGGATTCAGTAACATGAAGTGAAGCATCGGAATCTATAACTAGTGTCACAGGAATGGTTCAAAACATAGACAGTAAGAAGAGTCAGTTTTCTTGTAATTCAGTCGGCATTGTGCCTTTTGTATTTAATTCCGATGCAATTTCTGTGTTTCATCAACAATAAGATGGTCAGAGGGATACAGTAAACCTGAAGTGAAGCATCGGATTCTATAACTAGTGACACATGAATGGTTCAAACATAGACAGTAAGAAGAGTCAGTTTTCTTGTACTTAAGTCGGCATTGTGCCTTTTGTATTTAATTCCGATGCAATTTCTGTGTTTCATCGTCAATAAGAAGGTCAGAGGTATACAGTAAACCTGAAGTGAAGCATCGGAATCTATAGCTAGTGTCACAGTAATGGTTCAAAATATAGACAGTAAGAAGAGTCATTTTTCTTGTACTTAAGTAGGCATTGTGCTTTTTGTATTTAATTCCGATGCGATTTCTGCGTTTGATCGTCAATAAGAAGGTCAGAGGGATATAGTAAACCTGAAGTAAATCTCTCGCGGTTCTAGGCGCGCAGCCCGGAACCGTGCGACCGCTACGGTCGCAGGTTCGAATCCTGCCTCGGGCATGGATGTGTGTGATGTCCTTAGGTTAGTTAGGTTTAAGTAGTTCTACGTTCTAGGGGACTGATGACCACAGCAGTTGAGTCCCAAGGTTCTCAGAGCCATTTGAACCTGAAGTGAAGCATCGGAATCTATATCTAGTGTTACAGGAATGTTTCAAAACATAGACAGTAAGAAGAGTCAGTTTTCTTGTACGTAAGTCGGCATTGTGCCTTTTGTAATTGATTCCGATGCAATATCTGTGTTTCATCTTCAATAAGAAGGTCAGAGGGATACAGTAACATGAAGTGAAGCATCGGAATCTATAACTAGTGTCACAGGAATGGTTCAAAACATAGACAGTAAGAAGAGTCAGTTTTCTTGTACTTAAGTCGGCATTGTGCCTTTTGTATTTAATTCCGATGCAATTTCTGTGTTTCATCAACAATAAGATGGTCAGAGGGATACAGTAAACCTGAAGTGAAGCATCGGATTCTATAACTAGTGTCACATGAATGGTTCAAAACATAGACAGTAAGAAGAGTCAGTTTTCCTGTACTTAAGTCGGCATTGTGCCTTTTGTGTTTAATTCCGAAGCAATTTCTGTGTTTCATCGTCAATAAGAAGGTCAGAGGGATACAGTAAACCTGAGGTGAAGCATCGGAATCTATAACTAGGGTCACAGGAATGGTTCAAAACATAGACAGTAAGAAGAGTCAGTTTTCTTGTACTGAAGTCGGCATTGTGCCTTTTCTATTTAATTCCGATGTAATTTCTGTGTTTCACCTTCAATTAGAAGGTCAGAGGGATACAGTAAACCTGAAGTGAAGCATCGGAATCTATAACTAGTGTCGAAGGAATGGTTCAAAACATAGACAGTAGGAAGAGTCAGTTGTCACGAACTTAAGTCGGCATTGTGCCTTTTGTATTTAATTCCGATGAAATTTCTGTGTTTCATCGTCAATAAGAAGGTCAGAGGGATACAGTAATCCTGACGTGAAGCAACGGAATCTATAACTAGTGTCACAGGAATGGTTCAAAGCATTGACAGTAAGATGAGTCAGTTTTCTTGTACCTAAGTCGGCATTGTTCCTTTTCTATTTCATTCCGATGCAATTTCTATGTTTCATCGTCAATAAGAAGGGCAGAGGGATACAGTATACTTCAAGTGAAGCATCGGAATCTATAAGTGGTGTCACAGGAATGGTTCAAAACATAGACAGTAAGAAGAGTCAGTTTTCTTGTACTTAAGTCGGCATTGTGCCTTTTGTATTTAATTCCGATTAAATTTCTGTAATTCATCGTTAATATGAAGGTCAGAGGGATACAGTAAGCCTGATGTGAAGCATCGGAATCTATAACTAGGGTCACAGGAATGGTTCAAAACATAGACAGTAAGAAGAGTCAGTTTTCTTGTACTGAAGTCGGCATTGTGCCTTTTCTATTTAATTCCGATGTAATTTCTGTATTTCATCTTCAATTAGAAGGTCGGAGGGATACAGTAAACCTGAAGTGAAGCATCGGAATCTATAACTAGTGTCGAAGGAATGGTTCAAAACATAGACAGTAAGAAGAGTCAGTTGTCTTGTACTTATGTCGGCATTGTGCCTTTTGTATTTAATTGCGATGAAATTTCTGTGTTTCATCGTCAATAAGAAGGTCAGAGGGATACAGTAATCCTGACGTGAAGCAACGGAATCTATAACTAGTGTCACAGGAATGGTTCAAAACATAGACAGTAAGAAGAGTCAGTTTTCTTGTACTTAAGTCGGCATTGTGCCTTTTGTATTTAATTCCGAAGCTATTTCTGTGTTTCATCGTCAATAAGAACTGAGAGGGATACAGTAAACCTGAGGTGAATCATCGGTATCTATAACTAGGGTCACAGAAATGGTTCAAAGCATAGACAGTAAGAAGAGTCAGTTTTCTTGTACTGAAGTCGGCATTGTGCCCTTTCTATTTAATTCCGATGTAATTTCTGTGTTTCATCGTCAATTAGAAGGTCAAGGGATACTGTAAACCTGAAGTGAAGCATCGGAATCTGTAACTAGTGTCGAAGGAATGGTTCAAAACATAGACAGTAAGAAGAGTCAGTTTTCTTGTACTTAAGTCGGCATTGTGCCTTTTGTATTTAATTCCGATGAAATTTCTGTGTTTCATCGTCAATAAGAAGGTCAGTGGGATACAGTAAACCTGAAGTGAAGCAACGGATTCTATAACTAGCGTCACAGGAATGGTTCAAAGCATTGACAGTAAGAAGAGTCAGTTTTCTTGTACCTAAGTCGGCATTGTTCCGTTTCTATTTCATTCCGATGCAATTTCTATGTTTCATCGTCAAAAAGAAGGTCAGAGGGATACAGTATACCTCAAGTGAAGCATCGGAATCTATAAGTAGTGTCACAGGAATGGTTCAAACATAGACAGTAAGAAGAGTCAGTTTTCTTGTACTTTAGTCGGCATTGTGCCTTTTGTAATTAATTCCGAAGCAATTTCTGTGTTTCATCGTCAATAAGAAGGTCAGAGGGATACAGTAAACCTGAAGTAAAGCATCGGAATCTATAACTAGTGTCACATGAATGGTTCAAAACGTAGTCAGTAAGAAAAGTCAGTTTTCTTGTACTAAAGTCGGCATTGTGCCTTTTGTAATTAATTCCGATACAATTTCTGTGTTTCATCGTCAATAAGGAGGTCAGAGGGATACAGTAAACCTGAAGTGAAGCACCGGAATCTATAACTAGTGTCACAGGAATGGTTCAAAACATAGACAGCAACAAGAGTCAGTTTTCTTGTACTTAAGTCGGCATTGTGCCTTTTGTATTTAATTCCGATGCAATTTATGTGTTTCATCGTCAATAAGAAGGTCAGAGGGATACAGTAAACCTGAAGTGAAGCATCGGAATCTATAACTAGTGTCACATGAGTGGTTCAAACATAGACAGTAAGAAGAGTCAGTTATCTTGTACTTAAGTCGGCATTGTGCCTTTTGTATTTAATTCCGATGCAATTTCTGTGTTGCATCGTCAATAAGAAGGTCAGAGGGATACAGTAATGCTGAAGTGAAGCAACGTAATTTATAAGTAGTGTCGCGGGTATGGTTCAAAACAAAGACAGTAAGAAGAGTCAGTTATCTTGTACTTAAGTCGGCATTGTGCCTTTTGTATTTAATTCCGATGCAATTTCTGTGTTTCATCGCAAATAAGAAGATCAGAGGAATACAGTTAACCAGAAGTGAAGCATCGTAATCTATAACTAGTGTCACAGGAATGGTTCAAAACATAGACAGTAAGAAGAGTCAGTTTTCTTGTACTTAAGTCGTCATTGTGCCTTTTGTTTTTATTTCCGATGCAATTTCTGTGTTTCATCGTCAATAAGAAGGTCCGAGGGATACAGTAAACCTGAAGTGAATCATCGGAATCTATAACTAGTGTCACAGGAATGGGTCAAAACATAGACAGTAAGAAGAGTCAGTTTTCTTGTACTTAAGTGGGCATTGTGCCTTTTGTATTTAATTCCGTTGTAATTTCTGTGTTTTATCGTCAATAAGAAGGTCAGAGGGATACAGTAAACCTGAGGTGACGCATCGGAGTCTATAACTAGTGTCACAGGAATGGTTCAAAACATAGACAGTAAGAAGAGTTAGTTTTCTTGTACTTAAGTCGGCATTGTGCCTATTCTATATAATTCCGATGTAATTTCTGTGTTTCATCGTCAATTAGAAGGTCAGAGGGATACAGTAAACCTGAGGTGAAGCATCGGAATCCATAACTAGTGTCGAAGGAATGGTTCAAAACATAGACAGTAAGAAGAGTCAGTTTTCTTGTACTTAAGTCGGAATTGTGCCTTTTGTATTTAATTCCGATGAAATTTCTGTGTTTCATCGTCAATAAGAAGGTCAGAGGGATACAGTAAACCAGAAGTGAAGCATCGGAATCTATAACTAGTGTCACAGGAATGGTTCAAAGCATTGACAGTAAGAAGAGTCAGTTTTCTTGCACTTAAGTCGGCATTGTGACTTTTCTATTTAATTCCGATGCAATTTCTGTGTTTCATCGTCAATAAGAAGGTCCGAGGGATACAGTAAACCTGAGGTGAATCATCGGAATCTATAACTAGTGTCACAGGAATGGGTCAAATCATAGACAGTAAGAAGAGTCAGTTTTCTTGTACTTAAGTCGGCATTGTGCCTTTTGTATTTTAATCCGGTGCAATTTCTGTGTTTCATCGTCAATAAGAAGGTAAGAGGGATACAGTAAAGCTGAAGTGAAGCATCGGAATTTATAGCTAGTGCCACAGGAATGGTTCAAAACTTAGACAATAAGAAGAGTCAATTTTCTTGTACTTAAGTCGGCATTGTGCCTTTTGTATTTAATTCCGATGCAGTTTCTGTGTTTCAACGTCAATAAGAAGGTCAGAGGGATACAGTAAACCTGAAGTGAAGCATCGGAATCCAAAACTAGTGTCACAGGAGTGGTTCAAATCATAGACAGTAAGAAGTGTCAGTTTTCTTGTACTTAAGTCGGCGTTGGGCCTTTTGTATTTAATACCGAGGAAATTTCTGTGTTTCATCGTCAATAAGAAGGTCAGAGGGATACAGTAAAGCTGAAGTGAAGCATCGGAATCTGTAACTAGTAACACAGGAATGGTTCAAAACTTAGACAATAAGAAGAGTCAGTTTTTTTGTACTTATGTCGGCATTGTGTTTTTTGTATTTAATTCCGATGCAGTTTCTGTGTTTCATCGTCAATAAGAAGGTCAGAGGGATACAGTAAACTTGAGTCAAGAGTCGGAATCTATAACTAGTGTCACAGGAATGGTTCAAAACATAGACAGTAAGAAGAGTCAGTTTTCGTGTACTTAAGTCGGCATTGTGCCTTTTGTATTTAATTCCGTTGCAATTGCTGTGTTTCATCGTCAATACGAAGGTCAGAGGGATACAGTAAACCTGAGGTGACGCATCGGAATCTATAACCAGTGTCACAGGAATGGTTCAAAACATAGACAGTAAGAAGAGTTAGTTTTCTTGTACTTAAGTCGTCATTGTGCCTTTTGTTTTTATTTCCGATGCAATTTCTGTGTTTCATCGTCAATTAGAAGGTCAGAGGGATACAGTAAACCTGAGGGGAAGCATCGGAATCCATAACTAGTGTCGAAGGAATGGTTCAAAACATAGACAGTAAGAAGAGTCAGTTTTCTTGTACTTAAGTCGGATTGGGCCTTTTGTATTTAATTCCGATGAAATTTCTGTGTTTCATCGTCAATAAGAAGGTCAGAGGGATACAGTAAACCAGAAGTGAAGCATCGGAGTCTATAACTAGTGTCACAGGAATGGTTCAAAGCATTGACAGTAAGAAGAGTCAGTTTTCTAGTACTTAAGTCGGCATTGTGACTTTTCTATTTAATTCCGATGCAATTTCTGTGTTTCATCGTCAATAAGAAGGTCCGAGGGATACAGTAAACCTGAGGTGAATCATCGGAATCTATAACTAGTGTCACAGGAATGGGTCAAATCATAGACAGTAAGAAGAGTCAGTTTTCTTGTACTTAAGTCGGCATTGTGCCTTTTGTATTTAATTCCGATGCAATTTCTGTGTTTCATCGTCAATAAGAAGGTAAGAGGGATACAGTAAAGCTGAAGTGAAGCATCGGAATCTATAGCTAGTGTCACAGGAATGGTTCAAAACTTAGACAATAAGAAGAGTCAGTTTTCTTGTACTTAAGTCGGCATTGTGCCTTTTGTATTTAATTCCGATGCATTTTCTGTGTTTCAACGTCAATAAGAAGGTCAGAGGGATACAGTAAACCTGAAGTGAAGCATCGGAATCTAAAACTAGTGTCACAGGAGTGGTTCAAATCATAGACAGCAAGAAGTGTCAGTTTTCTTGTACATAAGTCGGCGTTGGGCCTTTTGTATTTAATTCCGATGCAATTTCTGTGTTTCATCGTCAATAAGAAGGTCAGAGGGATACAGTAAAGCTGAAGTGAAGCATCGGAACCTGTAACTAGTAACACAGGAATGGTTCAAACATAGACAGCAAGAAGAGTCAGTTTTCTTGCACTTAAGTCGGCATTGTGCCTTTTGTATTTAATTCCGATGCAATTTCTGTGTTTCATCGTCAATAAGAAGGTCAGAGGGATACAATAAACCTGAAGTGAAGCATCGGAATCTATAACTAGTGTCACATGACTGGTTCAAACATAGACAGTATGAAGAGTCAGGTATCTTGTACTTAAGTCGGCATTGTGCCTTTTGTATTTATTTCCGATGCAATTTCTGTGTTTCATCGTCAATAAGAAGGTCAGAGGGATACAGTAAAGCTGAAGTGAAGCATCGGAATCTGTAACTAGTAACACAGGAATGGTTCAAAACTTAGACAATAAGAAGAGTTAGTTTTTTTGTACTTATGTCGGCATTGTGCCTTTTGTATTTAATTCCGATGCAGTTTCTGTGTTTCATCGTCAATAAGAATGTCAGAGGCATACAGTAAACCTGAGTCAAGAATCGGAATCTATAACTAGTGTCACAGGAATGGTTCAAAACATAGACAGTAAGAAGAGTCAGTTTTCGTGTACTTAAGTCGGCATTGTGCCTTTTGTATTTAATTCCGTTGCAATTTCTGTGTTTCATCGTCAATACGAAGGTCAGAGGGATACAGTAAACCTGAGGTGACGCATCGGAATCTATAACCAGTGTCACAGGAATGGTTCAAAACATAGACAGTAAGAAGAGTCAATTTTCTTGTACTTAAGTCGGCATTGTGCCTTTTCTATATAATTCCGATGTAATTTCTGTGTTTCATCGTCAATTACAAGGTCAGAGGGATACAGTTAACCTGAGGTGAAGCATCGGAATCTATAACTAGTGTCGAAGGAATGGTTCAAAACATAGACAGTAAGAAGAGTCAGTTTTCTTGTACTTAAGTCGGCATTGTGCCTTTTGTAATTAATTCCTATGCAATTTCTGTAATTCATCGTCAATAAGGAGGTCAGAGGGATACAGTAAACCTGAAGTGAAGCACCGGAATCTATAACTAGTGCCACAGGAATGGTTCAAACATAGACAGCAAGAAGAGTCAGTTTTCTTGCACTTAAGTCGGCATTGTGCCTTTTGTATTTAATTCCGATGCAATTTCTGTGTTTCATCGTCAATAAGAAGGTCAGAGGGATACAATAAACCTGAAGTAAAGCATCGGAATCTATAACTAGTGTCACATGACTGGTTCAAACATAGACAGTATGAAGAGTCAGTTATCTTGTACTTAAGTCGGCATTGTGCCTTTTGTATTTATTTCCGATGCAATTTCTGTGTTTCATCGTCATTAAGAAGGTCAGAGGGATACAGTAATGCTGAAGTGAAGCATCGTAATTTATAACTAGTGTCGCAGGAATGGTTCAAAACAAAGACAGTAAGAAGAGTCAGTTATCTTGTACTTAAGTCGGCATTGTGCCTTTTGTATTTAATTCCGATGCAATTTCTGTGTTTCATCGCAAATAAGAAGATCAGAGGAATACAGTTAACCTGAAGTGAAGCATCGTAATCTATAACTAGTGTCACAGGAATGGTTCAAAACATAGACAGTAAGAAGAGTCAGTTTTCTTGTACTTAAGTCGTCATTGTGCCATTTGTATTTAATTCCGATGCAATATATTGGTTTCATCGTCAATAAGAAGGTCAGAGGGATACAGTAAACCTGAAGTGATGCATCGGAATCTATAATTAGTGTCACTGGAATGGTTCAAAACATAGACTGTAAAAAGAGTCAGTATTCTTGTACTTAAGTCGGCATTGTGTCTTTTGTATATAACTCCGATGCAATTTCTGTGTTTCATCGTCAATAAGAAGGTCAGAGGGATACTGTAAACCTGAAGTGAAGCATCGGATTCTATAACTAGTGTCACAGGAATGGTTCAAAACATAGACAGTAAGAAGAGTCAGTTTTCTTGTACTTAAGTCGTCATTGTGCCATTTGTATTTAATTCCGATGCAATATCTGTGTTTCATTGTCAATATGAAGGTCAGAAGGATAAAGAAAACCTGAAGTGAAGCATCGGAATCTATAACTAGTGTCACAGGAATAGTTCAAACATAGACTAAAAGAGGAGTCAGTTTTCCGGTACTTAATTCGGCGTTGTGATTTTGTATTTAACTCCGATTCAATTTCTGTGTTTAATCGTCAATAAGAAGGTTAGAGGGATACAGTAAACCTGAAGTGAAGCATCGGAATCTATAACTAGTGTCACAGGAATGGTTCAAAACATAGACAGGAAGAATAGTCAGTTTTCTTGTACTTAAGTCGGCATTGAGCCTCTTGTATTTAATTCCTGTGCAATTTCTATCTTTCATCGTCAACAAGAAGGTCAGAGGCATACAGTAAACCTGAAGTGAAGCATCGGAATCAATAACTAGTGTCACAGCAATGGTTCAAAACATAGACAGTAAGAGGAGTCAGTTTTCTTGTACGTAAGTCTGCATTGTGCCTTTTGTAATTGATTCCGATGCAATACCTGTGTTTCATCGTCAATAAGAAGGTCAGAGGGATACAGTAAACCTGAAGTCAAGAATCGGAATCTATAACTAGTGTCACAGGAATGGTTCAAAACATAGACAGTAAGAAGAGTCAGTTTTCTTGTACTTAAGTCGGCATTGTGCCTTTTGTATTTAATTCCGTTGTAATTTCTGTGTTTTATCGTCAATAAGAAGGTCAGAGGGATACAGTAAACCTGAGGTGACGCATCGGAATCTATAACTAGTGTCACAGGAATGGTTCAGAACATAGACAGTAAGAAGAGTCAGTTTTGTTGTACTTAAGTCGATATTGTGCCTTTTTTATATAATTCCGATGCAGTTTCTGTGTTTCAACGTCAATAAGAAGGTCAGAGGGATACAGTAAACCTGAAGTGAAGCATCGGAATCCAAAACTAGTGTCACAGGAGTGGTTCAAATCATAGACAGTAAGAAGTGTCAGTTTTCTTGTACTTAAGTCGGCGTTGGGCCTTTTGTATTTAATTCCGAGGAAATTTCTGTGTTTCATCGTCAATAAGAAGGTCAGAGGGATACAGTAAAGCTGAAGTGAAGCAACGGAATCTGTAACTAGTAACACAGGAATGGTTCAAAACTTAGACAATAAGAAGAGTCAGTTTTTTTGTACTTATGTCGGCATTGTGTTTTTTGTATTTAATTCCGATGCAGTTTCTGTGTTTCATCGTCAATAAGAAGGTCAGAGGGATACAGTAAACCTGAGTCAAGAGTCGGAATCTATAACTAGTGTCACAGGAATGGTTCAAAACATAGACAGTAAGAAGAGTCAGTTTTCGTGTACTTAAGTCGGCATTGTGCCTTTTGTATTTAATTCCGTTGCAATTGCTGTGTTTCATCGTCAATACGAAGGTCAGAGGGATACAGTAAACCTGAGGTGACGCATCGGAATCTATAACCAGTGTCACAGGAATGGTTCAAAACATAGACAGTAAGAAGAGTTAGTTTTCTTGTACTTAAGTCGTCATTGTGCCTTTTGTTTTTATTTCCGATGCAATTTCTGTGTTTCATCGTCAATTAGAAGGTCAGAGGGATACAGTAAACCTGAGGGGAGGCATCGGAATCCATAACTAGTGTCGAAGGAATGGTTCAAAACATAGACAGTAAGAAGAGTCAGTTTTCTTGTACTTAAGTCGGATTGGGCCTTTTGTATTTAATTCCGATGAAATTTCTGTGTTTCATCGTCAATAAGAAGGTCAGAGGGATACAGTAAACCAGAAGTGAAGCATCGGAGTCTATAACTAGTGTCACAGGAATGGTTCAAAGCATTGACAGTAAGAAGAGTCAGTTTTCTAGTACTTAAGTCGGCATTGTGACTTTTCTATTTAATTCCGATGCAATTTCTGTGTTTCATCGTCAATAAGAAGGTCCGAGGGATACAGTAAACCTGAGGTGAATCATCGGAATCTATAACTAGTGTCACAGGAATGGGTCAAATCATAGACAGTAAGAAGAGTCAGTTTTCTTGTACTTAAGTCGGCATTGTGCCTTTTGTATTTAATTCCGATGCAATTTCTGTGTTTCATCGTCAATAAGAAGGTAAGAGGGATACAGTAAAGCTGAAGTGAAGCATCGGAATCTATAGCTAGTGTCACAGGAATGGTTCAAAACTTAGACAATAAGAAGAGTCAGTTTTCTTGTGCTTAAGTCGGCATTGTGCCTTTTGTATTTAATTCCGATGCATTTTCTGTGTTTCAACGTCAATAAGAAGGTCAGAGGGATACAGTAAACCTGAAGTGAAGCATCGGAATCTAAAACTAGTGTCACAGGAGTGGTTCAAATCATAGACAGCAAGAAGTGTCAGTTTTCTTGTACATAAGTCGGCGTTGGGCCTTTTGTATTTAATTCCGATGCAATTTCTGTGTTTCATCGTCAATAAGAAGGTCAGAGGGATACAGTAAAGCTGAAGTGAAGCATCGGAACCTGTAACTAGTAACACAGGAATGGTTCAAAACTTAGACAATAAGAAGAGTTAGTTTTTTTGTACTTATGTCGGCATTGTGCCTTTTGTATTTAATTCCGATGCAGTTTCTGTGTTTCATCGTCAATAAGAATGTCAGAGGCATTCAGTAAACCTGAGTCAAGAATCGGAATCTATAACTAGTGTCGCAGGAATGGTTCAAAACATAGACAGTAAGAAGAGTCAGTTTTCGTGTACTTAAGTCGGCATTGTGCCTTTTGTATTTAATTCCGTTGCAATTTCTGTGTTTCATCGTCAATACGAAGGTCAGAGGGATACAGTAAACCTGAGGTGACGCATCGGAATCTATAACCAGTGTCACAGGAATGGTTCAAAACATAGACAGTAAGAAGAGTCAATTTTCTTGTACTTAAGTCGGCATTGTGCCTTTTCTATATAATTCCGATGTAATTTCTGTGTTTCATCGTCAATTAGAAGGTCAGAGGGATACAGTTAACCTGAGGTGAAGCATCGGAATCTATAACTAGTGTCGAAGGAATGGTTCAAAACATAGACAGTAAGAAGAGTCAGTTTTCTTGTACTTAAGTCGGCATTGTGCCCTTTGTAATTAATTCCAATGCAATTTCTGTAATTCATCGTCAATAAGGAGGTCAGAGGGATACAGTAAACCTGAAGTGAAGCACCGGAATCTATAACTAGTGTCACAGGAATGGTTCAAACATAGACAGCAAGAAGAGTCAGTTTTCTTGCACTTAAGTCGGCATTGTGCCTTTTGTATTTAATTCCGATGCAATTTCTGTGTTTCATCGTCAATAAGAAGGTCAGAGGGATACAATAAACCTGAAGTGAAGCATCGGAATCTATAACTAGTGTCACATGACTGGTTCAAACATAGACAGTATGAAGAGTCAGGTATCTTGTACTTAAGTCGGCATTGTGCCTTTTGTATTTATTTCCGATGCAATTTCTGTGTTTCATCGTCAATAAGAAGGTCAGAGGGATACAGTAAAGCTGAAGTGAAGCATCGGAATCTGTAACTAGTAACACAGGAATGGTTCAAAACTTAGACAATAAGAAGAGTTAGTTTTTTTGTACTTATGTCGGCATTGTGCCTTTTGTATTTAATTCCGATGCAGTTTCTGTGTTTCATCGTCAATAAGAATGTCAGAGGCATACAGTAAACCTGAGTCAAGAATCGGAATCTATAACTAGTGTCACAGGAATGGTTCAAAACGTAGACAGTAAGAAGAGTCAGTTTTCGTGTACTTAAGTCGGCATTGTGCCTTTTGTATTTAATTCCGTTGCAATTTCTGTGTTTCATCGTCAATACGAAGGTCAGAGGGATACAGTAAACCTGAGGTGACGCATCGGAATCTATAACCAGTGTCACAGGAATGGTTCAAAACATAGACAGTAAGAAGAGTCAATTTTCTTGTACTTAAGTCGGCATTGTGCCTTTTCTATATAATTCCGATGTAATTTCTGTGTTTCATCGTCAATTACAAGGTCAGAGGGATACAGTTAACCTGAGGTGAAGCATCGGAATCTATAACTAGTGTCGAAGGAATGGTTCAAAACATAGACAGTAAGAAGAGTCAGTTTTCTTGTACTTAAGTCGGCATTGTGCCTTTTGTAATTAATTCCTATGCAATTTCTGTAATTCATCGTCAATAAGGAGGTCAGAGGGATACAGTAAACCTGAAGTGAAGCACCGGAATCTATAACTAGTGCCACAGGAATGGTTCAAACATAGACAGCAAGAAGAGTCAGTTTTCTTGCACTTAAGTCGGCATTGTGCCTTTTGTATTTAATTCCGATGCAATTTCTGTGTTTCATCGTCAATAAGAAGGTCAGAGGGATACAATAAACCTGAAGTAAAGCATCGGAATCTATAACTAGTGTCACATGACTGGTTCAAACATAGACAGTATGAAGAGTCAGTTATCTTGTACTTAAGTCGGCATTGTGCCTTTTGTATTTATTTCTGATGCAATTTCTGTTTTTCATCGTCATTAAGAAGGTCAGAGGGATACAGTAATGCTGAAGTGAAGCATCGTAATTTATAACTAGTGTCGCAGGAATGGTTCAAAACAAAGACAGTAAGAAGAGTCAGTTATCTTGTACTTAAGTCGGCATTGTGCCTTTTGCATTTAATTCCGATGCAATTTCTGTGTTTCATCGCAAATAAGAAGATCAGAGGAATACAGTTAACCTGAAGTGAAGCATCGTAATCTATAACTAGTGTCACAGGAATGGTTCAAAACATAGACAGTAAGAAGAGTCAGTTTTCTTGTACTTAAGTCGTCATTGTGCCATTTGTATTTAATTCCGATGCAATATATTGGTTTCATCGTCAATAAGAAGGTCAGAGGGATACAGTAAACCTGAAGTGATGCATCGGAATCTATAATTAGTGTCACTGGAATGGTTCAAAACATAGACTGTAAAAAGAGTCAGTATTCTTGTACTTAAGTCGGCATTGTGTCTTTTGTATATAACTCCGATGCAATTTCTGTGTTTCATCGTCAATAAGAAGGTCAGAGGGATACTGTAAACCTGAAGTGAAGCATCGGATTCTATAACTAGTGTCACAGGAATGGTTCAAAACATAGACAGTAAGAAGAGTCAGTTTTCTTGTACTTAAGTCGTCATTGTGCCATTTGTATTTAATTCCGATGCAATATCTGTGTTTCATTGTCAATATGAAGGTCAGATGGATAAAGAAAACCTGAAGTGAAGCATCGGAATCTATAACTAGTGTCACAGGAATAGTTCAAACATAGACTAAAAGAGGAGTCAGTTTTCCTGTACTTAATTCGGCGTTGTGATTTTGTATTTAACTCCGATTCAATTTCTGTGTTTAATCGTCAATAAGAAGGTTAGAGGGATACAGTAAACCTGAAGTGAAGCATCGGAATCTATAACTAGTGTCACAGGAATGGTTCAAAACATAGACAGGAAGAATAGTCAGTTTTCTAGTACTTAAGTCGGCATTGAGCCTCTTGTATTTAATTCCTGTGCAATTTCTGTCTTTCATCGTCAACAAGAAGGTCAGAGGCATACAGTAAACCTGAAGTGAAGCATCGGAATCAATAACTAGTGTCACAGCAATGGTTCAAAACATAGACAGTAAGAGGAGTCAGTTTTCTTGTACGTAAGTGTGCATTGTGCCTTTTGTAATTGATTCCGATGCAATACCTGTGTTTCATCGTCAATAAGAAGGTCAGAGGGATACAGTAAACCTGAAGTCAAGAATCGGAATCTATAACTAGTGTCACAGGAATGGTTCAAAACATAGACAGTAAGAAGAGTCAGTTTTCTTGTACTCAAGTCGGCATTGTGCCTTTTGTATTTAATTCCGTTGTAATTTCTGTGTTTTATCGTCAATAAGAAGGTCAGAGGGATACAGTAAACCTGAGGTGACGCATCGGAATCTATAACTAGTGTCACAGGAATGGTTCAGAACATAGACAGTAAGAAGAGTCAGTTTTGTTGTACTTAAGTCGGCATTGTGCCTTTTTTATATAATTCCGATGTAATTTCCGTGTTTCATCGTCAATTAGAAGGTCAGAGGGATACAGTAAACCTGAGGTGAAGCATCGGAATCCATAACTAGTGTCGAAGGAATGGTTCAAAACATAGACAGTAAGAAGAGTCAGTTTTCTTGTACTTAAGTCGGAATTGTGCCTTTTGTATTTAATTCCGATGAAATTTCTGTGTTTCATCGTCAATAAGAAGGTCAGAGGGATACAGTATACCAGAAGTGATGCATCGGAATCTATAACTAGTGTCACAGGAATGGTTCAAAGCATTGACAGTTAGAAGAGTCAGTTTTCTTGTACTTAAGTCGGCATTGTGCCTTTTGTAATTAATTCCAATGCAATTTCTGTAATTCATCGTCAATAAGGAGGTCAGAGGGATACAGTAAACCTGAAGTGAAGCACCGGAATCTATAACTAGTGTCACAGGAATGGTTCAAAACATAGACAGCAAGAAGAGTCAGTTTTCTTGTACTTAAGTCGGCATTGTGCCTTTTGTATTTAATTCCGATGCAATTTCTGTGTTTCATCGTCAATAAGAAGGTCAGAGGGATACAATAAACCTGAAGTGAAGCATCGGAATCTATAACTAGTGTCACATGTCTGGTTCAAACATAGACAGTAAGAAGAGTCAGTTATCTTGTACTTAAGTCGGCATTGTGCCTTTTGTATTTATTTCCGATGCAATTTCTGTGTTTCATCGTCATTAAGAAGGTCAGAGGGATACAGTAATGCTGAAGTGAGGCATCGTAATTTATATTTAGTGTCGCAGGAATGGTTCAAAATAAAGACAGTAAGAAGAGTCAGTTATCTTGTACTTAAGTCGGCATTGTGCCTTTTGTATTTAATTCCGATGCAATTTCTGTGTTTCATCGCAAATAAGAAGATCAGAGGAATACAGTTAACCTGAAGTGAAGCATCGTAATCTATAACTAGTGTCACAGGAATGGTTCAAATCATAGACAGTAAGAAGAGTCAGTTTTCTTGTACTTAAGTCGTCATTGTGCCATTTGTAATTAATTCCGATGCAATATCTTGGTTTCATCGTCAATAAGAAGGTCAGAGGGATACAGTAAACCTGAAGTGAAGCATCGGAATCTATAACTAGTGTCACTGGAATGGTTCAAAACATAGACTGTAAAAAGAGTCAGTATTCTTGTACTTAAGTCGGCATTGTGCCTTTTGTATTTAACTCCGATGCAATTTCTGTGTTTCATCGTCAATAAGAGGGTCAGAGGGATACTGTAAACCTGAAGTGAAGCATCGGAATCTATAACTAGTGTCACAGGAATGGTTCAAAACATAGTCAGTAAGAAGAGTCAGTTTTCTTGTACTTAAGTCATCATTGTGCCATTTGTATTTAATTCCGATGCAATATCTGTGTTTCATTGTCAATATGAAGGTCAGAAGGATAAAGTAAACCTGAAGTGAAGCAATGGAATCTATAACTAGTGTCACAGGAATAGTTCAAACATAGACTAAAAGAAGAGTCGGTTCTCCTGTACTTAAGTCGGCGTTGTGCCTTTTGTATTTAACTCCGATGCAATTTCTGTGTTTCATCGTCAACAAGAAGGTTAAAGGGATACAGTAAACCTGAAGTGAAGCATCGGAATCTATAACTAGTGTCACAGAAATGGTTCGAAACATAGACAGGAGGAATAGTCAGTTTTCTAGTACTTAAGTCGGCATTGAGCCCCTTGTATTTAAATCCTGTGCAATTTCTGTGTTTCATCGTCAACAAGAAGGTCAGAGGGATACAGTAAACCTGAAGTGAAGCATCGGAATCAATAACTAGTGTCACAGCAATGGTTCAAAACATAGGCAGTAAGAGGAGTCAGTTTTCTTGAACGTAAGTCGGCATTGTGCCTTTTGTAATTGATTCCGATGCAATATCTGTGTTTCATCGTCAATAAGAAGGTCAGAGGGATACATTAACCTGAAGTCAAGAATCGGAATCTATAACTAGTGTCACAGGAATGGTTCAAAACATAGACAGTAAGAAGAGTCAGTTTTCTTGTACTTAAGTCGGCATTGTGCCTTTTGTATTTAATTCCGTTGTAATTTCTGTGTTTTATCGTCAATAAGAAGGTCAGAGGGATACAGTAAACCTGAGGTGACGCATCGGAATCTATAACTAGTGTCACAGGAATGGTTCAAAACATAGACAGTAAGAAGAGTCAGTTTTCTTGTACTTAAGTCGGCATTGTGCCTTTTCTATATAATTCCGATGTAATTTCTGTGTTTCATCGTCAATTAGAAGGTCAGAGGGATACAGTAAACCTGAGGTGAAGCATCGGAATCCATAACTAGTGTCGAAGGAAAGGTTCAAAACATAGACAGTAAGAAGAGTCACTTTTCTTGTACTTAAGTCGGAATTGTGCCTTTTGTATTTAATTCCGATGAAATTTCTGTGTTTCATCGTCAATAAGAAAGGCAGAGGAATACAGTCAACCAGAAATGAAGCATCGGAATCTATAACTAGTGTCACAGGAATGGTTCAAAGCATTGACAGTAAGAAGAGTCAGTTTTCTTGTACTTAAGTCGGCATTGTGACTTTACTATTTAATTCCGATGCAATTTCTGTGTTTCATCGTCAATAAGAACGTCCGAGGGATACAGTAAACCTGAAGTGAATCATCGGAATCTATAACTAGTGTCACAGGAATGGGTCAAAACATAGGTAGTAAGAAGAGTCAGTTTTCTTGTACTTAAGTCGGCATTGTACCTTTTGTATTTAATTCCGATGCAATTTCTGTGTTTCATCGTCAATAAAAAGGTCAGAGGGATACAGTAAACCTGAAGTGAAGCATCGGAATCTAAAACTAGTGTCACAGGCATGGTTCAAAACATAGACGGTAAGAAGGGTCAGTTCTCTTGTACTTAAGTCGGCGTTGTGCCTTTTGTATTTAATTCCGATGCAATTTCTGTGTTTCATCGTCAATAAGAAGGTAAGAGGGATACAGTAAAGCTGAAGTGAAGCATCGGAATCTGTAACTAGTGTCACAAGAATGGTTCAAAACTTAGACAATAAGAAGAGTCAGTTTTCTTGTACTTAAGTTGGCATTGTGCGTTTTGTATTTAATTCCGATGCAGTTTCTGTGTTTCAACGTCAATAAGAAGGTCAGAGTGATACAGAAAACCTGAAGTGGAGCATCGGAATTTAAAACTAGTGTCACAGGAATGGTTCAAAACATAGACAGTAAGAAGGGTCAGTTCTCTTGTACTTAAGTCGGCGTTGTGCATTTTGTATTTAATTCCCATGCAATTTCTGTGTTTCATCGTCAATTAGAAGGTCAGAGGGATACAGTAAACCTGAAGTGAAGCAACGGATTCTATAACTAGCGTCACAGGAATGGTTCAAAGCATTGTCAGTAAGAAGAGTCAGTTTTCTTGTACTGAAGTCGGCATTGTGCCTTTTGTCAATAATTCCGATGCAATTTCTGTGTTTCATCGTCAATAAGGAGGGCAGAGGGATACAGTAAACCTGAAGCGAAGCACCGGAATCTATAACTAGTGTCACAGGAATGGTTCAAACCATAGACAGCAAGAAGAGTCAGTTATCTTGTACTTAAGTCGGCATTGTGCCTTTTGTATTTAATTCCTGTGCAATTTCTGTGTTTCATCGTCAACAAGAAGGTCAGAGGGATACAGTAAACCTGAAGTGAAGCATCGGAATCAATAACTAGTGTCACAGGAATGGTTCAAACATAGTCAGTAGGAAGAGTCAGTTTTCTTGTACCTAAGTCGGCATTGTTCCTTTTCTATTTCATTCCGATGCAATTTCTGTGTTTCATCGTCAATCAGAAGGTCAGAGGGATACAGTAAACCTGAAGTGAAGCATCGGAATCCATTATTAGTGTCGCATGAATGGTTCAAAACATAGACAGTAAGAAGAGTCAGTTTTCTTGTACTTAAGTCGCCATTGTGCCTTTTGTATTTATTTCCGATGCAATTTCTGTGTTTCATCGTCAATAAGAAGGTCCGAGGGATACAGTAAACCTGAAGTGAATCATCGGAATCTATAACTAGTGTCACAGGAATGGGTCAAAACATAGACAGTAAGAAGAGTCAGTTTTCTTGTACTTAAGTCGGCATTGTGCCTTTTGTATTTAATTCCGATGCAATTTCTGTGTTTCATCGTCAATAAAAAGGTCAGAGGGATACAGTAAACCTGAAGTGAAGCATCGTAATCTAAAACTATTGTTACAGGAATGGTTCAAAACATAGACAGTAAGAAGGGTCAGTTCTCTTGTACTTAAGTCGGCGTTGTGCCTTTTGTATTTAATTCCGATGCAATTTGTGTGTTTCATCGTCAATAAGTAGGTAAGAGGGATACAGTAAAGCTGAAGTGAAGCATCGGAATCTATAACTAGTGTCGAAGGAATGGTTCAAAACATAGACAGTAAGAAGAGTCAGTTTTCTTGTACTTAAGTCGGAATTGTGCCTTTTGTATTTAATTCCGATGAAATTTCTGTGTTTCATCGTTAATAAGAAGGTCAGAGGGATACAGTAAACCAGAAGTGAAGCATCGGAATCTATAACTAGTGTCACAGGAAAGGTTCAAAGCATTGACAGTAAGAAGAGTCAGTTTTCTTGTACTTAAGTCGGCATTGTGACTTTTCTATTTAATTCAATTTCTGTGTTTCATCGTCAATAAGAAGGTCCGAGGGATACAGTAAACCTGAAGTGAATCATCGGAATCTATAACTAGTGTCACAGGAATGGGTCAAAACATAGGCAGTTAGAAGAGACAGTTTTCTTGTACTTAAGTCGGCATTGTGCCTTTTGTATTTAATTCCGATGCAAATTCTGTGTTTCATCGTCAATAAGAAGGTCCAAGGGATACAGTAAACATATAGTGAAGCATCGGAATCTAAAACTGGTGTCACAGGAATGGTTCAAAACATAGACAGTAAGAAGGGTCAGTTCTCTTGTACTTAAGTCGGCGTTGTGCCTTTTGTATTTAATTCCGATGCAATTTCTGTGTTTCATCGTCAATAAGAAGGTAAGAGGGATACAGTAAAGCTGAAGTGAAGCATCGGAATCTGTAACTAGTGTCACAGGAATGGTTCAAAACTTAGACAATAAGAAGAGTCAGTTTTCTTGTACTTAAGTCGGCATTGTGCCTTTTGTATTTAATTCCGATGCAGTTTTTGTGTTTCAACGTCAATAAGAAGGTCAGAGGGATACAGTAAACCTGAGGTGAAGCATCGGAATCCATAACTAGTGTCGAAGGAATGGTTCAAAACATAGACAGTAAGAAGAGTCACTTTTCTTGTACTTAAGTCGGAATTGTGCCTTTTGTATTTAATTCCGATGAAATTTCTGTGTTTCATCGTCAATAAGAAGGGCAGAGGGATACAGTCAACCAGAAATGAAGCATCGGAATCTATAACTAGTGTCACAGGAATGGTTCAAAGCATTGAGAGTAAGAAGAGTCAGTTTTCTTGTACTTAAGTCGGCATTGTGACTTTACTATTTAATTCCGATGCAATTTCTGTGTTTCATCGTCAATAAGAATGTCCGAGGGATACAGTAAACATGAAGTGAATCATCGGAATCTATAACTAGTGTCACAGGAATGGGTCAAAACATAGGCAGTAAGAAGAGTCAGTTTTCTTGTACTTAAGTCGGCATTGTACCTTTTGTATTTAATTCCGATGCAATTTCTGTGTTTCATCGTCAATAAAAAGGTCAGAGGGATACAGTAAACCTGAAGTGAAGCATCGGAATCTAAAACTAGTGTCACAGGCATGGTTCAAAACATAGACGGTAAGAAGGGTCAGTTCTCTTGTACTTAAGTTGGCGTTGTGCCTTTTGTATTTAATTCCGATGCAATTTCTGTGTTTCATCGTCAATAAAAAGGTCAGAGGGATACAGTAAACCTGAAGTGAAGCATCGGAATCTAAAACTAGTGTCACAGGCATGGTTCAAAACATAGACGGTAAGAAGAGTCAGTTTTCTTCTACTTAAGTTGGCATTGTGCCTTTTGTATTTAATTCCGATGCAGTTTCTGTGTTTCAACGTCAATAAGAAGGTCAGAGTGATACAGAAAACCTGAAGTGGAGCATCGGAATTTAAAACTAGTGTCACAGGAATGGTTCAAAACATAGACAGTAAGAAGGGTCAGTTTTCTTGTACTTAAGTCGGCGTTGTGCCTTTTGTATTTAATTCCGATGCAATTTCTGTGTTTCATCGTCAATTAGAAGGTCAGAGGGATACAGTAAACCTGTAGTGAAGCAACGGATTCTATAACTAGCGTCACAGGAATGGTTCAAAGCATTGTCAGTAAGAAGAGTCAGTTTTCTTGTACTGAAGTCGGCATTGTGCCTTTTGTAAATAATTCCGATGCAATTTCTGTGTTTCATCGTCAATAAGGAGGCCAGAGGGATACAGTAAACCTGAAGCGAAGCACCGGAATCTATAACTAGTGTCACAGGAATGGTTCAAACCATAGACAGCAAGAAGAGTCAGTTATCTTGTACTTAAGTCGGCATTGTGCCTTTTGTATTTAATTCCTGTGCAATTTCTGTGTTTTATCGTCAATACGAAGGTCAGAGGGATACAGTAAACCTGAAGTGAAGCATCGGAATCTATAACTAGTGTCACAGGAATGGTTCAAAGCATAGACAGTAAGAAGAGTCAGTTTTCTTGTACCTAAGTCGGCATTGTTCCTTTTCTATTTCATTCCGATGCAATTTCTGTGTTTCATCGTCAATCAGAAGGTCAGAGGGATACAGTAAACCTGAAGTGAAGCATCGGAATCTATTATTAGTGTCACATGAATGGTTCAAAACATAGACAGTAAGAAGAGTCAGTTTTCTTGTACTTAAGTCGCCATTGTGCCTTTTGTATTTATTTCCGATGCAATTTCTGTGTTTCATCGTCAATAAGAAGGTCCGAGGGATACAGTAATCCTGAAGTGAATCATCGGAATCTATAACTAGTGTCACAGGAATGGGTCAAAACATAGACAGTAAGAAGAGTCAGTTTTCTTGTACTTAAGTCGGCATTGTGCCTTTTGTATTTAATTCCGATGCAATTTCTGTGTTTCATCGTCAATAAAAAGGTCAGAGGGATACAGTAAACCTGAAGTGAAGCATCGTAATCTAAAACTAGTGTTACAGGAATGGTTCAAAACATAGACAGTAAGAAGTGTCAGTTCTCTTGTACTTAAGTCGGCGTTGTGCCTTTTGTATTTAATTCCGATGCAATTTGTGTGTTTCATCGTCAATAACTAGGTAAGAGGGATACAGTAAATCTGAAGTGAAGCATCGGAATCTATAACTAGTGTCGAAGGAATGGTTCAAAACATAGACAGTAAGAAGAGTCAGTTTTCTTGTACTTAAGTCGGAATTGTGCCTTTTGTATTTAATTCCGATGAAATTTCTGTGTTTCATCGTTAATAAGAAGGTCAGAGGGATACAGTAAACCAGAAGTGAAGCATCGGAATCTATAACTAGTGTCACAGGAATGGTTCAAAGCATTGACAGTAAGAAGAGTCAGTTTTCCTGTACTTAAGTCGGCATTGTGACTTTTCTATTTAATTCAATTTCTGTGTTTCATCGTCAATAAGAAGGTCCGAGGGATACAGTAAACCTGAAGTGAATCATCGGAATCTATAACTAGTGTCACAGGAATGGGTCAAAACATAGGCAGTTAGAAGAGTCAGTTTTCTTGTACTTAAGTCGGCATTGTGCCTTTTGTATTTAATTCCGATGCAGTTTTTGTGTTTCAACGTCAATAAGAAGGTCAGAGGGATACAGTAAACCTGAAGTGGAGCATCGGAATCTAAAACTAGTGTCACAGGAATGGTTCAAAACATAGACAGTAAGAAGGGTCAGTTTTCTTGTACTTAAATCGGTATTGTGCCTTTTCTATATAATTCCGATGTAATTTCTGTGTTTCATCGTCAATTGGAAGGTCAGAGGGATACAGTAAACCTGAGGTGAAGCATCGGAATCTATAACTAGTGTCGAAGGAAAGGTTCAAAACATAGACAGTAAGAACAGTCAGTTTTCTTGTACTTAAGTCGGCATTGTGATTTTTGTACTTAATTCCGATGCAATTTCTGTGTTTCATCGTCAATAAGAAGGTCAGAGGGATACAATAAACCTGAAGTGAAGCATCGGAATCTATAACTAGTGTCACATGACTGGTTCAAACATAGACAGTAAGAAGAGTCAGTTATCTTGTACTTAAGTCGGCATTGTGCCTTTTGTATTTATTTCCGATGCAATTTCTGTGTTTCATCGTCATTATGAAGGTCAGAGGGATACAGTAATGCTGAAGTGAAGCATCGTAATTTATAACTAGTGTCGCAGGAATGGTTCAAAATAAAGACAGTAAGAAGAGTCAGTTATCTTGTACTTAAGTCGGCATTGTGCCTTTTGTATTTAATTCCGATGCAATTTCTGTGTTTCATCGCAAATAAGAAGATCAGAGGAATACAGTGAACCTGAAGTGAAGCATTGTAATCTATAACTAGTGTCACAGGAATGTTTCAAAACATAGACAGTAAGAAGAGTCAGTTTTCTTGTACTTAAGTCGTCATTGTGCCATTTGTATTTAATTCCGATGCAATATCTTGGTTTCATCGTCAATAAGAAGGTCAGAGGGATACAGTAAACCTGAAGTGAAGCATCGGAATCTATAACTAGTGTCACTGGAATGGTTCAAAACACAGACTGTAAAAAGCGTCAGTATTCTTGTACTTAAGTCGGCATTGTGCCTTTTGTATTTAACTCCGATGCAATTTCTGTGTTTCATCGTCAATAAGAAGGTCAGAGGGATACTGTAAACCTGAAGTGAAGCATCGGAATCCATAACTAGTGTCACAGGAATGGTTCAAAACATAGACAGTAAGAAGAGACAGTTTTCTTGTACTTAAGTCGTCATTGTGCCATTTGAATTTAATTCCGATGCAATATCTGTGTTTCATTGTCAATATAAAGGTCAGAAGGATAAAGTAAATCTGAAGTGAAGCATCGGAATCTATAACTAGTGTCACAGGAATAATTCAAACATAGACTAAAAGAAGAGACAGTTTTCCTGTACTTAAGTCGGCGTTGTGCCTATGTATTTAACTCCGATGCAATTTCAGTATTTCATCGTCAATAAGACGGTTAGAGGGATACGGTAAACCTGAAGTGAAGCATCGGAATCTATAACTATTGTCACAGGAATGGTTCAAAACATGGACAGGAGGAATAGTCAGTTTTCTAGTACTTAAGTCGGCATTGAGCCTCTTGTATTAAATTCCTGTGCAATTTCTGTGTTTCATCGTCAACAAGAAGGTCAGAGGGATACAGTAAACCTGAAGTGAAGCATCGGAATCAATAACTAGTGTCACAGCAATGGTTCAAAACATAGACAGTAAGAGGAGTCAGTTTTCTTGAATGTAAGTCGGCATTGTGCCTTTTGTAATTGATACCGATGCAATTTCTGTGTTTCATCGTCAATAAGAAGGTCAGAGGGATACTGTAAACCTGAAGTGAAGCATCGGAATCCATAACTAGTGTCACAGGAATGGTTCAAAACATAGACAGTAAGAAGAGACAGTTTTCTTGTACTTAAGTCGTCATTGTGCCATTTGAATTTAATTCCGATGCAATATCTGTGTTTCATTGTCAATATGAAGATCAGAAGGATAAAGTAAATCTGAAGTGAAGCATCGGAATCTATAACTAGTGTCACAGGAATAATTCAAACATAGACTAAAAGAAGAGACAGTTTTCCTGTACTTAAGTCGGCGTTGTGCCTATGTATTTAACTCCGATGCAATTTCAGTATTTCATCGTCAATAAGAAGGTTAGAGGGATACGGTAAACCTGAAGTGAAGATTCGGAATCTATAACTAGTGTCACAGGAATGGTTCAAAACATGGACAGGAGGAATAGTCAGTTTTCTAGTACTTAAGTCGGCATTGAGCCTCTTGTATTAAATTCCTGTGCAATTTCTGTGTTTCATCGTCAACAAGAAGGTCAGAGGGATACAGTAAACCTGAAGTGAAGCATCGGAATCAATAACTAGTGTCACAGCAATGGTTCAAAACATAGACAGTAAGAGGAGTCAGTTTTCTTGTACTTAAGTCGGCATTGTGCCTTTTGTATTTAATTCCGATGCAGTTTTTGTGTTTCAACGTCAATAAGAAGGTCAGAGGGATACAGTAAACCTGAGGTGAAGCATCGGAATCCATAACTAGTGTCGAAGGAATGGTTTAAAACATAGACAGTAAGAAGAGTCACTTTTCTTGTACTTAAGTCGGAATTGTGCCTTTTGTATTTAATTCCGATGAAATTTCTGTGTTTCATCGTCAATAAGAAGGGCAGAGGGATACAGTCAACCAGAAATGAAGCATCGGAATCTATAACTAGTGTCACAGGAATGGTTCAAAGCATTGACAGTAAGAAGAGTCAGTTTTCTTGTACTTAAGTCGGCATTGTGACTTTTCTATTTAATTCAATTTCTGTGTTTCATCGTCAATAAGAAGGTCCGAGGGATACAGTAAACCTGAAGTGAATCATCGGAATCTATAACTAGTGTCACAGGAATGGGTCAAAACATAGGCAGTTAGAAGAGTCAGTTTTCTTGTACTTAAGTCGGCATTGTGCCTTTTGTATTTAATTCCGATGCAAATTCTGTGTTTCATCGTCAATAAGAAGGTCCAAGGGATACAGTAAACATATAGTGAAGCATCGGAATCTAAAACTGGTGTCACAGGAATGGTTCAAAACATAGACAGTAAGAAGGGTCAGTTCTCTTGTACTTAAGTCGGCGTTGTGCCTTTTGTATTTAATTCCGATGCAATTTCTGTGTTTCATCGTCAATAAGAAGGTAAGAGGGATACAGTAAAGCTGAAGTGAAGCATCGGAATCTGTAACTAGTGTCACAGGAATGGTTCAAAACTTAGACAATAAGAAGAGTCAGTTTTCTTGTACTTAAGTCGGCATTGTGCCTTTTGTATTTAATTCCGATGCAGTTTTTGTGTTTCAACGTCAATAAGAAGGTCAGAGGGATACAGTAAACCTGAAGTGGAGCATCGGAATCTAAAACTAGTGTCACAGGAGTGGTTCAAAACATAGACAGTAAGAAGGGTCAGTTTTCTTGTACTTAAATCGGTATTGTGCCTTTTCTATATAATTCCGATGTAATTTCTGTGTTTCATCGTCAATTGGAAGGTCAGAGGGATACAGTAAACCTGAGGTGAAGCATCGGAATCTATAACTAGTGTCGAAGGAAAGGTTCAAAACATAGACAGTAAGAACAGTCAGTTTTCTTGTACTTAAGTCGGCATTGTGATTTTTGTACTTAATTCCGATGCAATTTCTGTGTTTCATCGTCAATAAGAAGGTCAGAGGGATACAATAAACCTGAAGTGAAGCATCGGAATCTATAACTAGTGTCACATGACTGGTTCAAACATAGACAGTAAGAAGAGTCAGTTATCTTGTACTTAAGTCGGCATTGTGCCTTTTGTATTTATTTCCGATGCAATTTCTGTGTTTCATCGTCATTATGAAGGTCAGAGGGATACAGTAATGCTGAAGTGAAGCATCGTAATTTATAACTAGTGTCGCAGGAATGGTTCAAAATAAAGACAGTAAGAAGAGTCAGTTATCTTGTACTTAAGTCGGCATTGTGCCTTTTGTATTTAATTCCGATGCAATTTCTGTGTTTCATCGCAAATAAGAAGATCAGAGGAATACAGTGAACCTGAAGTGAAGCATTGTAATCTATAACTAGTGTCACAGGAATGTTTCAAAACATAGACAGTAAGAAGAGTCAGTTTTCTTGTACTTAAGTCGTCATTGTGCCATTTGTATTTAATTCCGATGCAATATCTTGGTTTCATCGTCAATAAGAAGGTCAGAGGGATACAGTAAACCTGAAGTGAAGCATCGGAATCTATAACTAGTGTCACTGGAATGGTTCAAAACACAGACTGTAAAAAGCGTCAGTATTCTTGTACTTAAGTCGGCATTGTGCCTTTTGTATTTAACTCCGATGCAATTTCTGTGTTTCATCGTCAATAAGAAGATCAGAGGGATACTGTAAACCTGAAGTGAAGCATCGGAATCCATAACTAGTGTCACAGGAATGGTTCAAAACATAGACAGTAAGAAGAGACAGTTTTCTTGTACTTAAGTCGTCATTGTGCCATTTGAATTTAATTCCGATGCAATATCTGTGTTTCATTGTCAATATAAAGGACAGAAGGATAAAGTAAATCTGAAGTGAAGCATCGGAATCTATAACTAGTGTCACAGGAATAATTCAAACATAGACTAAAAGAAGAGACAGTTTTCCTGTACTTAAGTCGGCGTTGTGCCTATGTATTTAACTCCGATGCAATTTCAGTATTTCATCGTCAATAAGACGGTTAGAGGGATACGGTAAACCTGAAGTGAAGCATCGGAATCTATAACTATTGTCACAGGAATGGTTCAAAACATGGACAGGAGGAATAGTCAGTTTTCTAGTACTTAAGTCGGCATTGAGCCTCTTGTATTAAATTCCTGTGCAATTTCTGTGTTTCATCGTCAACAAGAAGGTCAGACGGATACAGTAAACCTGAAGTGAAGCATCGGAATCAATAACTAGTGTCACAGCAATGGTTCAAAACATAGACAGTAAGAGGAGTCAGTTTTCTAGAATGTAAGTCGGCATTGTGCCTTTTGTAATTGATACCGATGCAATTTCTGTGTTTCATCGTCAATAAGAAGGTCAGAGGGATACTGTAAACCTGAAGTGAAGCATCGGAATCCATAACTAGTGTCACAGGAATGGTTCAAAACATAGACAGTAAGAAGAGACAGTTTTCTTGTACTTAAGTCGTCATTGTGCCATTTGAATTTAATTCCGATGCAATATCTGTGTTTCATTGTCAATATGAAGATCAGAAGGATAAAGTAAATCTGAAGTGAAGCATCGGAATCTATAACTAGTGTCACAGGAATAATTCAAACATAGACTAAAAGAAGAGACAGTTTTCCTGTACTTAAGTCGGCGTTGTGCCTATGTATTTAACTCCGATGCAATTTCAGTATTTCATCGTCAATAAGAAGGTTAGAGGGATACGGTAAACCTGAAGTGAAGATTCGGAATCTATAACTAGTGTCACAGGAATGGTTCAAAACATGGACAGGAGGAATAGTCAGTTTTCTAGTACTTAAGTCGGCATTGAGCCTCTTGTATTAAATTCCTGTGCAATTTCTGTGTTTCATCGTCAACAAGAAGGTCAGAGGGATACAGTAAACCTGAAGTGAAGCATCGGAATCAATAACTAGTGTCACAGCAATGGTTCAAAACATAGACAGTAAGAGGAGTCAGTTTTCTTGTACTTAAGTCGGCATTGTGCCTTTTGTATTTAATTCCGATGCAGTTTTTGTGTTTCAACGTCAATAAGAAGGTCAGAGGGATACAGTAAACCTGAGGTGAAGCATCGGAATCCATAACTAGTGTCGAAGGAATGGTTTAAAACATAGACAGTAAGAAGAGTCACTTTTCTTGTACTTAAGTCGGAATTGTGCCTTTTGTATATAATTCCGATGAAATTTCTGTGTTTCATCGTCAATAAGAAGGGCAGAGGGATACAGTCAACCAGAAATGAAGCATCGGAATCTATAACTAGTGTCACAGGAATGGTTCAAAGCATTGACAGTAAGAAGAGTCAGTTTTCTTGTACTTAAGTCGGCATTGTGACTTTACTATTTAATTCCGATGCAATTTTTGTGTTTCATCGTCAATAAGAATGTCCGAGGGATACAGTAAACCTGAAGTGAATCATCGGAATCTATAACTAGTGTCACAGGAATGGGTCAAAACATAGGCAGTAAGAAGAGTCAGTTTTCTTGTACTTAAGTCGGCATTGTACCTTTTGTATTTAATTCCGATGCAATTTCTGTGTTTCATCGTAAATAAAAAGGTCAGAGGGATACAGTAAACCTGAAGTGAAGCATCGGAATCTAAAACTAGTGTCACAGGCATGGTTCAAAACATAGACGGTAAGAAGGGTCAGTTCTCTTGTACTTAAGTCGGCGTTGTGCCTTTTGTATTTAATTCCGATGCAATTTCTGTGTTTCATCGTCAATAAAAAGGTCAGAGGGATACAGTAAACCTGAAGTGAAGCATCGGAATCTAAAACTAGTGTCACAGGCATGGTTCAAAACATAGACGGTAAGAAGAGTCAGTTTTTTTCTACTTAAGTTGGCATTGTGCCTTTTGTATTTAATTCCGATGCAGTTTCTGTGTTTCAACGTCAATAAGAAGGTCAGAGTGATACAGAAAACCTGAAGTGGAGCATCGGAATTTAAAACTAGTGTCACAGGAATGGTTCAAAACATAGACAGTAAGAAGGGTCAGTTTTCTTGTACTTAAGTCGGCGTTGTGCCTTTTGTATTTAATTCCGATGCAATTTCTGTGTTTCATCGTCAATTAGAAGGTCAGAGGGATACAGTAAACCTGAAGTGAAGCAACGGATTCAATAACTAGCGTCACAGGAATGGTTCAAAGCATTGTCAGTAAGAAGAGTCAGTTTTCTTGTACTGAAGTCGGCATTGTGCCTTTTGTAAATAATTCCGATGCAATTTCTGTGTTTCATCGTCAATAAGGAGGGCAGAGGGATACAGTAAACCTGAAGCGAAGCACCGGAATCTATAACTAGTGTCACAGGAATGGTTCAAACCATAGACAGCAAGAAGAGTCAGTTATCTTGTACTTAAGTCGGCATTGTGCCTTTTGTATTTAATTCCTGTGCAATTTCTGTGTTTTATCGTCAATACGAAGGTCAGAGGGATACAGTAAACCTGAAGTGAAGCATCGGAATCTATAACTAGTGTCACAGGAATGGTTCAAAGCATAGACAGTAAGAAGAGTCAGTTTTCTTGTACCTAAGTCGGCATTGTTCCTTTTCTATTTCATTCCGATGCAATTTCTGTGTTTCATCGTCAATCAGAAGGTCAGAGGGATACAGTAAACCTGAAGTGAAGCATCGGAATCTATTATTAGTGTCACATGAATGGTTCAAAACATAGACAGTAAGAAGAGTCAGTTTTCTTGTACTTAAGTCGCCATTGTGCCTTTTGTATTTATTTCCGATGCAATTTCTGTGTTTCATCGTCAATAAGAAGGTCCGAGGGATACAGTAAACCTGAAGTGAATCATCGGAATCTATAACTAGTGTCACAGGAATGGGTCAAAACATAGACAGTAAGAAGAGTCAGTTTTCTTGTACTTAAGTCGGCATTGTGCCTTTTGTATTTAATTCCGATGCAATTTCTGTGTTTCATCGTCAATAAAATGGTCAGAGGGATACAGTAAACCTGAAGTGAAGCATCGTAATCTAAAACTAGTGTTACAGGAATGGTTCAAAACATAGACAGTAAGAAGTGTCAGTTCTCTTGTACGTAAGTCGGCGTTGTGCCTTTTGTATTTAATTCCGATGCAATGTGTGTGTTTCATCGTCAATAACTAGGTAAGAGGGATACAGTAAAGCTGAAGTGAAGCATCGGAATCTATAACTAGTGTCGAAGGAATGGTTCAAAACATAGACAGTAAGAAGAGTCAGTTTTCTTGTACTTAAGTCGGAATTGTGCCTTTTGTATTTAATTCCGATGAAATTTCTGTGTTTCATCGTTAATAAGAAGGTCAGAGGGATACAGTAAACCAGAAGTGAAGCATCGGAATCTATAACTAGTGTCACAGGAATGGTTCAAAGCATTGACAGTAAGAAGAGTCAGTTTTCCTGTACTTAAGTCGGCATTGTGACTTTTCTATTTAATTCAATTTCTGTGTTTCATCGTCAATAAGAAGGTCCGAGGGATACAGTAAACCTGAAGTGAATCATCGGAATCTATAACTAGTGTCACAGGAATGGGTCAAAACATAGGCAGTTAGAAGAGTCAGTTTTCTTGTACTTAAGTCGGCATTGTGCCTTTTGTATTTAATTCCGATGCAAATTCTGTGTTTCATCGTCAATAAGAAGGTCCAAGGGATACAGTAAACATATAGTGAAGCATCGGAATCTAAAACTGGTGTCACAGGAATGGTTCAAAACATAGACAGTAAGAAGGGTCAGTTCTCTTGTACTTAAGTCGGCGTTGTGCCTTTTGTATTTAATTCCGATGCAATTTCGGTGTTTCATCGTCAATAAGAAGGTAAGAGGGATACAGTAAAGCTGAAGTGAAGCATCGGAATCTGTAACTAGTGTCACAGGAATGGTTCAAAACTTAGACAATAAGAAGAGTCAGTTTTCTTGTACTTAAGTCGGCATTGTGCCTTTTGTATTTAATTCCGATGCAGTTTTTGTGTTTCAACGTCAATAAGAAGGTCAGAGGGATACAGTAAACCTGAAGTGGAGCATCGGAATCTAAAACTAGTGTCACAGGAATGGTTCAAAACATAGACAGTAAGAAGGGTCAGTTTTCTTGTACTTAAATCGGCATTGTGCCTTTTCTATATAATTCCGATGTAATTTCTGTGTTTCATCGTCAATTGGAAGGTCAGAGGGATACAGTAAACCTGAGGTGAAGCATCGGAATCTATAACTAGTGTCGAAGGAAAGGTTCAAAACATAGACAGTAAGAACAGTCAGTTTTCTTGTACTTAAGTCGGCATTGTGATTTTTGTACTTAATTCCGATGCAATTTCTGTGTTTCATCGTCAATAAGAAGGTCAGAGGGATACAATAAACCTGAAGTGAAGCATCGGAATCTATAACTAGTGTCACATGACTGGTTCAAACATAGACAGTAAGAAGAGCCATTCTTCTTGTGGTTGAGTCGGCATTGTTCCCCTTTGTATTTAATTCCGATGCAATTACTGTGTTTCATCGTCAATAAGAAGGTCAGAAGGATACAGTAAACCTGAAGTGAAGCATCGGAATCTATAACTAGTGTCACAGGAATGGTTAAAAACATAGACAGTAAGAAGAGTCAGTTTTCTTGTACTTAAGTCGGCATTGTGCCTTTTGTTTTTATTTCCGATGCAATTTCTGTGATTCATCGTCATTATGAAGGTCAGAGGGATACAGTAATGCTGAAGTGAAGCATCGTAATTTATAACTAGTGTCGCAGGAATGGTTCAAAATAAAGACAGTAAGAAGAGTCAGTTATCTTGTACTTAATTCGGCATTGTGCCTTTTGTATTTAATTCCGATGCAATTTCTGTGTTTCATCGCAAATAAGAAGATCAGAGGAATACAGTGAACCTCAAGTGAAGCATTGTAATCTATAACTAGTGTCACAGGAATGTTTCAAAACATAGACAGTAAGAAGAGTCAGTTTTCTTGTACTTAAGTCGTCATTGTGCCATTTGTATTTAATTCCGATGCAATATCTTGGTTTCATCGTCAATAAGAAGGTCAGAGGGATACAGTAAACCTGAAGTGAAGCATCGGAATCTATAACTAGTGTCACTGGAATGGTTCAAAACACAGACTGTAAAAAGCGTCAGTATTCTTGTACTTAAGTCGGCATTGTGCCTTTTGTATTTAACTCCGATGCAATTTCTGTGTTTCATCGTCAATAAGAAGGTCAGAGGGATACTGTAAACCTGAAGTGAAGCATCGGAATCCATAACTAGTGTCACATGACTGGTTCAAACATAGACAGTAAGAAGAGTCAGTTATCTTGTACTTAAGTCGTCATTGTGCCATTTGAATTTAATTCCGATGCAATATCTGTGTTTCATTGTCAATATGAAGGTCAGAAGGATAAAGTAAATCTGAAGTGAAGCATCGGAATCTATAACTAGTGTCACAGGAATAATTCAAACATAGACTAAAAGAAGAGACAGTTTTCCTGTACTTAAGTCGGCGTTGTGCCTATGTATTTAACTCCGATGCAATTTCAGTATTTCATCGTCAATAAGAATGTTAGAGGGATACGGTAAACCTGAAGTGAAGCATCGGAATCTATAACTAGTGTCACAGGAATGGATCAAAACATGGACAGGAGGAATAGTCAGTTTTCTAGTACTTAAGTCGGCATTGAGCCTCTTGTATTAAATTCCTGTGCAATTTCTGTGTTTCATCGTCAACAAGAAGGTCAGAGGGATACAGTAAACCTGAAGTGAAGCATCGGAATCAATAACTAGTGTCACAGCAATGGTTCAAAACATAGACAGTAAGAGGAGTCAGTTTTCTTGAATGTAAGTCGGCATTGTGCCTTTTGTAATTGATACCGATGCAATATCTGTGTTTCATCGTCAATAAGAAGGTCAGAGGGATACAGTAAACCTGAAGTCAAGAATCGGAATCTATAACTAGTGTCACAGGAATGGTTCAAAACATAGACAGTAAGAAGAGTCAGTTTTCTTGTACTTAAGTCGGCATTGTGCCTTTTGTATTTAATTAAGTTGTAATTTCTGTGTTTTATCGTCAATAAGAAGGTCAGAGGGATACAGTAAACCTGAGGTGACGCATCGGAATCTATAACTAGTGTCACAGGAATGGTTCAAAACATAGACAGTAAGAAGAGTCAGTTTTCTTGTACTTAAGTCGGCATTGTGCCTTTTGTATTTAATTAAGTTGTAATTTCTGTGTTTTATCGTCAATAAGAAGGTCAGAGGGATACAGTAAACCTGAGGTGACGCATCGGAATCTATAACTAGTGTCACAGGAATGGGTCAAAGCATAGACAGTAAGAAGAGTCTGTTTTCTTGTACTTAAGTCGGCATTGTGCCTTTTCTATATAATTCCGATGTAATTTCTGTGTTTCATCGTCAATTAGAAGGTCAGAGGGATACAGTAAACCTGAGGTGAAGCATCGGAATCCATAACTAGTGTCGAAGGAATGGTTCAAAACATAGACAGTAAGAAGAGTCAGTTTTCTTGTACTTAAGTCGGAATTGTGCCTTTTGTATTTAATTCCGATGAAAGTTCTGTGTTTCATCGTCAATAAGAAGGTCAGAGGGATACAGTAAACCAGAAGTGAAACATCGAAATCTATAACTAGTGTCACAGGAATGGTTCAAAGCATTGACAGTAAGAAGAGTCAGTTTTCTTGTACTTAAGTCGGTATTGTGACTTTTCTATTTAATTCCGATGCAGTTTCTGTGTTTCATCGTCAATAAGAAGGTCCGAGGGATACAGTAAACCTGAAGTGAATCATCGGAATCTATAACTAGTGTCACAGGAATGGTTCAAAACATAGACAGTAAGAAGAGTTAGTTTTCTTGTACTTATGTCGGCATTGTGCTTTTTGTATTTAATTCCAAAGCGATTTCTGCGTTTCATCGTCAATAAGAAGATCGGAGGGATATAGAAAACCTGAAGTGAAGCATCGGAATCTATATCTAGTGCCACAGGAATGGTTCAAAACATAGACAGTAAGAAGAGTCAGATTTCTTGTACTTAACTCGGAATTGTGCCTTTTGTATTTAATTCCGATGCAATTTTTGTGTTTCATCGTCAATAAGAAGGTCAGAGGGATACAGTAAACCTGAAGTGAAGCATCAGAATCTATAACTAGTGTCACAGCAATGGTTCATAACAAAGGAAGTAAGAAGAGTCAGTTTTCTTGTACCTAAGTCGGCATTGTTCCTTTTCTATTTCATTGCGATGCAATTTCTATGTTTCATCGTCAATAAGAAGGTCAGAGGGATACAGTATACCTGAAATGAAGCATTGGAATCTTTAACTAATGTCACAGGAATGGTTCAAAATATAGACAGTAAGAAGAGTCAGTTTTCTTGTACTTAAGTCGGCGTTGTGCCTTTTGTATTTAATTCCAATGCAATTTCTGTGTTTCATCGTCAATACCAACGTCAGACGGAATCAGTGAACCTGAAGTGAAGCATCGGAATCTATAACTAGTGTCACAGGAATGGTTCAAATCATAGACAGTAAGAAGAGTCAGTTTTCTTGTACTTAAGTTGGCATTGTGCCTTTTGTAATTAATTCCGATGCAATTTCTGTGTTTCATCGTCAATAAGGAGGTCAGAGGGATACAGTAAACCTGAATGGAAATATCGGAATCTATAACTAGTGTCACAGGAATGGTTCAAAACATAGACAGCAAGAAGAGTCAGTTTTCTTGTACTTAAGTCGGCATTGTGCCTTTTGAATTTAATTCCGATGCAATTTCTGTGTTTCATCGTCAATAAGAAGGTCAGAGGGATACAGTAAACTTGAAGTGAAGCATCGGAATCTATATCTAGTGTCACATGAGTGTTTCAAACATTGACAGAAAGAAGAGTCAGTTATCTTGTCCTTAAGTCGGCATTGTGCCTTTTGTATTTAATTCCGATGCAATTTCTGTGTTTCATCGTCAATAAGAAGGTCAGAGGGATACGGTTTACCTGAAGTGAAGCATTGGAATCTATAACTAGTGTCACAGGAATGGTTCAAAACATAGACAGTAAGAAGGGTCAGTTTTCTTGTACCTGAGTCGGCGTTGTGGCTTTTGTATTTAATTCCGATGCAATTTCAGTGTTTCATCGTCAATAAGATGGTCAGAGGGATACAGTAAAGCTGAAGTGAAGCGTCGGAATCTATAACTAGTGTCATAGGAATGGTTCAAAACATAGACAGTAAGGGGAGTCAGTTATCATGTAATTAAGTCGGCATTGCGCCTTTTGTATTTAATTCCCATGAAATTTCTGTGTTTCATCGTCAATAAGAAGGTCAGAGGGATACAGTAAACCTGAAGTGAAGCATCGGAATCTATAACTAGTGTCACAGGAATTGATCAATCATAGACAGTAAGAAGAGTCAGTTTTCTTGTACTTAAGTCGGCATTGTGCCTTTTGTATATAATTCCGATGCAATTTCTGTGTTTCATCGTCAATAAGAAGGTCAGAGGGATACAGTAAACCTGAAGTGACGCATCGGAATCTATAACTAGTGTCACATGAATGGTGCAAACATAGACAGTAAGATGACTCAGTTTTCTTGTACATAAGTCGGCATTGTGCATTTTTCATTTAATTCCGATGCAATTTCTGAGTTTCATCGTCAATAAGAAGGTCTGATGGATACAGTAAACCTGAAGTGGAGCATCGGAATCTATAACTAGTGTCACAGGAATGGTTCAAATCATAGACAGTAAGAAGAGTCAGTTTTCTTGTACTTAAGTCGGCATTGTGCTTTTTGTATTTCATTCCGATGCAATTTCTATATTTCATCGTCAATAGCAAGGTCAGAGGGATACAGTAAACCTGAAGTGAAGCAGCAGAATCTATAACTAGTGTCACAGGAATGGTTCAAATCATAGACAGTAAGAAGAGTCAGTTTTCTTGTACCTAAGTCGGCATTGTGCCTTTTGTATTTAATTCCGATGCAATTTCTGTGTTTCATCGCAAATAAGAAGATCAGAGGAATACAGTGAACCTGAAGTGAAGCATTGTAATCTATAACTAGTGTCACAGGAATGTTTCAAAACATAGACAGTAAGAAGAGTCAGTTTTCTTGTACTTAAGTCGTCATTGTGCCATTTGTATTTAATTCCGATGCAATATCTTGGTTTCATCGTCAATAAGAAGGTCAGAGGGATACAGTAAACCTGAAGTGAAGCATCGGAATCTATAACTAGTGTCACTGGAATGGTTCAAAACACAGACTGTAAAAAGCGTCAGTATTCTTGTACTTAAGTCGGCATTGTGCCTTTTGTATTTAACTCCGATGCAATTTCTGTGTTTCATCGTCAATAAGAAGGTCAGAGGGATACTGTAAACCTGAAGTGAAGCATCGGAATCCATAACTAGTGTCACAGGAATGGTTCAAAACATAGACAGTAAGAAGAGACAGTTTTCTTGTACTTAAGTCGTCATTGTGCCATTTGAATTTAATTCCGATGCAATATCTGTGTTTCATTGTCAATATAAAGGTCAGAAGGATAAAGTAAATCTGAAGTGAAGCATCGGAATCTATAACTAGTGTCACAGGAATAATTCAAACATAGACTAAAAGAAGAGACAGTTTTCCTGTACTTAAGTCGGCGTTGTGCCTATGTATTTAACTCCGATGCAATTTCAGTATTTCATCGTCAATAAGACGGTTAGAGGGATACGGTAAACCTGAAGTGAAGCATCGGAATCTATAACTATTGTCACAGGAATGGTTCAAAACATGGACAGGAGGAATAGTCAGTTTTCTAGTACTTAAGTCGGCATTGAGCCTCTTGTATTAAATTCCTGTGCAATTTCTGTGTTTCATCGTCAACAAGAAGGTCAGAGGGATACAGTAAACCTGAAGTGAAGCATCGGAATCAATAACTAGTGTCACAGCAATGGTTCAAAACATAGACAGTAAGAGGAGTCAGTTTTCTTGAATGTAAGTCGGCATTGTGCCTTTTGTAATTGATACCGATGCAATTTCTGTGTTTCATCGTCAATAAGAAGGTCAGAGGGATACTGTAAACCTGAAGTGAAGCATCGGAATCCATAACTAGTGTCACAGGAATGGTTCAAAACATAGACAGTAAGAAGAGACAGTTTTCTTGTACTTAAGTCGTCATTGTGCCATTTGAATTTAATTCCGATGCAATATCTGTGTTTCATTGTCAATATGAAGATCAGAAGGATAAAGTAAATCTGAAGTGAAGCATCGGAATCTATAACTAGTGTCACAGGAATAATTCAAACATAGACTAAAAGAAGAGACAGTTTTCCTGTACTTAAGTCGGTGTTGTGCCTATGTATTTAACTCCGATGCAATTTCAGTATTTCATCGTCAATAAGAAGGTTAGAGGGATACGGTAAACCTGAAGTGAAGATTCGGAATCTATAACTAGTGTCACAGGAATGGTTCAAAACATGGACAGGAGGAATAGTCAGTTTTCTAGTACTTAAGTCGGCATTGAGCCTCTTGTATTAAATTCCTGTGCAATTTCTGTGTTTCATCGTCAACAAGAAGGTCAGAGGGATACAGTAAACCTGAAGTGAAGCATCGGAATCAATAACTAGTGTCACAGCAATGGTTCAAAACATAGACAGTAAGAGGAGTCAGTTTTCTTGTACTTAAGTCGGCATTGTGCCTTTTGTATTTAATTCCGATGCAGTTTTTGTGTTTCAACGTCAATAAGAAGGTCAGAGGGATACAGTAAACTGAGGTGAAGCATCGGAATCCATAACTAGTGTCGAAGGAATGGTTTAAAACATAGACAGTAAGAAGAGTCACTTTTCTTGTACTTAAGTCGGAATTGTGCCTTTTGTATTTAATTCCGATGAAATTTCTGTGTTTCATCGTCAATAAGAAGGGCAGAGGGATACAGTCAACCAGAAATGAAGCATCGGAATCTATAACTAGTGTCACAGGAATGGTTCAAAGCATTGACAGTAAGAAGAGTCAGTTTTCTTGTACTTAAGTCGGCATTGTGACTTTACTATTTAATTCCGATGCAATTTTTGTGTTTCATCGTCAATAAGAATGTCCGAGGGATACAGTAAACCTGAAGTGAATCATCGGAATCTATAACTAGTGTCACAGGAATGGGTCAAAACATAGGCAGTAAGTAGAGTCAGTTTTCTTGTACTTAAGTCGGCATTGTACCTTTTGTATTTAATTCCGATGCAATTTCTGTGTTTCATCGTCAATAAAAAGGTCAGAGGGATACAGTAAACCTGAAGTGAAGCATCGGAATCTAAAACTAGTGTCACAGGCATGGTTCAAAACATAGACGGTAAGAAGGGTCAGTTCTCTTGTACTTAAGTCGGCGTTGTGCCTTTTGTATTTAATTCCGATGCAATTTCTGTGTTTCATCGTCAATACCAACGTCAGACGGAATCAGTGAACCTGAAGTGAAGCATCGGAATCTATAACTAGTGTCACAGGAATGGTTCAAATCATAGACAGTAAGAAGAGTCAGTTTTCTTGTACTTAAGTTGGCATTGTGCCTTTTGTAATTAATTCCGATGCAATTTCTGTGTTTCATCGTCAATAAGGAGGTCAGAGGGATACAGTAAACCTGAATGGAAATATCGGAATCTATAACTAGTGTCACAGGAATGGTTCAAAACATAGACAGCAAGAAGAGTCAGTTTTCTTGTACTTAAGTCGGCATTGTGCCTTTTGAATTTAATTCCGATGCAATTTCTGTGTTTCATCGTCAATAAGAAGGTCAGAGGGATACAGTAAACTTGAAGTGAAGCATCGGAATCTATATCTAGTGTCACATGAGTGTTTCAAACATTGACAGAAAGAAGAGTCAGTTATCTTGTCCTTAAGTCGGCATTGTGCCTTTTGTATTTAATTCCGATGCAATTTCTGTGTTTCATCGTCAATAAGAAGGTCAGAGGGATACGGTTTACCTGAAGTGAAGCATTGGAATCTATAACTAGTGTCACAGGAATGGTTCAAAACATAGACAGTAAGAAGGGTCAGTTTTCTTGTACCTGAGTCGGCGTTGTGGCTTTTGTATTTAATTCCGATGCAATTTCAGTGTTTCATCGTCAATAAGATGGTCAGAGGGATACAGTAAAGCTGAAGTGAAGCGTCGGAATCTATAACTAGTGTCATAGGAATGGTTCAAAACATAGACAGTAAGGGGAGTCAGTTATCATGTAATTAAGTCGGCATTGCGCCTTTTGTATTTAATTCCCATGAAATTTCTGTGTTTCATCGTCAATAAGAAGGTCAGAGGGATACAGTAAACCTGAAGTGAAGCATCGGAATCTATAACTAGTGTCACAGGAATTGATCAATCATAGACAGTAAGAAGAGTCAGTTTTCTTGTACTTAAGTCGGCATTGTGCCTTTTGTATATAATTCCGATGCAATTTCTGTGTTTCATCGTCAATAAGAAGGTCAGAGGGATACAGTAAACCTGAAGTGACGCATCGGAATCTATAACTAGTGTCACATGAATGGTGCAAACATAGACAGTAAGATGACTCAGTTTTCTTGTACATAAGTCGGCATTGTGCATTTTTCATTTAATTCCGATGCAATTTCTGAGTTTCATCGTCAATAAGAAGGTCTGATGGATACAGTAAACCTGAAGTGGAGCATCGGAATCTATAACTAGTGTCACAGGAATGGTTCAAATCATAGACAGTAAGAAGAGTCAGTTTTCTTGTACTTAAGTCGGCATTGTGCTTTTTGTATTTCATTCCGATGCAATTTCTATATTTCATCGTCAATAGCAAGGTCAGAGGGATACAGTAAACCTGAAGTGAAGCAGCAGAATCTATAACTAGTGTCACAGGAATGGTTCAAATCATAGACAGTAAGAAGAGTCAGTTTTCTTGTACCTAAGTCGGCATTGTGCCTTTTGTATTTAATTCCGATGCAATTTCTGTGTTTCATCGCAAATAAGAAGATCAGAGGAATACAGTGAACCTGAAGTGAAGCATTGTAATCTATAACTAGTGTCACAGGAATGTTTCAAAACATAGACAGTAAGAAGAGTCAGTTTTCTTGTACTTAAGTCGTCATTGTGCCATTTGTATTTAATTCCGATGCAATATCTTGGTTTCATCGTCAATAAGAAGGTCAGAGGGATACAGTAAACCTGAAGTGAAGCATCGGAATCTATAACTAGTGTCACTGGAATGGTTCAAAACACAGACTGTAAAAAGCGTCAGTATTCTTGTACTTAAGTCGGCATTGTGCCTTTTGTATTTAACTCCGATGCAATTTCTGTGTTTCATCGTCAATAAGAAGGTCAGAGGGATACTGTAAACCTGAAGTGAAGCATCGGAATCCATAACTAGTGTCACAGGAATGGTTCAAAACATAGACAGTAAGAAGAGACAGTTTTCTTGTACTTAAGTCGTCATTGTGCCATTTGAATTTAATTCCGATGCAATATCTGTGTTTCATTGTCAATATAAAGGTCAGAAGGATAAAGTAAATCTGAAGTGAAGCATCGGAATCTATAACTAGTGTCACAGGAATAATTCAAACATAGACTAAAAGAAGAGACAGTTTTCCTGTACTTAAGTCGGCGTTGTGCCTATGTATTTAACTCCGATGCAATTTCAGTATTTCATCGTCAATAAGACGGTTAGAGGGATACGGTAAACCTGAAGTGAAGCATCGGAATCTATAACTATTGTCACAGGAATGGTTCAAAACATGGACAGGAGGAATAGTCAGTTTTCTAGTACTTAAGTCGGCATTGAGCCTCTTGTATTAAATTCCTGTGCAATTTCTGTGTTTCATCGTCAACAAGAAGGTCAGAGGGATACAGTAAACCTGAAGTGAAGCATCGGAATCAATAACTAGTGTCACAGCAATGGTTCAAAACATAGACAGTAAGAGGAGTCAGTTTTCTTGAATGTAAGTCGGCATTGTGCCTTTTGTAATTGATACCGATGCAATTTCTGTGTTTCATCGTCAATAAGAAGGTCAGAGGGATACTGTAAACCTGAAGTGAAGCATCGGAATCCATAACTAGTGTCACAGGAATGGTTCAAAACATAGACAGTAAGAAGAGACAGTTTTCTTGTACTTAAGTCGTCATTGTGCCATTTGAATTTAATTCCGATGCAATATCTGTGTTTCATTGTCAATATGAAGATCAGAAGGATAAAGTAAATCTGAAGTGAAGCATCGGAATCTATAACTAGTGTCACAGGAATAATTCAAACATAGACTAAAAGAAGAGACAGTTTTCCTGTACTTAAGTCGGCGTTGTGCCTATGTATTTAACTCCGATGCAATTTCAGTATTTCATCGTCAATAAGAAGGTTAGAGGGATACGGTAAACCTGAAGTGAAGATTCGGAATCTATAACTAGTGTCACAGGAATGGTTCAAAACATGGACAGGAGGAATAGTCAGTTTTCTAGTACTTAAGTCGGCATTGAGCCTCTTGTATTAAATTCCTGTGCAATTTCTGTGTTTCATCGTCAACAAGAAGGTCAGAGGGATACAGTAAACCTGAAGTGAAGCATCGGAATCAATAACTAGTGTCACAGCAATGGTTCAAAACATAGACAGTAAGAGGAGTCAGTTTTCTTGTACTTAAGTCGGCATTGTGCCTTTTGTATTTAATTCCGATGCAGTTTTTGTGTTTCAACGTCAATAAGAAGGTCAGAGGGATACAGTAAACTGAGGTGAAGCATCGGAATCCATAACTAGTGTCGAAGGAATGGTTTAAAACATAGACAGTAAGAAGAGTCACTTTTCTTGTACTTAAGTCGGAATTGTGCCTTTTGTATTTAATTCCGATGAAATTTCTGTGTTTCATCGTCAATAAGAAGGGCAGAGGGATACAGTCAACCAGAAATGAAGCATCGGAATCTATAACTAGTGTCACAGGAATGGTTCAAAGCATTGACAGTAAGAAGAGTCAGTTTTCTTGTACTTAAGTCGGCATTGTGACTTTACTATTTAATTCCGATGCAATTTTTGTGTTTCATCGTCAATAAGAATGTCCGAGGGATACAGTAAACCTGAAGTGAATCATCGGAATCTATAACTAGTGTCACAGGAATGGGTCAAAACATAGGCAGTAAGAAGAGTCAGTTTTCTTGTACTTAAGTCGGCATTGTACCTTTTGTATTTAATTCCGATGCAATTTCTGTGTTTCATCGTCAATAAAAAGGTCAGAGGGATACAGTAAACCTGAAGTGAAGCATCGGAATCTAAAACTAGTGTCACAGGCATGGTTCAAAACATAGACGGTAAGAAGGGTCAGTTCTCTTGTACTTAAGTCGGCGTTGTGCCTTTTGTATTTAATTCCGATGCAATTTCTGTGTTTCATCGTCAATAAAAAGGTCAGAGGGATACAGTAAACCTGAAGTGAAGCATCGGAATCTAAAACTAGTGTCACAGGCATGGTTCAAAACATAGACGGTAAGAAGAGTCAGTTTTTTTCTACTTAAGTTGGCATTGTGCCTTTTGTATTTAATTCCGATGCAGTTTCTGTGTTTCAACGTCAATAAGAAGGTCAGAGTGATACAGAAAACCTGAAGTGGAGCATCGGAATTTAAAACTAGTGTCACAGGAATGGTTCAAAACATAGACAGTAAGAAGGGTCAGTTTTCTTGTACTTAAGTCGGCGTTGTGCCTTTTGTATTTAATTCCGATGCAATTTCTGTGTTTCGTCGTCAATTAGAAGGTCAGAGGGATACAGTAAACCTGAAGTGAAGCAACGGATTCAATAACTAGCGTCACAGGAATGGTTCAAAGCATTGTCAGTAAGAAGAGTCAGTTTTCTTGTACTGAAGTCGGCATTGTGCCTTTTGTAAATAATTCCGATGCAATTTCTGTGTTTCATCGTCAATAAGGAGGGCAGAGGGATACAGTAAACCTGAAGCGAAGCACCGGAATCTATAACTAGTGTCACAGGAATGGTTCAAACCATAGACAGCAAGAAGAGTCAGTTATCTTGTACTTAAGTCGGCATTGTGCCTTTTGTATTTAATTCCTGTGCAATTTCTGTGTTTTATCGTCAATACGAAGGTCAGAGGGATACAGTAAACCTGAAGTGAAGCATCGGAATCTATAACTAGTGTCACAGGAATGGTTCAAAGCATAGACAGTAAGAAGAGTCAGTTTTCTTGTACCTAAGTCGGCATTGTTCCTTTTCTATTTCATTCCGATGCAATTTCTGTGTTTCATCGTCAATCAGAAGGTCAGAGGGATACAGTAAACCTGAAGTGAAGCATCGGAATCTATTATTAGTGTCACATGAATGGTTCAAAACATAGACAGTAAGAAGAGTCAGTTTTCTTGTACTTAAGTCGCCATTGTGCCTTTTGTATTTATTTCCGATGCAATTTCTGTGTTTCATCGTCAATAAGAAGGTCCGAGGGATACAGTAAACCTGAAGTGAATCATCGGAATCTATAACTAGTGTCACAGGAATGGGTCAAAACATAGACAGTAAGAAGAGTCAGTTTTCTTGTACTTAAGTCGGCATTGTGCCTTTTGTATTTAATTCCGATGCAATTTCTGTGTTTCATCGTCAATAAAAAGGTCAGAGGGATACAGTAAACCTGAAGTGAAGCATCGTAATCTAAAACTAGTGTTACAGGAATGGTTCAAAACATAGACAGTAAGAAGTGTCAGTTCTCTTGTACTTAAGTCGGCGTTGTGCCTTTTGTATTTAATTCCGATGCAATGTGTGTGTTTCATCGTCAATAACTAGGTAAGAGGGATACAGTAAAGCTGAAGTGAAGCATCGGAATCTATAACTAGTGTCGAAGGAATGGTTCAAAACATAGACAGTAAGAAGAGTCAGTTTTCTTGTACTTAAGTCGGAATTGTGCCTTTTGTATTTAATTCCGATGAAATTTCTGTGTTTCATCGTTAATAAGAAGGTCAGAGGGATACAGTAAACCAGAAGTGAAGCATCGGAATCTATAACTAGTGTCACAGGAATGGTTCAAAGCATTGACAGTAAGAAGAGTCAGTTTTCCTGTACTTAAGTCGGCATTGTGACTTTTCTATTTAATTCAATTTCTGTGTTTCATCGTCAATAAGAAGGTCCGAGGGATACAGTAAACCTGAAGTGAATCATCGGAATCTATAACTAGTGTCACAGGAATGGGTCAAAACATAGGCAGTTAGAAGAGTCAGTTTTCTTGTACTTAAGTCGGCATTGTGCCTTTTGTATTTAATTCCGATGCAAATTCTGTGTTTCATCGTCAATAAGAAGGTCCAAGGGATACAGTAAACATATAGTGAAGCATCGGAATCTAAAACTGGTGTCACAGGAATGGTTCAAAACGTAGACAGTAAGAAGGGTCAGTTCTCTTGTACTTAAGTCGGCGTTGTGCCTTTTGTATTTAATTCCGATGCAATTTCGGTGTTTCATCGTCAATAAGAAGGTAAGAGGGATACAGTAAAGCTGAAGTGAAGCATCGGAATCTGTAACTAGTGTCACAGGAATGGTTCAAAACTTAGACAATAAGAAGAGTCAGTTTTCTTGTACTTAAGTCGGCATTGTGCCTTTTGTATTTAATTCCGATGCAGTTTTTGTGTTTCAACGTCAATAAGAAGGTCAGAGGGATACAGTAAACCTGAAGTGGAGCATCGGAATCTAAAACTAGTGTCACAGGAATGGTTCAAAACATAGACAGTAAGAAGGGTCAGTCTTCTTGTACTTAAATCGGCATTGTGCCTTTTCTATATAATTCCGATGTAATTTCTGTGTTTCATCGTCAATTGGAAGGTCAGAGGGATACAGTAAACCTGAGGTGAAGCATCGGAATCTATAACTAGTGTCGAAGGAAAGGTTCAAAACATAGACAGTAAGAACAGTCAGTTTTCTTGTACTTAAGTCGGCATTGTGATTTTTGTACTTAATTCCGATGCAATTTCTGTGTTTCATCGTCAATAAGAAGGTCAGAGGGATACAATAAACCTGAAGTGAAGCATCGGAATCTATAACTAGTGTCACATGACTGGTTCAAACATAGACAGTAAGAAGAGTCAGTTATCTTGTACTTAAGTCGGCATTGTGCCTTTTGTATTTATTTCCGATGCAATTTCTGTGATTCATCGTCATTATGAAGGTCAGAGGGATACAGTAATGCTGAAGTGAAGCATCGTAATTTATAACTAGTGTCGCAGGAATGGTTCAAAATAAAGACAGTAAGAAGAGTCAGTTATCTTGTACTTAATTCGGCATTGTGCCTTTTGTATTTAATTCCGATGCAATTTCTGTGTTTCATCGCAAATAAGAAGATCAGAGGAATACAGTGAACCTCAAGTGAAGCATTGTAATCTATAACTAGTGTCACAGGAATGTTTCAAAACATAGACAGTAAGAAGAGTCAGTTTTCTTGTACTTAAGTCGTCATTGTGCCATTTGTATTTAATTCCGATGCAATATCTTGGTTTCATCGTCAATAAGAAGGTCAGAGGGATACAGTAAACCTGAAGTGAAGCATCGGAATCTATAACTAGTGTCACTGGAATGGTTCAAAACACAGACTGTAAAAAGCGTCAGTATTCTTGTACTTAAGTCGGCATTGTGCCTTTTGTATTTAACTCCGATGCAATTTCTGTGTTTCATCGTCAATAAGAAGGTCAGAGGGATACTGTAAACCTGAAGTGAAGCATCGGAATCCATAACTAGTGTCACATGACTGGTTCAAACATAGACAGTAAGAAGAGTCAGTTATCTTGTACTTAAGTCGTCATTGTGCCATTTGAATTTAATTCCGATGCAATATCTGTGTTTCATTGTCAATATGAAGGTCAGAAGGATAAAGTAAATCTGAAGTGAAGCATCGGAATCTATAACTAGTGTCACAGGAATAATTCAAACATAGACTAAAAGAAGAGACAGTTTTCCTGTACTTAAGTCGGCGTTGTGCCTATGTATTTAACTCCGATGCAATTTCAGTATTTCATCGTCAATAAGAATGTTAGAGGGATACGGTAAACCTGAAGTGAAGCATCGGAATCTATAACTAGTGTCACAGGAATGGATCAAAACATGGACAGGAGGAATAGTCAGTTTTCTAGTACTTAAGTCGGCATTGAGCCTCTTGTATTAAATTCCTGTGCAATTTCTGTGTTTCATCGTCAACAAGAAGGTCAGAGGGATACAGTAAACCTGAAGTGAAGCATCGGAATCAATAACTAGTGTCACAGCAATGGTTCAAAACATAGACAGTAAGAGGAGTCAGTTTTCTTGAATGTAAGTCGGCATTGTGCCTTTTGTAATTGATACCGATGCAATATCTGTGTTTCATCGTCAATAAGAAGGTCAGAGGGATACAGTAAACCTGAAGTCAAGAATCGGAATCTATAACTAGTGTCACAGGAATGGTTCATAACATAGACAGTAAGAAGAGTCAGTTTTCTTGTACTTAAGTCGGCATTGTGCCTTTTGTATTTAATTAAGTTGTAATTTCTGTGTTTTATCGTCAATAAGAAGGTCAGAGGGATACAGTAAACCTGAGGTGACGCATCGGAATCTATAACTAGTGTCACAGGAATGGTTCAAAACATAGACAGTAAGAAGAGTCAGTTTTCTTGTACTTAAGTCGGCATTGTGCCTTTTGTATTTAATTAAGTTGTAATTTCTGTGTTTTATCGTCAATAAGAAGGTCAGAGGGATACAGTAAACCTGAGGTGACGCATCGGAATCTATAACTAGTGTCACAGGAATGGGTCAAAGCATAGACAGTAAGAAGAGTCTGTTTTCTTGTACTTAAGTCGGCATTGTGCCTTTTCTATATAATTCCGATGTAATTTCTGTGTTTCATCGTCAATTAGAAGGTCAGAGGGATACAGTAAACCTGAGGTGAAGCATCGGAATCCATAACTAGTGTCGAAGGAATGGTTCAAATCATAGACAGTAAGAAGAGTCAGTTTTCTTGTACTTAAGTCGGAATTGTGCCTTTTGTATTTAATTCCGATGAAAGTTCTGTGTTTTATCGTCAATAAGAAGGTCAGAGGGATACAGTAAACCAGAAGTGAAACATCGAAATCTATAACTAGTGTCACAGGAATGGTTCAAAGCATTGACAGTAAGAAGAGTCAGTTTTCTTGTACTTAAGTCGGTATTGTGACTTTTCTATTTAATTCCGATGCAGTTTCTGTGTTTCATCGTCAATAAGAAGGTCCGAGGGATACAGTAAACCTGAAGTGAATCATCGGAATCTATATCTAGTGCCACAGGAATGGTTCAAAACATAGACAGTAAGAAGAGTCAGATTTCTTGTACTTAACTCGGAATTGTGCCTTTTGTATTTAATTCCGATGCAATTTTTGTGTTTCATCGTCAATAAGAAGGTCAGAGGGATACAGTAAACCTGAAGTGAAGCATCAGAATCTATAACTAGTGTCACAGCAATGGTTCATAACAAAGGAAGTAAGAAGAGTCAGTTTTCTTGTACCTAAGTCGGCATTGTTCCTTTTCTATTTCATTGCGATGCAATTTCTATGTTTCATCGTCAATAAGAAGGTCAGAGGGATACAGTATACCTGAAATGAAGCATTGGAATCTTTAACTAATGTCACAGGAATGGTTCAAAATATAGACAGTAAGAAGAGTCAGTTTTCTTGTACTTAAGTCGGCGTTGTGCCTTTTGTATTTAATTCCAATGCAATTTCTGTGTTTCATCGTCAATACCAACGTCAGACGGAATCAGTGAACCTGAAGTGAAGCATCGGAATCTATAACTAGTGTCACAGGAATGGTTCAAATCATAGACAGTAAGAAGAGTCAGTTTTCTTGTACTTAAGTTGGCATTGTGCCTTTTGTAATTAATTCCGATGCAATTTCTGTGTTTCATCGTCAATAAGGAGGTCAGAGGGATACAGTAAACCTGAATGGAAATATCGGAATCTATAACTAGTGTCACAGGAATGGTTCAAAACATAGACAGCAAGAAGAGTCAGTTTTCTTGTACTTAAGTCGGCATTGTGCCTTTTGAATTTAATTCCGATGCAATTTCTGTGTTTCATCGTCAATAAGAAGGTCAGAGGGATACAGTAAACTTGAAGTGAAGCATCGGAATCTATATCTAGTGTCACATGAGTGTTTCAAACATTGACAGAAAGAAGAGTCAGTTATCTTGTCCTTAAGTCGGCATTGTGCCTTTTGTATTTAATTCCGATGCAATTTCTGTGTTTCATCGTCAATAAGAAGGTCAGAGGGATACGGTTTACCTGAAGTGAAGCATTGGAATCTATAACTAGTGTCACAGGAATGGTTCAAAACATAGACAGTAAGAAGGGTCAGTTTTCTTGTACCTGAGTCGGCGTTGTGGCTTTTGTATTTAATTCCGATGCAATTTCAGTGTTTCATCGTCAATAAGATGGTCAGAGGGATACAGTAAAGCTGAAGTGAAGCGTCGGAATCTATAACTAGTGTCATAGGAATGGTTCAAAACATAGACAGTAAGGGGAGTCAGTTATCATGTAATTAAGTCGGCATTGCGCCTTTTGTATTTAATTCCCATGAAATTTCTGTGTTTCATCGTCAATAAGAAGGTCAGAGGGATACAGTAAACCTGAAGTGAAGCATCGGAATCTATAACTAGTGTCACAGGAATTGATCAATCATAGACAGTAAGAAGAGTCAGTTTTCTTGTACTTAAGTCGGCATTGTGCCTTTTGTATATAATTCCGATGCAATTTCTGTGTTTCATCGTCAATAAGAAGGTCAGAGGGATACAGTAAACCTGAAGTGACGCATCGGAATCTATAACTAGTGTCACATGAATGGTGCAAACATAGACAGTAAGATGACTCAGTTTTCTTGTACATAAGTCGGCATTGTGCATTTTTCATTTAATTCCGATGCAATTTCTGAGTTTCATCGTCAATAAGAAGGTCTGATGGATACAGTAAACCTGAAGTGGAGCATCGGAATCTATAACTAGTGTCACAGGAGTGGTTCAAATCATAGACAGTAAGAAGAGTCAGTTTTCTTGTACTTAAGTCGGCATTGTGCTTTTTGTATTTCATTCCGATGCAATTTCTATATTTCATCGTCAATAGCAAGGTCAGAGGGATACAGTAAACCTGAAGTGAAGCAGCAGAATCTATAACTAGTGTCACAGGAATGGTTCAAATCATAGACAGTAAGAAGAGTCAGTTTTCTTGTACTTAAGTCGGAATTGTGCCTTTTGTATTTAATTCCGATGCAATTTCTGTGTTTCATCGTCAATAAGAAGGTCAGAGGGATACAGTAAACCTGAAGTGAAGCTTCGGAATCTATAACTAGTGTCACAGGACTGGTTCAAGACATAGACAGTAAGAAGAGTCAGTTTTCTTGTACTTAAGTCGGCATTGTCCCTTTTGTATTTAATTCCGAAGCAATTTCTGTGTTTCATCGTCAATAAGAATGTCAGAGGGATACAGTAAACCTGAAGTGAAGCATCGGAATCTATAACTACTGTCACAGGAATGGTTCATAACATAGACAGTAAGAAGAGTCAGTTTTCTTGTACTTAAGGCGGCATTGTGCATTTTGTATTTAATTCCGATGCAATTTCTGTGTTTCATCGTCAATAAGAAGGTCAGAGGGATACAGTAAACCTGAAGTGAAGCATCGGAATCTATAACTAGTGTCACAGGAATGGTTCAAAACATAGACAGTAAGAAGAGTCAGTTTTCTTGTACTTAAGTCGGCATTGTGCATTTTGTATTTAATTCCGATGCAATTTCTGTGTTTCATCGTCAATAAGAAGGTCAGAGGGATACAGCAAACCTGATATGAAGCATCGGAATCTGTAACTAGTGTCACAGGAATGGTTCAATCATAGACAGTAAGAAGAGTCAGTTTTCTTGTACTTAAGTCGGCATTGTGCATTTTGTATTTAATTCCGATGCAATTTCTGTGTTTCATCGTCAATAAGAAGGTCAGAGGGATACAGTAAAACTGAAGTGAAGCAGCAGAATCTATAACTAGTGTCACAGGAATGGTTCAAATCATAGACAGTAAGAAGAGTCAGTTTTCTTGTACTTAAGTCGGTATTGTGCTTTTTGTATTTAATTCCGATGCAATTTCAGGGATTCATCGTCAATAAGAAGGTCAGAGGGATACAGTAAACCTAACGTGAAGCATCGGAAACTATATCTAGTGTCACAGGAATGGTTCAAAACATAGACAGTACGAAGAGTCAGTTTTCTTGTACTTAAATCGGCATTGTGCCTTTTGTATTTAATTCCGAAGCAATTTCTTTGTATCATCGTCAATAAGGAGGTTAGAGGGATACAGTAAACCTGGAGTAAAGCATCGGAATCCATAACTAGTGTCACATGAATGGTTGAAAACATAGACAGCAACAAGAGTCAGTTTTCTTGTACTTAAGTCGGCATTGTGCCTTTTGTATTTAATTCCGATGCAATTTCTGTGTTCATCGTCAATAAGAAGGTCAGAGGGATACAGTAAACCTGAAGGGAAGCATCGGAATCTATAACTAGTGTCACAGGAATGGTTCAAACATAGACAGTAAGAAGAGTCAGTTTTCTTGTACTTAAGTCGGCATTGTGCCTTTTGTATTTAATTCCGATGCAATTTCTGTGTTTCATCGTCAATAACAAGGTGAGAGGGATACAGTAAACCTGAAGTGAAGCATCGGAATCTATAACTAGTGTCACAGGAATGGTTCAAAACTTAGACAGTAAGAAGAGTCATTTTTCTTGTACTTATGTCGGCATTGTGCCTTTTGTATTTAATTCCGATGCAATTTCTGTGTTCATCGTCAATAAGAAAGTCAGAGGGATACAGTAAACCTGAAGTGAAGCATCGGAATGTATAACTAGTGTCACAGGAATGGTTCAAAACATAGACAGTAAGAGGAGTCAGTTTTCTTGTACTGAAGTCTGCATTGTGCGTTTTTATTTAATTCCGATGCATTTTCTGTGCTTCATCGTCAATAAGAAGGTCAGAGGGATACAGTAAACCTAAAGTGAAGCATCAAAATCTATATCTAGTGTCACAGGAATGTTTGAAAACATAGTCAGTAAGAAGAGTCAGTTCTCTCGTACTTAAGTCGGCATTGTGCCTTTTGTATTAAATTCCGATGCAATTTCTGTGTTTCATCGTGAATAAGAGGGTCAGAGGGATACAGTAAACATGAAGTGAAGCATTGGAATATATAACTAGTGTCGCAGGAATGGTTCAAAACATAAACAGTAAGAAGAGTCAGTTTTCTTGTACATAAGTTGGCGTTGTGCCTTTTGTATTTAATTCCGATGCAATTTCTGTGTTTCATCGTCAATAAGAAGGTCTGAGGGATACAGTAAACCTGAAGGGAAGCATCGGAATCTATAACTAGTGGCACAGGAATAGTTCAAACATAGACAGTAAGAAGAGTCAGTTTTCTTGTACTTAAGTCGGCATTGTGCCTTTTGTATTTAATTCCGATGTAATTTCTGTGTTTCATCATCAATAACAAGGTCAGAGGGATACAGTAAACCTGAAGTGAAGCATCGGATTATATAACTAGTATCACAGGAATTGTTCAAAACATAGACAGTGAGCGGAGTCAGTTTTCTTGTACTGAAGTCTGCATTGTGCTATTTGTATTTAATTCCGATGCAATTTCAGGGTTTCATCGTCAATAAGACGGTCAGAGGGATACAGTAAACCTAAAGTGAAGCATCGGAAACTATATCTAGTGTCACAGGAATGGTTCAAAACATAGACGGTAAGAAGAGTCAGTTTTCTTGTACTTAAATCGGCATTGTGCCTTTTGTATTTAATTCCGAAGCAATTTCTTTGTATCATCGTCAATAAGAAGGTCGGAGGGATACAGTAAACCTGAAGTGAAGCATCGGAATCTATAACTAGTGTCACAGGAATGGTTCAAAACATAGACAGTAAGAAGAGTCAGTTTTCTTGTACTTAAGTCGGCATTGTGCATTTTGTATTTAATTCCGATGCAATTTCTGTGTTTCATCGTCAATAAGAAGGTCAGAGGGATACAGCAAACCTGATATGAAGCATCGGAATCTATAACTAGTGTCACAGGAATGGTTCAATCATAGACAGTAAGAAGAGTCAGTTTTCTTGTACTTAAGTCGGCATTGTGCCTTTTGTATTTAATTCCGATGCAATTTCTGTGTTTCATCGTCAATAAGAAGGTCAGAGGGATACAGTAAAACTGAAGTGAAGCAGCAGAATCTATAACTAGTGTCACAGGAATGGTTCAAATCATAGACAGTAAGAAGAGTCAGTTTTCTTGTACTTAAGTCGGTATTGTGCTTTTTGTATTTAATTCCGATGCAATTTCAGGGATTCATCGTCAATAAGAAGGTCAGAGGGATACAGTAAACCTAACGTGACGCATCGGAAACTATATCTAGTGTCACAGGAATGGTTCAAAACATAGACAGTACGAAGAGTCAGTTTTCTTGTACTTAAATCGGCATTGTGCCTTTTGTATTTAATTCCGAAGCAATTTCTTTGTATCATCGTCAATAAGGAGGTTAGAGGGATACAGTAAACCTGGAGTAAAGCATCGGAATCCATAACTAGTGTCACAGGAATGGTTCAAACATAGACAGTAAGAAGAGTCAGTTTTCCTGTACTTAAGTCGGCATTGTGCCTTTTGTATTTAATTCCGATGCAATTTCTGTGTTTCATCGTCAATAACAAGGTCAGAGGGATACAGTAAACCTGAAGTGAAGCATCGGAATCTATAACTAGTGTCACAGGAATGGTTCAAAACTTAGACAGTAAGAAGAGTCAGTTTTCTTGTACTTATGTCGGCATTGTGCCTTTTGTATTTAATTCCGATGCAATTTCTGTGTTCATCGTCAATAAGAAAGTCAGAGGGATACAGTAAACCTGAAGTGAAGCATCGGAATCTATAACTAGTGTCACAGGAATGGTTCAAAACATATACAGTAAGAGGAGTCAGTTTTCTTGTACTGAAGTCTGCATTGTGCGTTTTTATTTAATTCCGATGCATTTTCTGTGTTTCATCGTCAATAAGAAGGTCAGAGGGATACAGTAAACCTAAAGTGAAGCATCGAAATCTATATCTAGTGTCACAGGAATGTTTGAAAACATAGTCAGTAAGAAGAGTCAGTTCTCTCGTACTTAAGTCGGCATTGTGCCTTTTGTATTAAATTCCGATGCAATTTCTGTGTTTCATCGTGAATAAGAGGGTCAGAGGGATACAGTAAACATGAAGTGAAGCATTGGAATATATAACTAGTGTCGCAGGAATGGTTCAAAACATAAACAGTAAGAAGAGTCAGTTTTCTTGTACATAAGTTGGCGTTGTGCCTTTTGTATTTAATTCCGATGCAATTTCTGTGTTTCATCGTCAATAAGAAGGTCTGAGGGATACAGTAAACCTGAAGGGAAGCATCGGAATCTATAACTAGTGGCACAGGAATAGTTCAAACATAGACAGTAAGAAGAGTCAGTTTTCTTGTACTTAAGTCGGCATTGTGCCTTTTGTATTTAATTCCGATGTAATTTCTGTGTTTCATCATCAATAACAAGGTCAGAGGGATACAGTAAACCTGAAGTGAAGCATCGGATTATATAACTAGTATCACAGGAATTGTTCAAAACATAGACAGTGAGCGGAGTCAGTTTTCTTGCACTGAAGTCTGCATTGTGCTATTAGTATTTAATTCCGATGCAATTTCAGGGTTTCATCGTCAATAAGACGGTCAGAGGGATACAGTAAACCTAAAGTGAAGCATCGGAAACTACATCTAGTGTCACAGGAATGGTTCAAAACATAGACGGTAAGAAGAGTCAGTTTTCTTGTACTTAAATCGGCATTGTGCCTTTTGTATTTAATTCCGAAGCAATTTCTTTGTATCATCGTCAATAAGAAGGTCGGAGGGATACAGTAAACCTAAAGTGAAGCATCGGAATCTATATCTAGTGTCGCAGGAATGGTTGAAAACATAGACAGTAAGAAGAGTCAGTTTTCTCGTACTTAAGTCGGCATTGTGCCTTTTGTATTAAATTCCGATGCAATTTCTGTGTTTCATCGCGAATTAGAGGGTCAGAGGGATACAGTAAACATGAAGTGAAGCATTGGAATATATATCTAGTGTCGCAGGAATGGTTCAAAACATAGACAGTAAGAAGAGTCAGTTTTCTTGTACTTAAGTCGGCGTTGTGCCTTTAGTATTTAATTCCGATGCAATTTCTGTGATTCATCGTCAATAAGAAGGTCTGACGCACACAGTAAACCTGAAGTGAAGCATCGGAATCTATAACTAGTGTCACAGGACTGGTTCAAACATAGTCAGTAGGAAGAGTCAGTTTTCTTGTACTTAAGTCGGCATTTTGCCTTTTGTATTTAATTCCGATGCAATATCTGTGTTTCATCGTCAATAAAAAGGTCAGAGGGATACATTAAACCTGAAGTGAAGCATCGGAATCTAAAACTAGTGTCACAGGAATGGTTCAAAACATAGACAGTAAGAAGGGTCAGTTCTCTTGTACTTAAGTCGGCGTTGTGCCTTTTGTATTTAATTCCGATGCAATTTGTGTGTTTCATCGTCAATAAGAAGGTAAGAGGGATACAGTAAAGCTGAAGTGAAGCATCGGAATCTGTAACTAGTGTCACAGGAATGGTTCAAAACTTAGACAATAAGAAGAGTCAGTTTTCTTGTACTTAAGTCGGCATTGTGCCTTTTGTATTTAATTCCGATGCAGTTTTTGTGTTTCAACGTCAATAAGAAGGTCAGAGGGATACAGTAAACCTGAAGTGGAGCATCGGAATCCAAAACTAGTGTCACAGGAATGGTTCAAAACATAGACAGTAAGAAGGGTCAGTTTTCTTGTACTTAAGTCGGCATTGTGCCTTTTCTATATAATTCCGATGTAATTTCTATGTTTCATCGTCTATTAGAAGGTCAGAGGGATACAGTAAACCTGAGGTGAAGCATCGGAATCTATAACTAGTGTCGAAGGAAAGGTTCAAAACATAGGCAGTAAGAACAGTCAGTTTTCTTGTACTTAAGTCGGCATTGTGCCTTTTGTAATTAATTCCAATGCAATTTCTGTAATTCATCGTCAATAAGGAGGTCAGAGGGATACAGTAAACATGAGTAAAGCACCGGAAACTATAACTAGTGTCACAGGAATGGTTCAAAACATAGACAGCAAGAAGAGTCAGTCTTCTTGTACTTAAGTCGGCATTGTGATTTTTGTACTTAATTGTGATGCAATTTCTGTGTTTCATCGTCAATAAGAAGGTCAGAGGGATACAATAAACCTGAAGTGAAGCATCGGAATCTATAACTAGTGTCACATGACTGGTTCAAACATAGACAGTAAGAAGAGTCAGTTATCTTGTACTTAAGTCGGCATTGTGCCTTTTGTATTTATTTCCGATGCAATTTCTGTGTTTCATCGTCATTATGAAGGTCAGAGGGATACAGTAATGCTGAAGTGAAGCATCGTAATTTATAACTAGTGTCGCAGGAATGGTTCAAAATAAAGACAGTAAGAAGAGTCAGTTATCTTGTACTTAAGTCGGCATTGTGCCTTTTGTATTTAATTCCAATGCAATATCTGTGTTTCATCGCAAATAAGAAGATCAGAGGAATACAGTTAACCTGAAGTGAAGCATTGTAATCTATAACTAGTGTCACAGGAATGGTTCAAAACATAGACAGTAAGAAGAGTCAGTTTTCTTGTACTTAAGTCGTCATTGTGCCATTTGTATTTAATTCCGATGCAATATCTTGGTTTCATCGTCAATAAGAAGGTCAGAGGGATACAGTAAACCTGAAGTGAAGCATCGGAATCTATAACTAGTGTCACTGGAATGGTTCAAAACATAGACTGTAAAAAGCGTCAGTATTCTTGTACTTAAGTCGGCATTGTGCCTTTTGTATTTAACTCCGATGCAATTTCTGTGTTTCATCGTCAATAAGAAGGTCAGAGGGATACTGCAAACCTGAAGTGAAGCATCGGAATCCATAACTAGTGTCACAGGAATGGTTCAAAACATAGACAGCAAGAAGAGTCAGTTTTCTTGTACTTTAGTCGTCATTGTGCCATATGTATTTAATTCCGATGTAATATCTGTGTTTCATTGTCAATATGAAGGTCAGAAGGATAAAGTAAACCTGAAGTGAAGCATCGGAATCTATAACTAGTGTCACAGGAATAGTTCAAACATAGACTAAAAGAAGAGACAGTTTTCCTGTACTTAAGTCGGCGTTGTGCCTTTTGTATTTAACTCCGATGCAATTTCTGTATTTCATCGTCAATAAGAAGGTTAGAGGGATACAGTAAACCTGAAGTGAAGCATCGGAATCTATAACTAGTGTCACAGGAATGGTTCAAAACATGGACCGGAGGAATAGTCAGTTTTCTAGTACTTAAGTCGGCATTGAGCCTCTTGTATTTAATTCCTGTGCAATTTCTGTGTTTCATCGTCAACAAGAAGGTCAGAGCGATACAGTAAACCTGAAGTGAAGCATCGGAATCAATAACTAGTGTCACAGCAATGGTTCAAAACATAGACAGTAAGAGGAGTCAGTTTTCTTGAATGTAAGTCGGCATTGTGCCTTTTGTAATTGATTCCGATGCAATATCTGTGTTTCATCGTCAATAAGAAAGTCAGAGGGATACAGTAAACCTGAAGTCAAGAATCGGAATCTATAACTAGTGTCACAGGAATGGTTCAAAAACATAGACAGTAAGAAGAGTCAGTTTTCTTGTACTTAAGTCGGCATTGTGCCTTTTGTATTTAATTAAGTTGTAATTTCTGTGTTTTATCGTCAATAAGAAGGTCAGAGGGATACAGTAAACCTGAGGTGACGCATCGGAATCTATAACTAGTGTCACAGGAATGGTTCAAAACATAGACATTAAGAAGAGTCTGTTTTCTTGTACTTAAGTCGGCATTGTGCCATTTCTATATAATTCCGATGTAATTTCTGTGTTTCATCGTCAATTAGAAGGTCAGAGGGATACAGTAAACCTGAGGTGAAGCATCGGAATCCATAACTAGTGTCGAAGGAATGGTTCAAAACATAGACAGTAAGAAGAGTCAGTTTTCTTGTACTTAAGTCGGAATTGTGCCTTTTGTATTTAATTCCGATGAAATTTCTGTGTTTCATCGTCAATAAGAAGGTCAGAGGGGTACAGTAAACCAGAAGTGAAGCATCGGAATCTATAACTAGTGTCACAGGAATGGTTCAAAGCATTGACAGTAAGAAGAGTCAGTTTTCTTGTACTTAAGTCGGCATTGTGACTTTTCTATTTAATTCCGATGCAATTTCTGTGTTTCATCGTGAATAAGAAGGTCAGAGGGATACAGTAAAGCTGAAGTGAAGCGTCGGAATCTATAACTAGTGTCACAGGAATGGTTCAAAACATAGACAGTAAGAAGAGTCAGTTTTCTTGTACTTAAGTCGGCGTTGTGCCTTTTGTATTTAATTCCAATGCATTTTCTGTGTTTCATCGTCAATAAGAACGTCAGACGGAATCAGTGAACCTGAAGTGAAGCATCGGAATCTATAACTAGTGTCACAGGAGTGGTTCAAATCATAGACAGTAAGAAGAGTCAGTTTTCTTGTACTTAAGTCGGCTTTGTGCCTTTTGTAATTAATTCCGATGCAATTTCTGTGTTTCATCGTCAATAAGGAGGTCAGAGGGATACAGTAAACCTGAATGGAAATATCGGAATCTATAACTAGTGTCACAGGAATGGTTCAAAACATAGACAGCAAGAAGAGTCAGTTTTCTTGTACTGAAGTCGGCATTTTGCCTTTTGAATTTAATTCCGATGCAATTTCTGTGTTTCATCGTCAATAAGAAGGTCAGAGGGATACAGTAAACCTGAAGTGAAGCATCGGAATCCATAACTAGTGTCACATGAGTGTTTCAAACATTGACAGAAGGAAGAGTCAGTTAACTTGTCCTTAAGTCGGCATTGTGCCTTTTGTATTTAATTCCGATGCAATTTCTGTGTTTCATCGTCAATAAGAAGGTCAGAGGGATACGGTTTACCTGAAGTGAAGCATCGGAATCTATAACTAGTGTCACAGGAATGGTTCAAAACATAGACAGTAAGAAGGGTCAGTTTTCTTGTACTCAAGTCGGCGTTGTGGCTTTTGTATTTAATTCCGATGCAATTTCAGTGTTTCATCGTCAATAAGAAGGTCAGAGGGATACAGTAAAGCTGAAGTGAAGCGTCGGAATCTATAACTAGTGTCACAGGAATGGTTCAAAACATAGACAGTAAGGGGAGTCAGTTTTCATGTAATTAAGTCGGCATTGCGCATTTTGTATTTAATTCCCATGAAATTTCTGTGTTTCATCGTCAATAAGAAGGTCAGAGGGATACAGTAAACCTGAAGTGAAGCATCGGAATCTATAACTAGTGTCACAGGAATTGATCAATCATAGACAGTAAGAAGAGTCTGTTTTCTTGTACTTAAGTCGGCATTGTGCCTTTTGTATATAATTCCGATGCAATTTCTGTGTTTCATCGTCAATAAGAAGGTCAGAGGGATACAGTAAACCTGAAGTGACGCATCGGAATCTATAACTAGTGTCACATGAATGGTGCAAACATAGACAGTAAGATGACTCAGTTTTCTTGCACATAAGTCGGCATTGTGCCCCTTTCATTTAATTCCGATGCAATTTCTGAGTTTCATCGTCAATAAGAAGGTCTGATGGATACAGTAAACCTGAAGTGAAGCATCGGAATCTATAACTAGTGTCACAGGAATGGTTCAAATCATAGACAGTAAGAAGAGTCAGTTTTCTTGTACTTAAGTCGGCATTGTGCTTTTTGTATTTCATTCCGATGCAATTTCTGTGTTTCATCGTCAATAACAAGGTCAGAGGGATACAATAAACCTGAAGTGAAGCATCGTAATCTATAACTACTGTCACAGGAATGGTTCATAACATAGACAGTAAGAAGAGTCATTTTTCTTGTACTTAAGTCGGCATTGTGCCTTTTGTATTTAATTCCGATGCAATTTCTAGGTTTCATCGCCAATAAGAAGGTCAGAGGGATACAGCAAACCTGAAGTGAAGCATCGGAATCTATAACTAGTGTCACAGGAATGGTTCAATCATAGACAGTAAGAAGAGTCAGTTTTCTTGTACTTAAGTCGGCATTGTGCCTTTTAAATTTAATTCCGATGCAATTTCTGTGTTTCATCGTCAATAAGAAGGTCAGAGGGATACAGTAAACCTTAAGTGAAGCATCAGAATCTATTCCTAGTGTCACAGGAATGGTTCAAAGCATAGACAGTAAGAAGAGACAGTTTTCTTGTACTTAAGTCGGCATTGTGCCTTTTGTATTAAATTCCGATGCAATTTCTGTGTTTCATCGTCAATAAGAAGGTCAGAGGGATACAGTAAAACTGAAGTGAAGCAGCAGAATCTATAACTAGTGTCACAGGAATGGTTCAAATCATAGACAGTAAGAAGAGACAGTTTTCTTGTACTTAAGTCGGCATTGTGCCTTTTGAATTTAATTCCGATGCAATTTCTGTGTTTCATCGACAAGAAGAAGGTCAGAGCGATACAGTAAACCTGAAGGGAAGCATCGGAATCTATAACTAGTGTCACAGGAATGGTTCAAACATAGACAGTAAGAAGAGTCAATTTACTTGTACTTAAGTCGGCATTGTGCCTTTTGTATTTAATTCCGATGCAATTTCTGTGTTTCATCGTCAATAACAAGGTCAAAGGGATACAGTAAACCTGAAGTGAAGCATCGGAATCTATAACTAGTGTCACAGTAATGGTTCAAATCTTTGATAGTAAGAAGAGTCAGTTTTCTTGTACTTAAGTCGGCATTGTGCCTTTGGTATTTAATTCCGAGGCAATTTCTGTGTTCATCGTCAATAAGAAGGTCAGAGGGATACAGTAAACCTGAAGTGAAGCATCGGATTATATAACTAGTGTCACAGGAATGGTTCAAAACATAGACAGTAAGTGGAGTCAGTTTTCTTGTACTGAGGTTTGCATTGTGCTTTATGTATTTAATCCCGATGCAATTTCAGGGATTCATCGTCAATAAGAAGGTCAGAGGGATACAGTAAACCTAACGTGAAGCATCGGAAACTATATCTAGTGTCACAGGAATGGTTCAAAACATAGACAGTAAGAAGAGTCAGTTTTCTTGTACTTAAATCGGCATTGTGCCTTTTGTATTTAATTCCGAAGCAATTTCTTTGTATCATCGTCAATAAGGAGGTTAGAGGGATACAGTAAACCTGGAGTAAAGCATCGGAATCCATAACTAGTGTCACATGAATGGTTGAAAACATAGACAGCAAGAAGAGTCAGTTTTCTTGTACTTAAGTCGGCATTGTGCCTTTTGTATTAAATTCCGATGCAATTTCTGTGTTTCATCGTGAATACGAGGGTCAGAGGGATACAGTAAACATGAAGTGAGGCATCGGAATCTATAACTAGTGTAACAGGAATGGTTCAAAACATAGACAGTAAGAAAAGTCAGTTTTCTTGTACTTAAGTCGGCGTTGTGCCTTTTGTATTTAATTCCGATGCAATTTCTGTGTTCATCGTCAATAAGAAGGTCAGAGGGATACAGTAAACCTGAAGGGAAGCATCGGAATCTATAACTAGTGTCACAGGAATGGTTCAAACATAGACAGTAAGAAGAGTCAGTTTTCTTGTACTTAAGTCGGCATTGTGCCTTTTGTATTTAATTCCGATGCAATTTCTGTGTTTCATCGTCAATAACAAGGTCAGAGGGATACAGTAAACCTGAAGTGAAGCATCGGAATCTATAACTAGTGTCACAGGAATGGTTCAAACTTAGACAGTAAGAAAAGTCAGTTTTCTTGTACTGAAGTCTGCATTGTGCGTTTTTATTTAATTCCGATGCATTTTCTGTGTTTCATCGTCAATAAGAAGGTCAGAGGGATACAGTAAACCTAAAGTGAAGCATCGGAATCTATATCTAGTGTCACAGGTATGTTTGAAAACATAGTCAGTAAGAAGAGTCAGTTCTCTCGTACTTAAGTCGGCATTGTGCCTTTTGTATTAAATTCCGATGCAATTTCTGTGTTTCATCGTGAATAAGAGGGTCAGAGGGATACAGTAAACATGAAGTGAAGCATTGGAATATATATCTAGTGTCACAGGATTGGTTCAAAACATAGACAGTAAGAGAAGTCAGTTTTCTTGTACTGAATCTGCATTGTGCGTTTGTATTTAATTCCGATGCATTTTCTGTGTATCATCGTCAATAAGAAGGTCGGAGGGATACAGTAAACCTAAAGTGAAGCATCGGAATCTATATCTAGTGTCGCAGGAATGGTCGAAAACATAGACAGTAAGAAGAGTCAGTTTTCTCGTACTTAAGTCGGCATTGTGCCTTTTGTATTAAATTCCGATGCAATTTCTGTGTTTCATCGTGAATTAGAGGGTCAGAGGGATACAGTAAACATGAAGTGAAGCATTGGAATATATAACTAGTGTCGCAGGAATGGTTCAAAGCATAGACAGTAAGAAGAGTCAGTTTTCTTGTACTTAAGTCGGCGTTGTGCCTTTAGTATTTAATTCCGATGCAATTTCTGTGATTCATCGTCAATAAGAAGGTCTGAGCATACAGTAAACCTGAAGTGAAGCATCGGAATCTATAACTAGTGTCACAGGACTGTTTCAAAACATAGACTGTACGAAGAGTCAGTTTTCTTGTACTTAAGACGGCATTGTGCCTTTTGTATTTAATTCCGATGCAATTTCAGTGTTTCATCGTCAATACGCAGGTCAGAGGGATACAGTGAACCTGAAGTGAAGCATCGGAATCTATAACTAGTGTCACAGGAATGGTTCAAAACATAGACAGTAAGAAGAGTCAGGTTTCTTGTACTTAAGTCCGCATTGCGCCTTTTGTATTTAATTCCGATGCAATTTCTGTGTTTCATCGTCAATAAGAAGGTCAGAGGGATACAGTAAACCTAAAGTGAAGCATCGGAATCTATATCTAGTGTCACAGGAATGGTTCAAAACATAGACAGTAAGAAGAGTCAGTTTTCTTGTACTTAAGTCTTCATTGCGCCTTTTGTATTTAATTCCGAAGCAATTTCTTTGTATCATCGTCAATAAGGAGGTCAGAGGGATACAGTAAATCTAGAGTAAAGCATCAGAATCTATAACTAGTGTTCACATGAATGATTGAAAACATAGACAGTAAGAGGAGTCAGTTTTCTTGTACTTAAGTCGGCATTGTGCCTTTTGTATTAAATTCCGATGCAATTTCTGTGTTTCATCGTGAATAAGAGGGTCAGAGGGATACAGTAAACATGAAGTGAAGCATCGGAATCTATAACTAGTGTCACAGGAATGGTTCAAAACATAGACAGTAAGACGAGTCAGTTTTCTTGTACTTTAGTCGGAATTGTGCTTTTTGTATTTAATTCCGAACAATTTCCGTGTTTCATCGTCAATTAGAAGGTCAGAGGGATACAGTAAACCTGAAGTGAAGCATCGGAATCTATAACTAGTGTCACAGGAATGGTTCAAACATAGACATTAAGAAGAGTCAGTTTTCTTGCACTTAAGTCGGCATTGTGCCTTTTATATTTCATTCCGATGCAATTGCTGTGTTTCATCGTCAATAAGAAGGTCAGAGGGATACAGTAAAAATGAAGTGAAGCATCGGAATTTTTAACTAGTGTTACAGGAATGGTTCAAAACACAGACAGTAAGAAGTGACAATTATCTTGTACCTAAGTCGGCATTGTGCCTTTTGTATTTAATACCGAAGCAATTTCTGTGTTTCATCGTCAAGAAGAAGGTCAGAGGGATACAGTAAACCTGAAGTAAAGCATCGTAATCTATAACGAGTGTCACATGAATGGTTCAAAATATAGACAGTAAGAAGAGTCAGTTTTCTTGTACTTAAGTCGGCATTGTACCTGTTGTATTTAATTCCGATGCAATTTCTGTGTTTCATCGTCAATAAGAAGGTCAGAGGGATACAATAAACCTGAAGTGAAGCATCGGAAACTATAATTAGTGTCACAGGAATGGTTCAAAACATAGACAGTATGAAGAGTAAGTTTTCTTGTACCTAAGTCGGCATTGTGCTTTTAGTATATCTAATTCCGATGCAATTTCTGTGTTTCATCATCAATAAGAAGGTCAGAGTCATACAGTAAACCTGAACTGAAGCATCGAAATCTATAACTAGTGTCACAGGAATGGTTCAATACATAGACAGCAAGAAGAGTCAGTTTACTTGTACTTAAGTCGGCATTGTGCCTCTTGTATATAAGTCCGATGCAATTTCAGTATTTCATCGTCAATAAGGAGGTCAGAGGGATTTAGTGAACCTGAAGTGAAGCATCGGATTCTATAACTAGTGTCACAGGAATGGTTCAAAACATAAACAGTAAGAGGATCAGTTTTCTTGTACTTAAGTCGGCATTGTGCCTTTTGTATTTAATCCGATGCAATTTCTGTGTTTCATCGTCAATAAGAAGGTCGGAGGGATACGGTAAACCTGAAGTGAAGCATCGGAATCTATAACTAGTGTCACAGAAATTGTTCAAAACATAGACAGTAAGAAGAGTCTGTTTTCTTGTACTAAAGTTGACATTGTGCCTTTTGTATTTAATTCCGATGCAATTTCTGTGTTTCATCGGTAATAAGAAGGTCAGAGGTATACAGTAAACCTGAAGTGAAGCATCGGAATCTATATCTAGTGTCACAGGTATTGTTCAAAACATAGACAGTAAGAAGAGTCAGTTTTCTTGTACTTATGTCGGCATTGTGCCTTTTGTATTTAATTCCGATGCAATTTCTGTGTTTCATCGTCAATAAGAAGGTCAGAGGGATACAGTAAACCTGAAGTGAAGCATCGGAATCTATAACTAGTGTCTCATTAATGGGTCAAGACATAGACAGTAATAAAAGTCAGTTTTCTTGTACTTAAGTCGGCATTGTGCCTTTTGTATTTAATTCCGAAGCAATTTCAGTGTTTCGTCGACAATAAGAAGGTCAGAGGGATACAGTGAACCTGAAGTGAAACATCTGATTCTATAACTAGTGCCACAGGAATGATTCAAAACATAGACAGTAAGAAGGTCAGTTTTCTTGTACTTAAGTCGGCATTGTGCGTTTTGTACTTAATCCGATGCAATTTCTGTGTTTCATCGTCAATTAGGAGGTCAGAGCGATGCAGTAAACCTGCAGTGAAGCATCGGAATCTATAACTAGTGTCACATGAATGGTTCAAATCATAGACAGTAAGAAGAGTCAGTTTTCTTGCACTTAAGTCGGCATTGTGCATTTTATATTTCATTCCGATGCAATTGCTGTGTTTCATCGTCAATAAGAAGGTCATAGGGATACAGTAAAAATGAAGTGAAGCATCGGAATTTTTAACTAGTGTCACAGGAATGGTTCAAAACACAGACAGTAAGAAGTGTCAATTATCTTGTACTTAAGTCGGCATTGTGCCTTTTGTATTTAATTCCGAAGCAATTTCTGTGTTTCATCGTCAAGAAGAAGGTCAGAGGGATACAGTAAACCTGAAGTAAGGCATCGTAATCTATAACGAGTGTCACATGAATGGTTCAAAATATAGACAGTAAGAAGAGTCAGTTTTCTTGTACTTAAGTAGGCGTTGTACCTTTTGTATTTAATTCCGATGCAATTTCTGAGTTTCATCGTCAATAAGAAGGTCAGAGGGATACAATAAACCTGAAGTGAAGCATCGGAATCTATAATCAGTGTCACAGGAATGGTTCAAAACATAGACAGTATGAAGAGTAAGTTTTCTTGTGCTTAAGTCGGCATTGTGCCTTTTGGTTTTAATTCCGATGCAATTTCTGTGTTTCATCGTCAATAAGAAGGTCAGAGGCATACAGTAAACTTGAAGTGAAGCATCGGACTCTATAACTAGTGTCACAGGAATGGTTCAATACATAGACAGTAGGATTAGTCAGTTTACTTGTACTTAAGTCGCCATTGTGCCTCTTTATTTAAGTCTGATGTAATTTCAGTATTTCATCGTCAATAAGAAGGTCTGAGGGATTTAGTGAACCTGAAGTGAAGCATCGCATTCGATAACAAGTGTCACAGGATTGGTTCAAAACATAGGCAGTAAGAGGATCAGTTTTTTTGTACTTAAGTCGGCATTGTGCCTTTTGGATTTAACCCGATGCAATATCTGCGTTTCATCGTCAATAAGAAGGTCGGAGGGGTACGTTAAACCTGAAGTGAAGCATCGGAATCTATAACTAGTGTCACAGGAATTGTTCAAAGCATAGACAGTAAGAAGAGTCAGTTTTCTTGTATTTAAGCCGGCATTGTGCCTTTTGTATTTAATTCCGATGGAATTTCTGTGTTTCATCGTCAATAAGTAGGTCAGAGGGATACAGTAAACCTGCAGTGTAGCATCGGAATCTATAACTAGTGTCACATGAATGGTTCAAAACATAGACAGTAAGAAGAGTCAGTTTCTTGTACTAAAGTTGACATTGTGCCTTTTGTATTTAATTCCGATGCAATTTCTGTGTTTCATCGTCAATAAGAAGGTCAGAGGCTTACAGTAATCCTGAAGCGAAGTATCGGAATCTACAACTAGTGTCACAGGAATGGTTCAAAACATAGACAGTAAGAAGAGTCAGTTTTCTTATACTTAAGTCATCTTTGTGCCTTTTGTATTTAATTCCGATGCAATTTCAGTGTTTCATCGTCAATATGATGGTCAGTGGGATACAGTGAACCTGAAGTGAAGCATCGGAATCTATAACTAGTGTTACAGGAATGGTTCAAAGCATAGACAGTAAGAAGAGTCAGTTTTCTTGTACTTAAGTCGGCATTGTGCCTTTCGTATTTAATTCCGATGCAATGTCTGTGTTTCATCGTCAATAAGAAGGTCAGAGGGATACAGTAAACCTGAAGTGAAGCATCGGAATCTATAACTAGTGTCACAGGAATGGTTCAAAATATAGACAGTAAGAAGAGTCTGTTTTCTTGTACTTAAGTCGGCATTGTACCTGTTGTATTTAATTCCGATGCAATTTCTGTGTTTCATCGTCAATAAGAAGGTCAGAGGGATACAATAAACCTGAAGTGAAGCATCGGAAACTATAATTAGTGTCACAGGAATGGTTCAAAACATAGACAGTATGAAGAGTAAGTTTTCTTGTACCTAAGTCGGCATTGTGCTTTTTGTATATCTAATTCCGATGCAATTTCTGTGTTTCATCATCAATAAGAAGGTCAGAGGCATACAGTAAACCTGAAGTGAAGCATCGAAATCTATAACTAGTGTCACAGGAATGGTTCAATACATAGACAGCAAGAAGAGTCAGTTTACTTGTACTTAAGTCGGCATTGTGCCTCTTGTATATAAGTCCGATGCAATTTCAGTATTTCATCGTCAATAAGGAGGTCAGAGGGATTTAGTGAACCTGAAGTGAAGCATCGGATTCTATAACTAGTGTCACAGGAATGGTTCAAAACATAAACAGTAAGAGGATCAGTTTTCTTGTACTTAAGTCGGCATTGTGCCTTTTGTATTTAATCCGATGCAATTTCTGTGTTTCATCGTCAATAAGAAGGTCGGAGGGATACGGTAAACCTGAAGTGAAGCATCGGAATCTATAACTAGTGTCACAGAAATTGTTCAAAACATAGACAGTAAGAAGAGTCTGTTTTCTTGTACTAAAGTTGACATTGTGCCTTTTGTATTTAATTCCGATGCAATTTCTGTGTTTCATCGGTAATAAGAAGGTCAGAGGTATACAGTAAACCTGAAGTGAAGCATCGGAATCTATATCTAGTGTCACAGGTATTGTTCAAAACATAGACAGTAAGAAGAGTCAGTTTTCTTGTACTTATGTCGGCATTGTGACTTTTGTATTTAATTCCGATGCAATTTCTGTGTTTCATCGTCAATAAGAAGGTCAGAGGGATACAGTAAACCTGAAGTGAAGCATCGGAATCTATAACTAGTGTCTCATTAATGGGTCAAGACATAGACAGTAATAAAAGTCAGTTTTCTTGTACTTAAGTCGGCATTGTGCCTTTTGTATTTAATTCCGTAGCAATTTCAGTGTTTCGTCGACAATAAGAAGGTCAGAGGGATACAGTGAACCTGAAGTGAAACATCTGATTCTATAACTAGTGCCACAGGAATGATTCAAAACATAGACAGTAAGAAGGTCAGTTTTCTTGTACTTAAGTCGGCATTGTGCCTTTTGTACTTAATCCGATGCAATTTCTGTGTTTCATCGTCAATTAGGAGGTCAGAGGGATACAGTAAAAATGAAGTGAAGCATCGGAATCTATAACTAGTGTTACATGAATGGTTCAAATCATAGACAGTAAGAAGAGTCAGTTTTCTTGCACTTAAGTCGGCATTGTGCATTTTATATTTCATTCCGATGCAATTGCTGTGTTTCATCGTCAATAAGAAGGTCATAGGGATACAGTAAAAATGAAGTGAAGCATCGGAATTTTTAACTAGTGTCACAGGAATGGTTCAAAACACAGACAGTAAGAAGTGTCAATTATCTTGTACTTAAGTCGGCATTGTGCCTTTTGTATTTAATTCCGAAGCAATTTCTGTGTTTCATCGTCAAGAAGAAGGTCAGAGGGATACAGTAAACCTGAAGTAAAGCATCGTAATCTATAACGAGTGTCACATGAATGGTTCAAAATATAGACAGTAAGAAGAGTCAGTTTTCTTGTACTTAAGTAGGCATTGTACCTTTTGTATTTAATTCCGATGCAATTTCTGAGTTTCATCGTCAATAAGAAGGTCAGAGGGATACAATAAACCTGAAGTGAAGCATCGGAATCTATAATCAGTGTCACAGGAATGGTTCAAAACATAGACAGTATGAAGAGTAAGTTTTCTTGTGCTTAAGTCGGCATTGTGCCTTTTGGTTTTAATTCCGATGCAATTTCTGTGTTTCATCGTCAATAAGAAGGTCAGAGGCATACAGTAAACTTGAAGTGAAGCATCGGACTCTATAACTAGTGTCACAGGAATGGTTCAATACATAGACATTAGGATTAGTCAGTTTACTTGTACTTAAGTCGCCATTGTGCCTCTTTATTTAAGTCTGATGTAATTTCAGTATTTCATCGTCAATAAGAAGGTCTGAGGGATTTAGTGAACCTGAAGTGAAGCATCGCATTCTATAACAAGTGTCACAGGATTGGTTCAAAACATAGGCAGTAAGAGGATCAGTTTTTTTGTACTTAAGTCGGCATTGTGCCTTTTGGATTTAACCCGATGCAATTTCTGTGTTTCATCGTCAATAAGAAGGTCGGAGGGGTACGTTAAACCTGAAGTGAAGCATCGGAATCTATAACTAGTGTCACAGGAATTGTTCAAAGCATAGACAGTAAGAAGAGTCAGTTTTCTTGTATTTAAGCCGGCATTGTGCCTTTTGTATTTAATTCCGATGGAATTTCTGTGTTTCATCGTCAATAAGTAGGTCAGAGGGATACAGTAAACCTGCAGTGAAGCATCGGAATCTATAACTAGTGTCACAGGAATGGTTCAAAATATAGACAGTAAGAAGAGTCTGTTTTCTTGTACTTAAGTCGGCATTGTACCTGTTGTATTTAAATCCGATGCAATTTCTGTGTTTCATCGTCAATAAGAAGGTCAGAGGGATACAATAAACCTGAAGTGAAGCATCGGAAACTATAATTAGTGTCACAGGAATGGTTCAAAACATAGACAGTATGAAGAGTAAGTTTTCTTGTACCTAAGTCGGCATTGTGCTTTTTGTATATCTAATTCCGATGCAATTTCTGTGTTTCATCATCAATAAGAAGGTCAGAGGCATACAGTAAACCTGAAGTGAAGCATCGAAATCTATAACTAGTGTCACAGGAATGGTTCAATACATAGACAGCAAGAAGAGTCAGTTTACTTGTACTTAAGTCGGCATTGTGCCTCTTGTATATAAGTCCGATGCAATTTCAGTATTTCATCGTCAATAAGGAGGTCAGAGGGATTTAGTGAACCTGAAGTGAAGCATCGGATTCTATAACTAGTGTCACAGGAATGGTTCAAAACATAAACAGTAAGAGGATCAGTTTTCTTGTACTTAAGTCGGCATTGTGCCTTTTGTATTTAATCCGATGCAATTTCTGTGTTTCATCGTCAATAAGAAGGTCGGAGGGATACGGTAAACCTGAAGTGAAGCATCGGAATCTATAACTAGTGTCACAGAAATTGTTCAAAACATAGACAGTAAGAAGAGTCTGTTTTCTTGTACTAAAGTTGACATTGTGCCTTTTGTATTTAATTCCGATGCAATTTCTGTGTTTCATCGGTAATAAGAAGGTCAGAGGGATACAGTAAACCTGAAGTGAAGCATCGGAATCTATAACTAGTGTCTCATTAATGGGTCAAGACATAGACAGTAATAAGAGTCAGTTTTCTTGTACTTAAGTCGGCATTGTGCCTTTTGTATTTAATTCCGAAGCAATTTCAGTGTTTCGTCGACAATAAGAAGGTCAGAGGGATACAGTGAACCTGAAGTGAAACATCTGATTCTATAACTAGTGCCACAGGAATGATTCAAAACATAGACAGTAATAAGGTCAGTTTTCTTGTACTTAAGTCGGCATTGTGCCTTTTGTACTTAATCCGATGCAATTTCTGTGTTTCATCGTCAATTAGGAGGTCAGAGCGATACAGTAAACCTGCAGTGAAGCATCGGAATCTATAACTAGTGTCACATGAATGGTTCAAATCATAGACAGTAAGAAGAGTCAGTTTTCTTGCACTTAAGTCGGCATTGTGCATTTTATATTTCATTCCGATGCAATTGCTGTGTTTCATCGTCAATAAGAAGGTCATAGGGATACAGTAAAAATGAAGTGAAGCATCGGAATTTTTAACTAGTGTCACAGGAATGGTTCAAAACACAGACAGTAAGAAGTGTCAATTATCTTGTACTTAAGTCGGCATTGTGCCTTTTGTATTTAATTCCGAAGCAATTTCTGTGTTTCATCGTCAAGAAGAACGTCAGAGGGATACAGTAAACCTGAAGTAAAGCATCGTAATCTATAACGAGTGTCACATGAATGGTTCAAAATATAGACAGTAAGAAGAGTCAGTTTTCTTGTACTTAAGTAGGCATTGTACCTTTTGTATTTAATTCCGATGCAATTTCTGAGTTTCATCGTCAATAAGAAGGTCAGAGGGATACAATAAACCTGAAGTGAAGCATCGGAATCTATAATCAGTGTCACAGGAATGGTTCAAAACATAGACAGTATGAAGAGTAAGTTTTCTTGTGCTTAAGTCGGCATTGTGCCTGTTGGTTTTAATTCCGATGCAATTTCTGTGTTTCATCGTCAATAAGAAGGTCAGAGGCATACAGTAAACTTGAAGTGAAGCATCGGACTCTATAACTAGTGTCACAGGAATGGTTCAATACATAGACAGTAGGATTAGTCAGTTTACTTGTACTTAAGTCGCCATTGTGCCTCTTTATTTAAGTCTGATGTAATTTCAGTATTTCATCGTCAATAAGAAGGTCTGAGGGATTTAGTGAACCTGAAGTGAAGCATCGCATTCTATAACAAGTGTCACAGGATTGGTTCAAAACATAGGCAGTAAGAGGATCAGTTTTTTTGTACTTAAGTCGGCATTGTGCCTTTTGGATTTAACCCGATGCAATTTCTGTGTTTCATCGTCAATAAGAAGGTCGGAGGGGTACGTTAAACCTGAAGTGAAGCATCGGAATCTATAACTAGTGTCACAGGAATTGTTCAAAGCATAGACAGTAAGAAGAGTCAGTTTTCTTGTATTTAAGCCGGCATTGTGCCTTTTGTATTTAATTCCGATGGATTTTCTGTGTTTCATCGTCAATAAGTAGGTCAGAGGGATACAGTAAACCTGCAGTGAAGCATCGGAATCTATAACTAGTGTCACATGAATGGTTCAAAACATAGACAGTAAGAAGAGTCAGTTTCTTGTACTAAAGTTGACATTGTGCCTTTTGTATTTAATTCCGATGCAATTTCTGTGTTTCATCGTCAATAAGAAGGTCAGAGGCTTACAGTAAACCTGAAGCGAAGTATCGGAATCTACAACTAGTGTCACAGGAATGGTTCAAAACATAGACAGTAAGAGGAGTCAGTTTTCTTATACTTAAGTCATCTTTGTGCCTTTTGTATTTAATTCCGATGCAATTTCAGTGTTTCATCGTCAATAAGATGGTCAGAGGGATACAGTGAACCTGAAGTGAAGCATCGGAATCTATAACTAGTGTTACAGGAATGGTTCAAAGCATAGACAGTAAGAAGAGTCAGTTTTCTTGTACTTAAGTCGGCATTGTGCCTTTCGTATTTAATTCCGATGCAATGTCTGTGTTTCATCGTCAATAAGAAGGTCAGAGGGATACAGTAAACCTAAAGTGAAGCATCGGAATCTATAACTAGTGTCACAGGAATGGTTCAAAATATAGACAGTAAGAAGAGTCTGTTTTCTTGTACTTAAGTCGGCATTGTGCCTTTTGTATTTAATTCCGATGCAATTTCTGTGTTTCATCGTCAATAAGAAGGTCAGAGGCATACAGTAAACCTGAACTGATGCATCGGAATCTATAACTAGTGTCACAGGAATTGTTCAAAACATAGACAGTAAGAAAAATCAGTTTTCATATACTTATGTCGGCTTTGTGCCTTTTGTATTTAATTCCGATGCAATTTCAGGGTTTCATCGTCAATAAGAAGGTCAGAGGGATACAGTGAACCTGATGTGAAGCATCGGAATCTATAACTAGTGTCACAGGAATGGTTCAAAGCATAGACAGTAAGAATAGTCAGTTTTCTTGTACTTAAGTCGGCATTGTGCCTTTCGTATTTAATTCCGATGCAATTTCTGTGTTTCATCGTCAATAAGAAGGTCAGAGGGATACAGTAAACCTGAAGTGAAGCATCGGAATCTACAACTAGTGTCACAGGAATTGTTCACATCATAGACAGTAAGAAGACTCAGTTTTCTTGTACTTAAGTCGGCATTGTGCCTTTTGTATATAATTCCAATGCTATTTCTGTGTTTCATCGTCAATAAGAAGGTCAGAGGGATACAGTAAACCTGCAGTGAAGCATCGGAATCTGTAACTAGTGTCACATGAATGGTTCAAATCATAGACAGTAAGAAGAGTCAGTTTTCATGTACTTAAGTCGGCATTGTGCCTTTTGTATTTAATTCCGATGCAATTTCTGTGTTTCATCGTCAATTAGAAGGTCAGAGCGATACAGTAAACCTGAAGTGAAGCATCGGAATCTATAACTGGTGTCACAGGAATGGATCAAAACATAGACAGTAAGAAGAGTCAGTTTTCTTATACATAAGTCGGCTTTCTGCCTTTTGTAATTAATTCCGATGCAATTTCAGTGTCTCATCGTCAATAGGAAGGTCAGAGGGATACAGTGAACCTGAAGTGAAGCATCGGAATCTATAACTAGTGTCACAGGAATGGTTCAAAGCATAGACAGTAAGAAGAGTTAGTTTTCTTGTACTTAAGTCGGCATTGTGCCTTTCGTATTTAATTACGATGCAATTTCTGTGTTTCATCGTCAATGAGAAGGTCAGAGGGATACAGTAAACCTGAAGTGAAGCATCGGAATCTATAACTGGTGTCACAGGAATGGTTCAAAACATAGACAGTAAAAAGAGTCAGTTTTCTTCTACTTAAGGCGGCATTGTGCCTTTTCTATTTAATTCCCATGCAATTTCTGTGTTTCATCGTCAATAAGAAGGTCAGAGGGATACAGTAAACCTGGAGTGAAGCATCTGAATCTCTAACTAGTGTCACAGGAATGGTTCAAAACATAGACAGTAAGAAGAGTCAGTTTTCTTGTACTTAAGTGGGCATTGTGCCTTTTGTTTTTAATTCCGATGCAAATTCTGTGTTTCATCGTGAATAAGAAGATCAGAGGGATACAGTAAAGCTGTAGTGAAGCGTCGGAATCTATAACTAGTGTCACAGGAACGGTTGAAAACATAGACAGTAAGAAGAGTCAGTTTTTCTTGTACTTAAGTCGGCATTGTGCCTTTTATATTTAATTCCGATGCAATTTCTGTGTTTCATCGTCAATAAGATGGTCAGAGGGATACAGTAAACCTGAAGTGAAGCATCGGAATCTATAACTAATGTCACAGGAATGGTTCAAAACATAGACAGGAAGAAGAGGCAGTTAACTTGTTCTTAAGTCGGCTTTGTGTATTTTGTATTTAATTTCGAAGCAATTTCTGCGTTTCATAGTCAATAAGAAAGTCAGAGGGATACAGTAAACCTGAAGAAAAGCATCGGAATCTATAACGAGTGTCACATGAATGGTTCAAAAGATAGACAGTAAGAAGAGTCTGTTATCTTGTACTTAAGTTGGCATTGTGCCTTTTGTATATAATTCCGATGCAATTTCAGTGTTTCACCGTCAATAAGGTCAGAGGGATACAGTGAACCTGAAGTGAAGCATCGGAATCTATAACTAGTGTTACAGGAATGGTTCAAAGCATAGACAGTAAGAAGAGTCAGTTTTCTTGTACTTAAGTCGGCATTGTGCCTTTCGTATTTAATTCCGATGCAATGTCTGTGTTTCATCGTCAATAAGAAGGTCAGAGGGATACAGTAAACCTGAAGTGAAGCATCGGAATCTATAACTAGTGTCACATGAATGGTTCAAAATATAGACAGTAAGAAGAGTCTGATTTCTTGTACTTAAGTCGGCATTGTGCCTTTTGTATTTAATTCCGATGCAATTTCTGTGTTTCATCGTCAATAAGAAGGTCAGAGGCATACAGTAAACCTGAACTGAAGCATCGGAATCTATAACTAGTGTCACAGGAATTGTTCAAAACATAGACAGTAAGAAAAATCAGTTTTCGTATACTTATGTCGGCTTTGTGCCTTTTGTATTTAATTCCGATGCAATTTCAGGGTTTCATCGTCAATAAGAAGGTCAGAGGGATACAGTGAACCTGATGTGAAGCATCGGAATCAATAACTAGTGTCACAGGAATGGTTCAAAGCATAGAGAGCAAGAATAGTCAGTTTTCTTGTACTTATGTCGGCATTGTGCCTTTCGTATTTAATTCCGATGCAATTTCTGTGTTTCATCGTCAATAAGAAGGTCAGAAGGATACAGTAAACCTGAAGTGAAGCATCGGAATCTATAACTAGTGTCACAGGAATTGTTCACATCATAGACAGTAAAAAGAGTCAGTTTTCTTGTACTTAAGCCGGCATTGTGCATTTTGTATATAATTCCAATGCTATTTCTGTGTTTCATCGTCAATAAGAAGGTCAGAGGGATACAGTAAACCTGCAGTGAAGCATCGGAATCTGTAACTAGTGTCACATGAATGGTTCAAAACATAGACAGTAAGAAGAGTCAGTTTTCTTGTACTTAAGTCGGCATTGTGCCTTTTGTATTTAATTCCGATGCAATTTCTGTGTTTCATCGTCAATTAGAAGGTCAGAGCGATACAGTAAACCTGAAGTGAAGCATCGGAATCTATAACAAGTGTCACAGGAATAGATCAAAACATAGACAGTAGGAAGAGTCAGTTTTCTTATACTTAAGTCGGCTTTGTGCCTTTTGTAATTAATTCCGATGCAATTTCAGTGTCTCATCGTCAATAAGAAGGTCAGAGGGATACAGTGAACCTGAAGTGAAGCATCGGAATCTATAACTGGTGTCACAGGAATGGTTCAAAACATAGACAGTAAAAAGAGTCAGTTTTCTTCTACTTAAGGCGGCATTGTGCATTTTCTATTTAATTCCCATGCAATTTCTGTGTTTCATCGTCAATAAGAAGGTCAGAGGGATACAGTAAACCTGAAGTGAAGCATCGGAATCTATAACTAGTGTCACAGGAATTTTTCAAACATAGACAGTAAGATGAGTCAGTTTTCTTGTACTTAAGTCGGCATCGTGCCTTTTGTTTTTAACTACGATGCAATTTCTGTGTTTCATCGTGAATAAGAAGGTCAGAGGGATACAGTAAAGCTGAAGTGAAGCGTCGGAATCTATAACTAGTGTCACAGGAATGGTTGAAAACATAGACAGTAAGAAGAGTCAGTTTTTCTTGTACTTAAGTCGGCATTGTGCCTTTTATATTTAATTCCGATGCAATTTCTGTGTTTCATCGTCAATAAGATGGTCAGAGGGATACACTAAACCTGAAGTGAAGCATCGGAATCTATAACTAGTGTCACAGGAATGGTTCAAAACATAGACAGGAAGAAGAGGCAGTTAACTTGTTACTAAGTCGGCTTTGTGCATTTTGTATTTAATTTCGAAGCAATTTCTGTGTTTCATCGTCAATAAGAAAGTCAGAGGGATACAGTAAACCCGAAGAAAAGCATCGGAATCTATAACGAGTGTCACATGAATGGTTCAAAAGTTAGACAGTAAGAAGAGTCTGTTATCTTGTACTTAAGTTGGCATTGTGCCTTTTGTATTTATTTCCGATACAATTTCTGTGTTTCATCGTCAATAAGAAGGTCAGAGGGATACAGTAAACCTGAAGTGAAGCATCGGAATCTATAACTAGTGTCACAGGAACGGTTCAAAACATAGACAGTTAGAAGAGTCAGTTTTCTTGTACTTAAGTCGGCATTGTGCCTTTTGTATTTAATTCCGATGCAATTTCTGTGTTTCATCGTCAATAAGAAGGTCAGAGGCATAGAGTAAACCTGATGTGAAGCATCGGAATCTATAACTAGTGTCACAGGAATGGTTCAAAACATAGACAGTAAGAAGAGTCAGTTTTCTTGTACGTAAGTCGGCTCTGTGCCTTTTGTATTTAATTCCGATGCAATTTCAGTGTTTCACCGTCAATAAGAAGGTCAGAGGGATACAGTGAACCTGAAGTGAAGCATCGGAATCTATATCTAGTGTCACAGGAATGGTTCAAAACATAGACAGTAAGAAGAGTTAGTTTTCTTGTACTTAAGTCGGCATTGTGCCATTTTTATTTAATTCCGATGCAATGTCTGTGTTTCATCGTCAATTAGAAGGGCAGAGGGATACAGTAAACCTGAAGTGAAGCATCGGAATCTATAACTAGTGTCACAGGAATGGTTCAAAACATGGACAGTAAGAAGAGTCAGTTATCTTGTACTTAAGTCAGCATTGTGCCTTTTGTATTTCATTCCGATGCAATTTCTGTGTTTCATCGTCAATAAGAAGGTCAGAGGGATACAGTAAACCTGAAGTGAAGCATCGGAATCTATAACTAGTGTCACAGGAATAGTACAAAACATAGACAGTATGAAGAGTCAGTCTTCTTGTACTTAAGTCGGCATTGTGCCTTTTGTATTTAATTCCGATGCAATTTCTGTGTTTCATCTTCAATAAGAAGGTCAGAGGGATACAGTAAACCTGAAGTGAATCATCGGGATCTATAACTAGTGTCACAGGAATGGTTCAAAGCATAGATAGTAGGAAGAGCCAGTCTTCTTGTTCTGGATTCGGCATTGTGCCTTTTGTGTTTAATTCCGATGCAATTTCTGTGTTTCATCGTCAATAAGAAGGTCAGAGCTATACAGTAAAGCTGACGTGAAGCATCGGAATCTATAACTAGTGTCACAGGAATAGTTCAAAACATAGACAGTAAGAAGAGTCAGTTTTCTTGTATTTAAGACGGCATTGTGCCTTTTGTATTTAATTCCGATGTAATTTCTGTGTTTCATCTTCAATAAGAAGGGCTGAGGGATACAGTAAACATGAAGTGTAGCATCGGATTCTATTACTAGTGTCACAGGAATGGTTCAAAACATAGACAGTAGGAAGAGTCAGTTCTCTTGTACTGAAGTCGGCTTTGTGCTTTTGTATTTAATTCCGATGCAATTTCTGTGTTTCATCGTCAATAAGGAGGTCAGAGGGATACAGTAAACCTGAAGTGAAGCATCGGAATCTATAACTAGTGTCACGGGAATGCTTCAAAACATAGACAGTAAGAATAGTCAGTTCTCTTGTAGATAAGTCGGCATTGTGTCTTTTCTATTTAATTCTGATGCAATTTCTGTGTTTCATCGTCAATAATAAGGTCAGAGGGATACAGAAAACCTGAAGTGAAGCATCGGAATCTATAACTAGTGTCACAGGAATGGTTCAAATCATAGACAGTAAGAAGAGCCAGTTTTTTCGTACTTGAGTCGGCATTGTGCCTATGTATTTAATTCCGATGCAATTTCTGTGTTTCATCGTCAATAAGACGGTCAGAGGGATACAGTAAACCTCAAGTGAAGCATCGGGATCTATAACTACTGTCACAGGAATGGTTCAAAACATAGACAGTAGGAAGAGCCAGTCTTCTTGTTCTTGATTCGGCATTGTGCCTTCTTGTATTTAATTCCGATGCAATTTCTGTGTTTCATCGTCAATTCGAAGGTCGGAGGGATACAGTAATGCTGAAGTGAAGCATCGGAATCTATAACTAGTATCACAGGAATAGTACAAAACATAGACAGTATGAAGAGTCAGTCTTCTTGTACTTAAGTCGGCATTGTGCCTTTTTTATTTAATTCCGATGCAATTTCTGTGTTCCATCTTCAATAAGAAGGTCAGAGGGATACAGTAAACCTGAAGTGAAGCATCGGGATCTATAACTTGTGTCACAGGAATGGTTCAAAACATAGACAGTAGGAAGAGCCAGTCTTCTTGTTCTTGATTCGGCATTGTGCCTTTTGTGTTTAATTCCGATGCAATTTCTGTGTTTCATCGCCAATAAGAAGGTCAGAGGGAGACAGTAAAGCTGAAGTGAAGCATCGGAATCTATAACTAGTGTCACAGGAATAGTTCAAAACATAGACAGTAAGAAGAGTCAGTTTTCTTGTACGTAAGATGGCATTTTGCCTTTTGTATTTAATTCCGATGTAATTTCTGTGTTTCATCTTCAATAAGAAGGGCTGAGGGATACAGTAAACATGAAGTGTAGCATCGGAATCTATTACTAGTGTCACAGGAATGGTTCAAAACATAGACAGTAGGAAGAGTCAGTTCTCTTGTACTGAAGTCGGCTTTGTGCTTTTGTATTTAATTCCGATGCAATTTCTGTGTTTCATCGTCAATAAGAAGGTCAGAGGGATACAGTAAACCTGAAGTGAAGCATCGGAATCTATAACTAGTGTCACAGGAATGGTTCAAACATAGACATTAAGAAGAGTCAGTTTTCTTGCACTAAGTCGGCATTGTGCCTTTTATATTTCATTCCGATGCAATTGCTGTGTTTCATCGTCAATAAGAAGGTCAGAGGGATACAGTAAAAATGAAGTGAAGCATCGGAATTTTTAACTAGTGCCACAGGAATGGTTCAAAACACAGACAGTAAGAAGTGACAATTATCTTGTACCTAAGTCGGCATTGTGCCTTTTGTATTTAATACCGAAGCAATTTCTGTGTTTCATCGTCAAGAAGAAGGTCAGAGGGATACAGTAAACCTGAAGTAAATCATCGTAATCTATAACGAGTGTCACATGAATTGTTCAAAATATAGACAGTAAGAAGAGTCAGTTTTCTTGTACTTAAGTCGGCATTGTACCTGTTGTATTTAATTCCGATGCAATTTCTGTGTTTCATCGTCACTAAGAAGGTCAGAGGGATACAATAAACCTGAAGTGAAGCATTGGAAACTATAATTAGTGTCACAGGAATGGTTCAAAACATACACAGTATGAAGAGTAAGTTTTCTTGTACCTAAGTCGGCATTGTGCTTTTTGTATATCTAATTCCGATGCAATTTCTGTGTTTCATCATCAATAAGAAGGTCAGAGGCATACAGTAAACCTGAAGTGAAGCATCGAAATCTATAACTAGTGTCACAGGAATGGTTCAATACATAGACAGCAAGAAGAGTCAGTTTACTTGTACTTAAGTCGGCATTGTGCCTCTTGTATATAAGTCCGATGCAATTTCAGTATTTCATCGTCAATAAGAAGGTCAGAGGGATTTAGTGAACCTGAAGTGAAGCATCGGATTCTATAACTAGTGTCACAGGAATGGTTCAAAACATAGACAGTAAGAAGAGTCTGTTTTCTTGTACTAAAGTTGACATTGTGCCTTTTGTATTTAATTCCGATGCAATTTCTGTGTTTCATCGGTAATAAGAAGGTCAGAGGTATACAGTAAACCTGAAGTGAAGCATCGGAATCTATATCTAGTGTCACAGGTATTGTTCAAAACATAGACAGTAAGAAGAGTCAGTTTTCTTGTACTTATGTCGGCATTGTGCCTTTTGTATTTAATTCCGATGCAATTTCTGTGTTTCATCGTCAATTAGGAGGTCAGAGCGATACAGTAAACCTGCAGTGAAGCATCGGAATCTATAACTAGTGTCACATGAATGGTTCAAATCATAGACAGTAAGAAGAGTCAGTTTTCTTGCACTTAAGTCGGCATTGTGCATTTTATATTTCATTCCGATGCAATTGCTGTGTTTCATCGTCAATAAGAAGGTCATAGGGATACAGTAAAAATGAAGTGAAGCATCGGAATTTTTAACTAGTGTCACAGGAATGGTTCAAAACACAGACAGTAAGAAGTGTCAATTATCTTGTACTTAAGTCGGCATTGTGCCTTTTGTATTTAATTCCGAAGCAATTTCTGTGTTTCATCGTCAAGAAGAAGGTCAGAGGGATACAGTAAACCTGAAGTAAAGCATCGTAATCTATAACGAGTGTCACATGAATGGTTCAAAATATAGACAGTAAGAAGAGTCAGTTTTCTTGTACTTAAGTAGGCATTGTACCTTTTGTTTTTAATTCCGATGCAATTTCTGAGTTTCATCGTCAATAAGAAGGTCAGAGGGATACAATAAACCTGAAGTGAAGCATCGGAATCTATAATCAGTGTCACAGGAATGGTTCAAAACATAGACAGTATGAAGAGTAAGTTTTCTTGTGCTTAAGTCGGCATTGTGCCGTTTGGTTTTAATTCCGATGCAATTTCTGTGTTTCATCGTCAATAAGAAGATCAGAGGCATACAGTAAACTTGAAGTGAAGCATCGGACTCTATAACTAGTGTCACAGGAATGGTTCAATACATAGACAGTAGGATTAGTCAGTTTACTTGTACTTAAGTCGCCATTGTGCCTCTTTATTTAAGTCTGATGTAATTTCAGTATTTCGTCGTCAATAAGAAGGTCTGAGGGATTTAGTGAACCTGAAGTGAAGCATCGCATTCTATAACAAGTGTCACAGGATTGGTTCAAAACATAGGCAGTAAGAGGATCAGTTTTTTTGTACTTAAGTCGGCATTGTGCCTTTTGGATTTAACCCGATGCAATTTCTGTGTTTCATCGTCAATAAGAAGGTCGGAGGGGTACGTTAAACCTGAAGTGAAGCATCGGAATCTATAACTAGTGTCACAGGAATTGTTCAAAGCATAGACAGTAAGAAGAGTCAGTTTTCTTGTATTTAAGCCGGCATTGTGCCTTTTGTATTTAATTCCGATGGAATTTCCGTGTTTCATCGTCAATAAGTAGGTCAGAGGGATACAGTAAACCTGCAGTGAAGCATCGGAATCTATAACTAGTGTCACATGAATGGTTCAAAACATAGACAGTAAGAAGAGTCAGTTTCTTGTACTAAAGTTGACATTGTGCCTTTTGTATTTAATTCCGATGCAATTTCTGTGTTTCATCGTCGATAAGAAGGTCAGAGGCTTACAGTAAACCTGAAGCGAAGTATCGGAATCTACAACTAGTGTCACAGGAATGGTTCAAAACATAGACAGTAAGAAGAGTCAGTTTTCTTATACTTAAGTCATCTTTGTGCCTTTTGTATTTAATTCCGATGCAATTTCAGTGTTTCATCGTCAATAAGATGGTCAGAGGGATACAGTGAACCTGAAGTGAAGCATCGGAATCTATAACTAGTGTTACAGGAATGGTTCAAAGCATAGACAGTAAGAAGAGTCAGTTTTCTTGTACTTAAGTCGGCATTGTGCCTTTCGTATTTAATTCCGATGCAATGTCTGTGTTTCATCGTCGATAAGAAGGTCAGAGGGATACAGTAAACCTGAAGTGAAGCATCGGAATCTATAACTAGTGTCACAGGAATGGTTCAAAATATAGACAGTAAGAAGAGTCTGTTTTCTTGTACTTAAGTCGGCATTGTGCCTTTTGTATTTGATTCCGATGCAATTTCTGTGTTTCATCGTCAATAAGAAGGTCAGAGGCATACAGTAAACCTGAACTGAAGCATCGGAATCTATAACTAGTGTCACAGGAATTGTTCAAAACATAGACAGTAAGAAAAATCAGTTTTCATATACTTATGTCGGCTTTGTGCCTTTTGTATTTAATTCCGATGCAATTTCAGGGTTTCATCGTCAATAAGAAGGTCAGAGGGATACAGTGAACCTGATGTGAAGCATCGGAATCTATAACTAGTGTCACAGGAATGGTTCAAAGCATAGACAGTAAGAATAGTCAGTTTTCTTGTACTTAAGTAGGCATTGTGCCTTTCGTATTTAATTCCGATGCAATTTCTGTGTTTCATCGTCAATAAGAAGGTCAGAGGGATACAGTAAACGTGAAGTGAATCATCGGAATCTACAACTAGTGTCACAGGAATTGTTCACATCATAGACAGTAAGAAGACTCAGTTTTCTTGTACTTAAGTCGGCATTGTGCCTTTTGTATATAATTCCAATGCTATTTCTGTGTTTCATCGTCAATAAGAAGGTCAGAGGGATACAGTAAACCTGAAGTGAAGCATCGGAATCTGTAACTAGTGTCACATGAATGGTTCAAATCATAGACAGTAAGAAGAGTCAGTTTTCATGTACTTAAGTCGGCATTGTGCCTTTTGTATTTAATTCCGATGCAATTTCTGTGTTTCATCGTCAATTAGAAGGTCAGAGCGATACAGTAAACCTGAAGTGAAGCATCGGAATCTATAACTGGTGTCACAGGAATGGATCAAAACATAGACAGTAAGAAGAGTCAGTTTTCTTATACATAAGTCGGCTTTCTGCCTTTTGTAATTAATTCCGATGCAATTTCAGTGTCTCATCGTCAATAGGAAGGTCAGAGGGATACAGTGAACCTGAAGTGAAGCATCGGAATCTATAACTAGTGTCACAGGAATGGTTCAAAGCATAGACAGTAAGAAGAGTTAGTTTTCTTGTACTTAAGTCGGCATTGTGCCTTTCGTATTTAATTACGATGCAATTTCTGTGTTTCATCGTCAATGAGAAGGTCAGAGGGATACAGTAAACCTGAAGTGAAGCATCGGAATCTATAACTGGTGTCGCAGGAATGGTTCAAAACATAGACAGTAAAAAGGGTCAGTTTTCTTCTACTTAAGGCGGCATTGTGCCTTTTCTATTTAATTCCCATGCAATTTCTGTGTTTCATCGTCAATAAGGAGGTCAGAGGGATACAGTAAACCTGGAGTGAAGCATCTGAATCTCTAACTAGTGTCACAGGAATGGTTCAAAACATAGACAGTAAGAAGAGTCAGTTTTCTTGTACTTAAGTGGGCATTGTGCCTTTTGTTTTTAATTCCGATGCAAATTCTGTGTTTCATCGTGAATAAGAAGGTCAGAGGGATACAGTAAAGCTGAAGTGAAGCGTCGGAATCTATAACTAGTGTCACAGGAACGGTTGAAAACATAGACAGTAAGAAGAGTCAGTTTTTCTTGTACTTAAGTCGGCATTGTGCCTTTTATATTTAATTCCGATGCAATTTCTGTGTTTCATCGTCAATAAGATGGTCAGAGGGATACAGTAAACCTGAAGTGAAGCATCGGAATCTATAACTAGTGTCACAGGAATGGTTCAAAACATAGACAGGAAGAAGAGGCAGTTAACTTGTTCTTAAGTCGGCTTTGTGTATTTTGTATTTAATTTCGAAGCAATTTCTGCGTTTCATCGTCAATAAGAAAGTCAGAGGGATACAGTAAACCTGAAGAAAAGCATCGGAATCTATAACGAGTGTCACATGAATGGTTCAAAAGATAGACAGTAAGAAGAGCCTGTTATCTTGTACTTAAGTTGGCATTGTGCCTTTTGTATATAATTCCGATGCAATTTCAGTGTTTCACCGTCAATAAGAAGGTCAGAGGGATACAGTGAACCTGAAGTGAAGCATCGGAATCTATAACTAGTGTTACAGGAATGGTTCAAAGCATAGACAGTAAGAAGAGTCAGTTTTCTTGTACTTAAGTCGGCATTGTGCCTTTCGTATTTAATTCCGATGCAATGTCCGTGTTTCATCGTCAATAAGAAGGTCAGAGGGATACAGTAAACCCGAAGTGAAGCATCGGAATCTATAACTAGTGTCACATGAATGGTTCAAAATATAGACAGTAAGAAGAGTCTGTATTCTTGTACTTAAGTCGGCATTGTGCCTTTTGTATTTAATTCCGATGCAATTTCTGTGTTTCATCGTCAATAAGAAGGTCAGAGGCATACAGTAAACCTGAACTGAAGCATCGGAATCTATAACTAGTGTCACAGGAATTGTTCAAAACATAGACAGTAAGAAAAATCAGTTTTCATATACTTATGTCGGCTTTGTGCCTTTTGTATTTAATTCCGATGCAATTTCAGGGTTTCATCGTCAATAAGAAGGTCAGAGGGATACAGTGAACCTGATGTGAAGCATCGGAATCTATAACTAGTGTCACAGGAATGGTTCAAAGCATAGAGAGCAAGAATAGTCAGTTTTCTTGTACTTAAGTCGGCATTGTGCCTTTCGTATTTAATTCCGATGCAATCTCTGTGTTTCATCGTCAATAAGAAGGTCAGAAGGATACAGTAAACCTGAAGTGAAGCATCGGAATCTATAACTAGTGTCACAGGAATTGTTCACATCATAGACAGTAAAAAGAGTCAGTTTTCTTGTACTTAAGCCGGCATTGTGCATTTTGTATATAATTCCAATGCTATTTCTGTGTTTCATCGTCAATAAGAAGGTCAGAGGGATACAGTAAACTTGCAGTGAAGCATCGGAATCTGTAACTAGTGTCACATGAATGGTTCAAAACATAGACAGTAAGAAGAGTCAGTTTTCTTGTACTTAAGTCGGCATTGTGCTTTTGTATTTAATTCCGATGCAATTTCTGTGTTTCATCGTCAATTAGAAGGTCAGAGCGATACAGTAAACCTGAAGTGAAGCATCGGAATCTATAACTAGTGTCACAGGAATGGATCAAAACATAGACAGTAAGAAGAGTCAGTTTTCTTATACTTAAGTCGGCTTTGTGCCTTTTGTAATTAATTCCGATGCAATTTCAGTGTCTCATCGTCAATAAGAAGGTCAGAGGGATACAGTGAACCTGAAGTGAAGCATCGGAATCTATAACTGGTGTCACAGGAATGGTTCAAAACATAGACAGTAAAAAGAGTCAGTTTTCTTTTACTTAAGGCGGCATTGTGAGTTTTCTATTTAATTCCCATGCAATTTCTGTGTTTCATCGTCAATAAGAAGGTCAGAGGGATACAGTAAACCTGAAGTGAAGCATCGGAATCTATAACTAGTGTCACAGGAATGGTTCAAAACATAGACAGTAAGAAGAGTCAGTTTTCTTGTACTAAAGTCGGCATTGTGCCTTTTGTTTTTAATTCCGATGCAATTTCTGTGTTTCATCGTGAATAAGAAGGTCAGAGGGATACAGTAAAGCTGAAGTGAAGCATCGGAATCTATAACTAGTGTTACAGGAATGGTTCAAAGCATAGACAGTAAGAAGAGTCAGTTTTCTTGTACTTAAGTCGGCATTGTGCCTTTCGTATTTAATTCCGATGCAATGTCTGTGTTTCATCGTCAATAAGAAGGTCAGAGGGATACAGTAAACCTGAAGTGAAGCATCGGAATCTATAACTAGTGTCACATGAATGGTTCAAAATATAGACAGTAAGAAGAGTCTGTATTCTTGTACTTAAGTCGGCATTGTGCCTTTTGTATTTAATTCCGATGCAATTTCTGTGTTTCATCGTCAATAAGAAGGTCAGAGGCATACAGTAAACCTGAACTGAAGCATCGGAATCTATAACTAGTGTCACAGGAATTGTTCAAAACATAGACAGTAAGAAAAATCAGTTTTCATATACTTATGTCAGCTTTGTGCCTTTTGTATTTAATTCCGATGCAATTTCAGGGTTTCATCGTCAATAAGAAGGTCAGAGGGATACAGTGAACCTGATGTGAAGCATCGGAATCTATAACTAGTGTCACAGGAATGGTTCAAAGCATAGAGAGCAAGAATAGTCAGTTTTCTTGTACTTAAGTCGGCATTGTGCCTTTCGTATTTAATTCCGATGCAATTTCTGTGTTTCGTCGTCAATAAGAAGGTCAGAAGGATACAGTAAACCTGAAGTGAAGCATCGGAATCTATAACTAGTGTCACAGGAATTGTTCACATCATAGACAGTAAAAAGAGTCAGTTTTCTTGTACTTAAGCCGGCATTGTGCATTTTGTATATAATTCCAATGCTATATCTGTGTTTCATCGTCAATAAGAAGGTCAGAGGGATACAGTAAACTTGCAGTGAAGCATCGGAATCTGTAACTAGTGTCACATGAATGGTTCAAAACATAGACAGTAAGAAGAGTCAGTTTTCTTGTACTTAAGTCGGCATTGTGCCTTTTGTATTTAATTCCGATGCAATTTCTGTGTTACATCGTCAATTAGAAGGTCAGAGCGATACAGTAAACCTGAAGTGAAGCATCGGAATCTATAACTAGTGTCACAGGAATGGATCAAAACATAGACAGTAAGAAGAGTCAGTTTTCTTATACTTAAGTCGGCTTTGTGCCTTTTGTAATTAATTCCGATGCAATTTCAGTGTCTCATCGTCAATAAGAAGGTCAGAGGGATACAGTGAACCTGAAGTGAAGCATCGGAATCTATAACTGGTGTCACAGGAATGGTTCAAAACATAGACAGTAAAAAGAGTCAGTTTTCTTCTACTTAAGGCGGCATTGTGCCTTTTCTATTTAATTCCCATGCAATTTCTGTGTTTCATCGTCAATAAGAAGGTCAGAGGGATACAGTAAACCTGAAGTGAAGCATCGGAATCTATAACTAGTGTCACAGGAATGGTTCAAAACATAGACAGTAAGAAGAGTCAGTTTTCTTGTACTAAAGTCGGCATTGTGCCTTTTGTTTTTAATTCCGATGCAATTTCTGTGTTTCATCGTGAATAAGAAGGTCAGAGGGATACAGTAAAGCTGAAGTGAAGCGTCGGAATCTATAACTAGTGTCACAGGAATGGTTGAAATCATAGACAGTAAGAAGAGTCAGTTTTTCTTGTACTTAAGTCGGCATTGTGCCTTTTATATTTAATTCCGATGCAATTTCTGTGTTTCATCGTCAATAAGATGGTCAGAGGGATACAGTAAACCTGAAGTGAAGCATCGGAATCTATAACTAGTGTCACAGGAATGGTTCAAAACATAGACAGGATGAAGAGGCAGTTAACTTGTTACTAAGTCGGCTTTGTGCATTTTGTATTTAATTTCGAAGCAATTTCTGTGTTTCATCGTCAATAAGAAAGTCAGAGGGATACAGTAAACCTGAAGAAAAGCGTCGGAATCTATAACGAGTGTCACATGAATGGTTCAAAAGATAGACAGTAAGAAGAGTCTGTTATCTTGTACTTAAGTTGGCATTGTGCCTTTTGTATTTATTTCCGATGCAATTTCTGTGTTTCATCGTCAATAAGAAGGTCAGAGGGATACAGTAAACCTGAAGTGAAGCATCGGAATCTATAACTAGTGTCACAGGAATGGTTCAAAACATAGACAGTTAGAAGAGTCAGTTTTCTTGTACTTAAGTCGGCATTGTGCCTTTTGTATTTAATTCCGATGCAATTTCTGTGTTTCATCGTCAATAAGAAGGTCAGAGGCATAGAGTAAACCTGATGTGAAGCATCGGAATCTATAACTAGTGTCACAGGAATGGTTCAAAACATAGACAGTAAGAAGAGTCAGTTTTCTTGTACGTAAGTCGGCTCTGTGCCTTCTGTATTTAATTCCGATGCAATTTCAGTGTTTCACCGTCAATAAGAAGGTCAGAGGGATACAGTGAACCTGAAGTGAAGCATCGGAATCTATATCTAGTGTCACAGGAATGGTTCAAAACATAGACAGTAAGAAGAGTTAGTTTTCTTGTACTTAAGTCGGCATTGTGCCATTTTTATTTAATTCCGATGCAATGTCTGTGTTTCATCGTCAATAAGAAGGTCAGAGGGATACAGTAAACCTGAAGTGAAGCATTGGAATCTATAACTAGTGTCACAGGAATGGTTCAAAACATGGACAGTAAGAAGAGTCAGTTATCTTGTACTTAAGTCAGCATTGTGCCTTTTGTATTTCATTCCGATGCAATTTCTGTGTTTCATCGTCAATAAGAAGGTCAGAGGGATACAGTAAACCTGAAGTGAAGCATCGGAATCTATAACTAGTGTCACAGGAATAGTACAAAACATAGACAGTATGAAGAGTCAGTCTTCTTGTACTTAAGTCGGCATTGTGCCTTTTGTATTTAATTCCGATGCTATTTCTGTGTTTCATCTTCAATAAGAAGGTCAGAGGGATACAGTAAACCTGAAGTGAATCATCGGGATCTATAACTAGTGTCACAGGAATGGTTCAAAGCATAGATAGTAGGAAGAGCCAGTCTTCTTGTTCTGGATTCGGCATTGTGCCTTTTGTGTTTAATTCCGATGCAATTTCTGTGTTTCATCGTCAATAAGAAGGTCAGAGCTATACAGTAAAGCTGACGTGAAGCATCGGAATCTATAACTAGTGTCACAGGAATAGTTCAAAACATAGACAGTAAGAAGAGTCAGTTTTCTTGTATTTAAGACGGCATTGTGCCTTTTGTATTTAATTCCGATGTAATTTCTGTGTTTCATCTTCAATAAGAAGGGCTGAGGGATACAGTAAACATGAAGTGTAGCATCGGATTCTATTACTAGTGTCACAGGAATGGCTCAAAACATAGACAGTAGGAAGAGTCAGTTCTCTTGTACTGAAGTCGGCTTATGCTTTTGTATTTAATTCCGATGCAATTTCTGTGTTTCATCGTCAATAAGGAGGTCAGAGGGATACAGTAAACCTGAAGTGAAGCATCGGAATCTATAACTAGTGTCACGGGAATGCTTCAAAACATAGACAGTAAGAATAGTCAGTTCTCTTGTAGATAAGTCGGCATTGTGTCTTTTCTATTTAATTCTGATGCAATTTCTGTGTTTCATCGTCAATAATAAGGTCAGAGGGATACAGAAAACCTGAAGTGAAGCATCGGAATCTATAACTAGTGTCACAGGAATGGTTCAAATCATAGACAGTAAGAAGAGCCAGTTTTTTCGTACTTGAGTCGGCATTGTGCCTATGTATTTAATTCCGATGCAATTTCTGTGTTTCATCGTCAATAAGACGGTCAGAGGGATACAGTAAACCTCAAGTGAAGCATCGGGATCTATAACTACTGTCACAGGAATGGTTCAAAACATAGACAGTAGGAAGAGCCAGTCTTCTTGTTCTTGATTCGGCATTGTGCCTTCTTGTATTTAATTCCGATGCAATTTCTGTGTTTCATCGTCAATTCGAAGGTCGGAGGGATACAGTAATGCTGAAGTGAAGCATCGGAATCTATAACTAGTATCACAGGAATAGTACAAAACATAGACAGTATGAAGAGTCAGTCTTCTTGTACTTAAGTCGGCATTGTGCCTTTTATATTTAATTCCGATGCAATTTCTGTGTTCCATCTTCAATAAGAAGGTCAGAGGGATACAGTAAACCTGAAGTGAAGCATCGGGATCTATAACTAGTGTCACAGGAATGGTTCAAAACATAGACAGTAGGAAGAGCCAGTCTTCTTGTTCTTGATTCGGCATTGTGCCTTTTGTGTTTAATTCCGATGCAATTTCTGTGTTTCATCGTCAATAAGAAGGTCAGAGGGAGACAGTAAAGCTGAAGTGAAGCTTCGGAATCTATAACTAGTGTCACGGGATTGCTTCAAAACATAGACAATAAGAATAGTCAGTTATCTTGTAGATAAGTCGGCATTGTGTCTTTTCTATTTAATTCTGATGCAATTTCTATGTATCATCGTCAATAAGAAGGTCAGAGGGATACAGTAAACCTGAAGAGAAGCATCGGAATCTATAACTAGTGTCACAGGAATGGTTCAAAACATAGACAGTAGTAAGAGCCAGTCTTCTTGTACTTGAGTCGGAATTGTGCCTTTTGTATTTAATTCCGATGCAATATGTGTTTTTCATCGTCAATAAGAAGGTCAGAGCGATACAGTAAACCTGAAGTGAAGCATCGGAATCTATAATTAGTGTCACAGGAATAGTTCAAAACGTAGACAGTAAGAAGAGTCAGTCTTCTTGTACTTAAGTCGGTATTGTGCTTTTTGTAATTAATTCCGTTGCAATTTCTGTGTTTCAACGTCAATAAGAAGGTTAGAGGGATGCAGTAAACCTGAAGTGAAGCATCGGAATCTATACCTAGTGTCACAGGATTGGTTCAAAACATAGACAGTAAGATGAGTCAGTTTTCTTGTACTTAATTCGGCAGTGTGCCTTTTGTATTTAATTCCGATGCAATTTCTGTGTTTCATCGTCAATAAGAAGGTCAGAGGGATACAGTAAACCTGAAGTGAAGCGTCGGAATCGATAACTAGTGTCACAGGAATGGTTCAAAGCATAGACAGTAAGAAGAGTCAGATTTCTTGCACTTAAGTTGGCATTGTGACTTTTGTATTTAATTCCGATGCAATTTCTGTGTTTCATTGTCAATAAGAAGGTCAGAGGTATACAGTGAACCTGAAGTGAAGCATCGAAATCTATAACTAGTGTCACAGGAATGGTTCAAAACAAAGACGGTAAGAAGAGTCGGATTTCTTGTACTTAAGTCGGCATTTTGCCTTTTGCATTTAATTCCGCTGCAATTTATGTGTTTCATCGTCAGTAAGATGGTCGGAGGGATACAGTAAACCTGAAGTGAAGCATCGGGATCTATAACTAGTGTCACAGGAATGGTTCAAATCATAGACAGTAAGAAGAGCCAGTCTTCTTGTACTTGAGTCGGCATTGTGCCTTTTGTATTTAATTCCGATGCTATTTCTGTCTTTCATCGTCAATAAGAAGGTCAGAGGGATACAGTAAACCAGAAGTGAAGCATCGGAATCTATAACTAGTGTCACGGGAATGCTTGAAAACATAGACCGTAAGAAGAGTCAGTTTTCTTGTATTTAAGTCGGAATTGTGCCTTTTCTATTTAATTCTGATGCAATTTCTGTGTTTCATCGTCAATAAGATGGTCAGAGGGATACAGTAAACCTGAAGTGAAGCATCGGAATCTATAACTAGTGTCACAGGAATGGTTCAAATCATAGACAGTAAGAAGAGCCAGTTTTCTTGTACTTGAGTCGGCATTGTGCCTATGTATTTAATTCCGATGCAATTTCTGTGTTTCATCGTCAATAAGACGGTCAGAGGGATACTGTAAACCTGAAGTGAAGCATCGGGATCTATAACTAGTGTCACAGGAATGGTTCAAAACATAGACAGTAGGAAGAGCAAGTCTTCTTGTTCTTGATTCGGTATTGTGCCTTCTTGTATTTAATTCCGATGCAATTTCTGTCTGTCATCGTCAATACGAAGGTCGGAGGGATACAGTAAAGCTGATGTGAAGCATCAGAATCTATAACTAGTGTCACAGGAATAGTACAAAACATAGACAGTATGAAGAGTCAGTCTTCTTGTACTTAAGTCGGCATTGTGCGTTTAGTATTTAATTCCGATTCAATTTCTGTGTTTCATCTTCAATAAGAAGGTCAGAGGGATACAGTAAACCTGAAGTGAATCATCGGGATCTATAACTAGTGTCACAGGAATGGTTCAAAGCATAGACAGTAGGAAGAGCCAGTCTTCTTGTTCTGGATTCGGCATTGTGCCTTTTGTGTTTAATTCCGATGCAATTTCTGTGTTTCATCGTCAATAAGAAGGTCAGAGCTATACAGTAAAGCTGACGTGAAGCATCGGAATATATAACTAGTGTCACAGGAATAGTTCAAAACATAGACAGTAAGAAGAGTCAGTTTTCTTGTACTTAAGACGGCATTGTGCCTTTTGTATTTAATTCCGATGTAATTTCTTTGCTTCATCTTCAATAAGAAGGGCTGAGAGATACAGTTAACATGAAGTGTAGCATCGGAATCTATTACTAGTCTCACAGGAATGGTTCAAAACATAGACAGTAGGAAGAGTCAGTTCTCTTGTACTGAAGTCGGCTTTGTGCTTTTGTATTTAATTCCGATGCAATTTCTGTGTTTCATCGTCAATAAGGAGGTCAGAGGGATACAGTAAACCTGAAGTGAAGCATCGGAATCTATAACTAGTGTCACGGGAATGCTTCAAAACATATACAGTAAGAATAGTCAGTTCTCTTGTAGATAAGTCGGCATTGTGTCTTTTCTATTTATTTCTGATGCAATTTCTGTGTTTCATCGTCAATAAGAAGGTCAGAGGGATACAGAAAACCTGAAGTGAGCATCGGAATCTATAACTAGTGTCACAGGAATAGTTCAAAACATAGACAGTAAGAAGAGTCAGTTTTCTTGTACGTAAGATGGCATTTTGCCTTTTGTATTTAATTCCGATGTAATTTCTGTGTTTCATCTTCAATAAGAAGGGCTGAGGGATACAGTAAACATGAAGTGTAGCATCGGAATCTATTACTAGTGTCACAGGAATGGTTCAAAACATAGACAGTATTAAGAGTCAGTTCTCTTGTACTGAAGTCGGCTTTGTGCTTTTGTATTTAATTCCGATGCAATTTCTGTGTTTCATCGTCAATAAGAAGGTCAGAGGGATACAGTAAACCTGAAGTGAAGCTTCGGAATCTATAACTAGTGTCACGGGAATGCTTCAAAACATAGACAATAAGAATAGTCAGTTCTCTTGTAGATAAGTCGGCATTGTGTCTTTTCTATTTAATTCTGATGCAATTTCTATGTATCATCGTCAATAAGAAGGTCAGAGGGATACAGTAAACCTGAAGAGAAGCATCGGAATCTATAACTAGTGTCACAGGATTGGTTCAAAACATAGACAGTAAGAAGAGCCATTCTTCTTGTACTTGAGTCGGCATTGTGCCTATGTAATTAATTCCGATGCTATTTCTGTGTTTCATCGTTAATAAGACGGTCAGAGGGATACAGTAAACCTGAAGTGAAGCATCGGAATCTATAACTAGTGGCACAGGAATGGTTCAAAACATAGACAGTAGTAAGAGCCAGTCTTCTTGTACTTGAGTCGGAATTGTGCCTTTTGTATTTAATTCCGATGCAATATGTGTGTTTCATCGTCAATAAGAAGGTCAGAGGGATACAGTAAACCTGAAGTGAAGCATCGGAATCTATAATTAGTGTCACTGGAATAGTTCAAAACGTAGACAGTAAGAAGAGTCAGTCTTCTTGTACTTAAGTCGGCATTGTGCCTTTTGTAATTAATTCCGTTGCAATTTCTGTGTTTCATCGTCAATAAGAAGGTCAGAGGGATGCAGTAAACCTGAAGTGAAGCATCGGAATCTATACCTAGTGTCACAGGATTGGTTCAAAACATAGACAGTAAGAAGAGTCAGTTTTCTTGTACTTAATTCGGCAGTGTGCCTTTTGTATTTAATTCCGATGCAATTTCTGTGTTTCATCGTCAATAAGAAGGTCAGAGCGATACAGTAAACCTGAAGTGAAGCGTCGGAATCGATAACTAGTGTCACAGGAATGGTTCAAAGCATAGACAGTACGAAGAGTCAGATTTCTTGCACTTAAGTCGGCATTGTGACTTTTGTATTTAATTCCAATGCAATTTCTGTGTTTCATTGTCAATAAGAAGGTCAGAGGGATACAGTGAACCTGAAGTGAAGCATCGAAATCTATAACTAGTGTCACAGGAATGGTTCAAAACAAAGACGGTAAGAAGAGTCGGATTTCTTGTACTTAAGTCGGCATTTTGCCTTTTGCATTTAATTCCGCTGCAATTTATGTGTTTCATCGTCAGTAAGATGGTCAGAGGGATACAGTAAACCTGAAGTGAAGCATCGGAATGCGTAACTAGTGTCACTGGAGTGGTTCAAAACCTAGACACTAAGAAGAGTCAGTTTTCTTGTACTTAAGTCGGCATTGTGCCTATTCTATTTCATTCCGATGCTATTTCTTTGTTTCGTCGTCAATAAGATGATCCAAGGGATACAGTAAACCTGAAGTGAAGCATCGGAATCTAAAACCGGTCTTACAGGAAAGTTTCAAAACATAGACAGTAAGAAGAGCCAGTCTTCTTGTACTTGAGTTGGCATTGTGCCTTTTGTATTTAATTCCGATGCAATTTCTGTATTTCATCGTCAATAAGAAGGTCAGAGAGATATAGTATCCCTGAAGTGAAGCATCGGAATCTATAGCTAGTGTCACAGGAATGGTTCAGAAAATACGCAGTACGAAGAGTCAGTCTTCTTGTACTTAAGTCGGCATTGTGCCTTTTGTACTTAATTCCGATGCAATTTCTGTGTTTCATCGTCAATAGGAAGGTCAGAGGGACGCAGTAAACCTGAAGTGAAGCATCGGAATCGATAACTAGTGTCACAAGAATGGTTCAAAACAAAGACAGTAAGAAGAGTCGGATTTCTTGTACTTAAGTCGGCATTGTGCCTTTTGTATTAAATTCCGATGCAATTTCTGTGTTTCATCGTCAATAAGAACGTCAGAGGGATACAGTAAACCTGAAATGAAGCATCGGAATGTATAGCTAATGCCACATGAATGGTTCAAAACATAGACAGTAAGAAGCGTCAGTCTTCCTGTACTTAAGTCGGCATTGTGCCTTTTGTACTTAATTCCGATGCAATTTCTGTGTTTCATCGTCAATTTGAAGGTCAGAGGGATGCAGTAAACCTAAGGTGAAGCATCGGAATCCATAACTAGTGTCACAGGATTGGTTCAAACATAGACTGTAAGAAGAGTCAGTTTTCTTGTACTTAATTCGGCATTGTGCCTTTTGTATTTAATTCCGATGCAAATTCTTTGTTTCATCGTCAATAAGAAGGTCCAAGTAAAACAGTAAACATATAGTAAAGCATCGGAATCTAAAACTGGTCTCACAGGAAATGTTCAAAAGATAGTCAGTAAGAAGAGTCAGTCTTCTTGTACTTAAGTAGGCATTGTGCCTTTTGTATATAATTCCGATGCAATTTCTGTGTGTAATCGTCAGTAAGAAGGTCCAAGGGATACAGTAAACATATAGTGAGGCATCGGAATCTAAAACTGGTACAACAGGAAATGTTCAAAAGATAGTAAGTAAGAAGAGTCAGTCTTCTTGTACTTAAGTCGGCACTGTGCTTTTTGTATTTAATTCCGATGCAAATTCTTTGTTTCATCGTCAATAAGAAGGTCAGAGGCATTCAGAAACCTGAAGTGAAGCATCGAAATCTATAACTAGTGGCACAGGAATGGTTCAAAACATAGACAGTAAGAGGAGTCAGTTTTCTTGTACTTAAGTCGGCATTGTGCCTTTTGTATTTAATTCCGAAGGAATTTCAGTGTTTCATCGTCAATAAGAAGGTCAGAGGGATACAGTGATCCTGAAGTGAAGCATCGGAATGTATAACTAGTGTCACAGGAATGGTTCAAATCTTAGACAGTAAGAAGAGTCAGTTTTCTTGTACTTAAGTTGGCATTGTGCCATTTGTATTTCACTCCGATGCAATTTCTTTGTTTCATCGTCAATAAGAAGGTCGGAGGGATACAGTAAACCTGAAGTGAAGCATCGGAATCTATAACTAGTGTCACATAATGGTTCAAAACATAGACAGTCAGAAGAGTCAGTTTTCATGTATTTAAGTCGGCATTGTGCCTTTTGTAATAAATTCCGACGCAATTTCTGTGTTTCATCGGCAATATGAACGTCAGAGGGATACAGTAAAGCTGAAGTGAAGCATCGGAATGTATAACTAATGCCACATGAATGGTTCAAAACATAGACAGTAAGAAGAGTCAGTCTTCTTGTACTTAATTCGGCATTGTGCCTTTTGTACTTAATTCCGATACAATTTCTGTGTTTCATCGTCAATAGGATGGTCAGAGGGATGCAGTAAACCTGAAGTGAAGCATCGGAATCCATAACTAGTGTCACAGGATTGGTTCAAACATAGACTGTAAGGAGAGTCAGTTTTCTTGTACTTAATTCGGCATTGTGCCTTTTGTATTTAATTCCGATGCAATTTCTGTGTTTCATCGTCAAGAAGAAGGTCAGAGCGATACAGTAAACCTGAAGTGAAGCATCGGAATCGATAACTAGTGTCACAAGAATGGTTCAAAACAAAGACAGTAAGAAGAGTCGGATTTCTTGTACATAAGTCGGCATTTTGCCTTTTGTATTTAATTGCGCTGCAATTTCTGTGTTTCATCGTCAATAAGAAGGCCAGAGAGATGTAGTATACCTGAAGTGAAGCATCGGAATCTATAACTAGTGTCACAGGAATGGTTCACAACATACGCAGTACGAAGAGTCAGTTTTTTTGTACTTAAGTCCGCATTGTGCCTTTTCTATTTATTTCCCATGCAATTTCTGTGTTCCATCGTCAATAAGAAGGTCCAAGGGATACAGTAAACATATAGTGAAGCATCGGAATATAAAACTGGTCTCACAGGAAATGTTGAAATCATAGTCAGTAGGAATAGTCAGTCTTCTTGTACTTAAGTCAGCATTGTGCCTTTTGTACTTAATTCTGATGCAATTTCTGTGTTTTATCGTCAATAAGAAGGTCCAAAGGATACAGTAAACATATAGTGAAGTATCGGAATCTAAAACTGGTCTCACAGGAAATGTTTAAAAGACAGTCAGTAAGAAGAGTCAGTCTTCTTGTACTTAAGTAGGCATTGTGCCTTTTGTATATAATTCCGATGCAATTTCTGTGTTTAATCGTCAGTAAGAAGGTCCAAGGGAGACAGTAAACATATAGTGAGGCATCGGAATCTAAAACTGGTACAACAGGAAATCTTTACAAGATACTCAGTAAGAAGAGTCAGTCTTCTTGTACTTAAGTCGGCCTTGTGCCTTTTGTATTTAATTCCGATGCAATTTCTGTGTTTCATCTTCAATAAGAAGGTCAGAGGGATACAGTAAACCTGAAGTGTAGCATCGGAATCTATTACTAGCGTCACAGGAATGGTTCAAAACATAGACAGTAGGAAGAGTCAGTTCTCTTGTACTTAAGTCGGCATTGTGCTTTTGTATTTAATTCCGATGCAATTTCTGTGTTTCATCGTCAATAAGAAGGTCAGAGGGATACAGTAAACCAGAAGTGAAACATCGGAATCTATAACTAGTGTCACATAATGGTTCAAAACATAGACAGTCAGAAGAGTCAGTTTTCTTGTACTTAAGTCGGCATTGTGCCTTTTGTATTTAATTCCGATGAAATATCTGTGTTTCATCGTCAATACGAAGGTCAGAGGGATACAGTAAACCTGAAGTGAAGCATCGGATTGTGTAACTAGTGACACAGGAATGGTTCAAACCATAGACAGTAAGAAGAGTCACTTTTCTTGTACTTAAGTCGGCATTGTGCCTTTTCTATTTAATTCCGATGCAATTTCTGTGTTTCGTCGTCAATAAGAAGATCCAAGGGATACAGTAAACCTGAAGTGAAGCATCGGAATCGAAAACCGGCCTCACAGGAAAGTTGCAAAACATAGACAGTAAGAAGAACCACTCTTCTTGTACTTGAGTCGGCATTGTGCCTTTTGTATTTAATTCCGATGTAATTTCTGTGTTTCATCGTCAATAAGAAGGTCAGAGAGATATAGTATACCTGAAGTGAAGCATCGTAATCTATAACTTGTGTCACAGGAATGGTTCAAAATATACGCATTAAGAAGAGCCAGTTACCTTGTACTTAAGTCCGCATTGTGCCTTTTGTATTTAATTCCGATGCAATTTCTGTGTTTCATCTTCAATAAGAAGGTCAGAGGGATACAGTAAACCTGAAGTGTAGCATCGGAATCTATTACTAGTGTCACAGGAATGGTTCAAAACATAGACAGTTGGAAGAGTCAGTTCTCTTGTACTGAAGTCGGCATTGTGCTTTTGTATTTAATTCCGATGCAATTTCTGTGTTTCATCGTCAATAAGAAGGTCAGAGGGATACAGTCAACCTGAAGTGAAACATCGGAATCTATAACTAGTGTCACGGGAATGCTTCAAAACATAGACAGTAAGAAGAGTCAGTTCTCTTGTACTTAAGTCGGCATTGTGTCTTTTCTATTTAATTCTGATGCTATTTCTATGTTTCATCGTCAATAAGAAGGTCAGAGGGATACAGTAAACCTGAAGAGAAGCATCGGAATCTATAACTAGTGTCACAGGACTGGTTCAAAACATAGACAGTAAGAAGAGCCAGTCTTGTTGTACTTGGGTAGGCATAGTGCCTATGTAATTAATTCCGATGCAATTTCTGTGTTTCATCGTCAATAAGACGGTCACAGGGATACAGTAAACCTGAAGTGAAGCATCGGAATCTATAACTAGTGTCACAGGAATAGTTCAAAACAAAGACAGTAAGAAGAGTCAGATTTCTTGTCCTTAAGTCGGCATTGTGCTTTTTCTATTTAATTCCGATGCAATTTCTGTGTTTCGTCGTCAATAAGAAGATCCAAGGGATACAGTAAACCTGAAGTGAGGCATCGGAATCTAAAACCGGTCTCACAGGAAAGTTTCAAAACATAGACAGTAAGAAGAGCCAGTCTTCTTGTACTTGAGTCGGCATTGTGCCTTTTGTCTTTAATTCCGATGCAATTTCTGTGTTTCATCGTCAATAAGATGGTCCAAGGGATACAGTAAACATTTAGTGAAGCATCGGAATATAAAACTGGTCTCACTGGAAATGTTGAAATCATAGTCAGTAGCAATAATCACTCTTCCTGTACTTAAGTCAGCATTATGCCTTTTTTATATAATTCTGATGCAATTTCTGTGTTTCATCGTCAATAAGAAAGTCCAAGGGATACAGTAAACAAATAGTGAAGCATCGGAATCTAAAACTGGTCTCACAGGAAATGTTCAAAAGATAGGCAGTAAGAAGAGTCAGTCTCCTTGTACTTAAGTAGGCATTGTGCTTTTTGTATATAATTCCGATGCAATTTCTGTGTTTAATCGTCAGTAAGAAGGTCCAAGGGATACAGTAAACATATACTGAGGCATCGGAATCTAAAACCGGTACAACAGGAAATGTTCAAAACATAGTCAGCAAGGAGAGTCAGTCTTCTTGTACTTAAGTCGGCATTGTGCCTTTTGTATTTAATTCCGATGCAATTTCTGTGTTTCATCGTCAATAAGAAGTTCCAAGGGATACAGTAATGCTGAAGTGAAGCATCGGACCCTAAAACTGGTCTCACAGGAAAGGTTCAAAACATAGACAGTAAGAAGAGTTAGTTTTCTTGTACTTAAGTCAGCATTGTGCCTTTTCTATTTAATTCTGATTCAATTTCTGTGTTTCATCGTCAATAAGAAGGTCAGAGGGATACAGTAACCCTAAAGTGAAGCATCGGAATCTATAACTAGTGTCACAGCAATGGTTCAAATCGTAGACAGTAAGAAGAGTCAGTTTCCTTGTACTTAAGTCGGCATTGTGCCTTTGTATTTAATTCCGATGGAATTTCAGTGTTTCATCGTCAAAAAGAAGGTCAGAGGGATACAGTGAACCTGAAGTGAAGCGTCGGAATCTATAACTAGTGTCACAGGAATGGTTCAAAACTTAGACAGTAAGAAGAGTCAGTATTCTTGTACTTAAGTTGGCATTGTGCCTTTTGTATTTAACTCCGATGCAATTTCTGTGTTTCATCGTCAATAAGAAGGTCAGAGGGATACAGTAATCCTGAAGTGAAGCATCGGAATCTATAACTAGTGTCACATAATGGTTCAAAACATAGACAGTCAGAAGAGTCGGCTTTCTTGTACTTAAGTCGGCATTGTGCCTTTTGCATTTAACTCCGATGCAATTTCTGTGTTTCATCGTCAATAAGACGGTCAGAGGGATACAGTAAACCTGAAGTGATGCATCGGAATCTATAACTAGTGTCACACGAATGGTTCAAATCATAGACAGTAAGAAGAGTCAGTTTTCTTGTACTTAAGTCAGCATTGTGCCTTTGTATTTAATTCCGCTGCAATTTCTGTGTTTCATCGTCAATAAGAAGGTCACAGGGTTACAGTACACATGAAGTGAAGCATCGGAATGTGTAACTAGTGACACAGGAATGGTTCAAATCATAGACAGTAAGAAGAGTCAGTTTTCTTGTACTTAAGTCGGCATTGTGCTTTTTCTATTTAATTCCGATGCAATTTCTGTGTTTCGTCGACAATAAGAAGATCCAAGGGATACAGTAAACCTGAAGTGAAGCATCGGAATCTAAAACCGGTCTCACAGGAAAGTTGCAAAACATAGCCAGTAAGAAGAACCAGTCTTCTTGTACTTGAGTCTCATTGTGCCTTTTGTATTTAATTCCGATGCAATGTCTGTGTTTCATCGTCCATAAGATGGTCAGAGAGATATAGTATACCTGAAGTGAAGCATCGTAATCTATAACTTGTGGCACAGGAATGGTTCAAAGCATACGCAGTAAGAAGGGTCAGTTTTCTTGTACTTAAGTCCGCATTGTGCCTTTTCTATTTAATTCCGATGCAATTTATGTGTGCCATCGTCAATATGAAGGTCAAGGGATACAGTAAACATATAGTGAAGCATCGGAATCTAAAACTGGTCTCACAGGAAATGTTCAAAGATAGTCAGTAAGAAGAGTCAGTCTTCTAGTACATAAGTCGGCGTTGTGCCTTTTGTATTTAATTCCGATGCCATTTCTGTGTTTCATCGTCAATAAGAAGGTCCAAGGGATACAGTAAACATATAGTGAAGCATCAGAATCTAAAACTGGTCTCACAGGAAATGTTCAAAACATAGAAAGTAAGAAGAGTCAGTTTTCTTGTACTTAAGTCAGCATTGTGCCTTTGTATTTAATTCCGCTGCAATTTCTGTGTTTCATCGTCAATAAGAAGGTCACAGGGTTACAGTACACATGAAGTGAAGCATCGGAATGTGTAACTAGTGACACAGGAATGGTTCAAATCATAGACAGTAAGAAGAGTCAGTTTTCTTGTACTTAAGTTGGCATTGTGCCTTTTGTATTTAACTCCGATGCAATTTCTGTGTTTCATCGTCAATAAGAAGGTCAGAGGGATACAGTAATCCTGAAGTGAAGCATCGGAATCTATAACTAGTGTCACATAATGGTTCGAAACATAGACAGTCAGAAGAGTCAGTTTTCTTGTACTTAAGTCGGCATTGTGCCTTTTGCATTTAACTCCGATGCAATTTCTGTGTTTCATCGTCAATAAGACGGTCAGAGGGATACAGTAAACCTGAAGTGATGCATCGGAATCTATAACTAGTGTCACATGAATGGTTCAAATCATAGACAGTAAGAAGAGTTAGTTTTCTTGTACGTAAGTCAGCATTGTGCCTTTTCTATTTAAATCTGAATCAATTTCTGTGTTTCATCGGCAATAAGAAGGTCAGAGGGATGCAGTAAACCTGAAGTGAAGCATCGGAATCTATAACTAGTGTCACAGGAATGGTTTTAAACATAGACAGTAGGAAGAGTCAGTCTTCTTGTCCTTAAGTCGCCATTGTGCCTTTTGTGTTTAATTCCGATGCAATTTCTGTGTTTCATCGTCAATAAGAAGGTCAGAGGGTTACAGCAAACCTGAAGTGAAGCATCGGAATCTATAACTCGTGTCACAGGAATGGTTCAAAACATTGGCAGTAAAAAGAGTCAGTTTTCTTGTACTTAATTGGGCATTGTGCCTTTTGTATTTAATTCCGATGCAATCTCTGTGTTTCATCGTCAATAAGAAGGTCAGAGGGTTACACTAAATCTGAAGTGAAGCATCGGAATCTGTAACTAGTGTCACGGGAATGGTTCAAAGCATAGACAGTAAGAAGAGTCAGTATTCCTGTACTTAAGTTGGCATTGTGCCTTTTGTATTTAACTCCGATGCAATTTCTGTGTTTCATCGTCAATAAGAAGGTCAGAGGGATACAGTAATCCTGAAGTGAAGCATCGGAATCTATAACTAGTGTCACATAATGGTTCAAAACATAGACAGTCAGAAGAGTCGGCTTTCTTGTACTTAAGTCGGCATTGTGCCTTTTGCATTTAACTCCGATGCAATTTCTGTGTTTCATCGTCAATAAGACGGTCAGAGGGATACAGTAAACCTGAAGTGATGCATCGGAATCTATAACTAGTGTCACACGAATGGTTCAAATCATAGACAGTAAGAAGAGTCAGTTTTCTTGTACTTAAGTCAGCATTGTGCCTTTGTATTTAATTCCGCTGCAATTTCTGTGTTTCATCGTCAATAAGAAGGTCACAGGGTTACAGCACACATGAAGTGAAGCATCGGAATGTGTAACTAGTGACACAGGAATGGTTCAAATCATAGACAGTAAGAAGAGTCAGTTTTCTTGTACTTAAGTCGGCATTGTGCTTTTTCTATTTAATTCCGATGCAATTTCTGTGTTTCGTCGACAATAAGAAGATCCAAGGGATACAGTAAACCTGAAGTGAAGCATCGGAATCTAAAACCGGTCTCACAGGAAAGTTGCAAAACATAGCCAGTAAGAAGAACCAGTCTTCTTGTACTTGAGTCTCATTGTGCCTTTTGTATTTAATTCCGATGCAATGTCTGTGTTTCATCGTCCATAAGATGGTCAGAGAGATATAGTATACCTGAAGTGAAGCATCGTAATCTATAACTTGTGGCACAGGAATGGTTCAAAGCATACGCAGTAAGAAGGGTCAGTTTTCTTGTACTTAAGTCCGCATTGTGCCTTTTCTATTTAATTCCGATGCAATTTCTGTGTTCCATCGTCAATATGAAGGTCAAGGGATACAGTAAACATATAGTGAAGCATCGGAATCTAAAACTGGTCTCACAGGAAATGTTCAAAGATAGTCAGTAAGAAGAGTCAGTCTTCTAGTACATAAGTCGGCGTTGTGCCTTTTGTATTTAATTCCGATGCCATTTCTGTGTTTCATCGTCAATAAGAAGGTCCAAGGGATGCAGTAAACATATAGTGAAGCATCAGAATCTAAAACTGGTCTCACAGGAAATGTTCAAAACATAGAAAGTAAGAAGAGTCAGTTTTCTTGTACTTAAGTCAGCATTGTGCCTTTGTATTTAATTCCGCTGCAATTTCTGTGTTTCATCGTCAATAAGAAGGTCACAGGGTTACAGTACACATGAAGTGAAGCATCGGAATGTGTAACTAGTGACACAGGAATGGTTCAAATCATAGACAGTAAGAAGAGTCAGTTTTCTTGTACTTAAGTTGGCATTGTGCCTTTTGTATTTAACTCCGATGCAATTTCTGTGTTTCATCGTCAATAAGAAGGTCAGAGGGATACAGTAATCCTGAAGTGAAGCATCGGAATCTATAACTAGTGTCACATAATGGTTCGAAACATAGACAGTCAGAAGAGTCAGTTTTCTTGTACTTAAGTCGGCATTGTGCCTTTTGCATTTAACTCCGATGCAATTTCTGTGTTTCATCGTCAATAAGACGGTCAGAGGGATACAGTAAACCTGAAGTGATGCATCGGAATCTATAACTAGTGTCACATGAATGGTTCAAATCATAGACAGTAAGAAGAGTTAGTTTTCTTGTACGTAAGTCAGCATTGTGCCTTTTCTATTTAAATCTGAATCAATTTCTGTGTTTCATCGGCAATAAGAAGGTCAGAGGGATGCAGTAAACCTGAAGTGAAGCATCGGAATCTATAACTAGTGTCACAGGAATGGTTTTAAACATAGACAGTAGGAAGAGTCAGTCTTCTTGTCCTTAAGTCGCCATTGTGCCTTTTGTGTTTAATTCCGATGCAATTTCTGTGTTTCATCGTCAATAAGAAGGTCAGAGGGTTACAGCAAACCTGAAGTGAAGCATCGGAATCTATAACTCTTGTCACAGGAATGGTTCAAAACATTGGCAGTAAGAAGAGTCAGTTTTCTTGTACTTAATTGGGCATTGTGCCTTTTGTATTTAATTCCGATGCAATCTCTGTGTTTCATCGTCAATAAGAAGGTCAGAGGGTTACACTAAATCTGAAGTGAAGCATCGGAATCTGTAACTAGTGTCACGGGAATGGTTCAAAGCATAGACAGTTAGAAGAGTCTGTCTTCTTGTACTTAAGTCGGCATTGTGCCTTTTTATTTAATTCCGATGCAATTTCTGTGTTTCATCGTCAATAAGAAGGTAAGAGGGATACAGTAAACCTGAAGTGAAGCATCGGAATCTATAACTAGTGTCACAGGAATGGTTCAAAACATAGACAGTAAGAAGAGCCAGTCTTCTTGTACTTAAGTCGGCATTGTGCCTTTTGTATTTAATTCCGATGCAGTTACTGTGTTTCATCGTCAATACGAAGGTCAGTGGGATACAGTAAACCCGAAGTGAAGCATCGGAATCTACAACTAGTGTCACAGGAATGGTTCAAAACATAGACAGTAGGAAGAGTAGTTCTCTTGTACTTAATTCGGCATTGTGCTTTTGTATTTGATTACGATGCAATTTCTGTGTTTCATCGTCAATAAGAAAGTCAGAGCGACACAGTAAACCTGAAGTGAATCATCGGAATCTATAACTAGTGTCACGGGAAAGCTTCAAAACATAGACAGTAAGAAGAGTCAGTTTTCTTGTACTTAAGTCAGCATTGTGCCTTTGTATTTAATTCCGCTGCAATTTCTGTGTTTCATCGTCAATAAGAAGCTCAGAGGGTTACAGTACACATGAAGTGAAGCATCGGACTGTGTAACTAGTGACACAGGAATGGTTCAAATCATAGACAGTAAGAAGAGTCAGTCTTCTTGTACTTAAATCAGCATTGTGACTTTTGTATTTAATTCCGATGCAATGACTGTGTTTCAACGTCAATAAGAAGGTCCAATGGGATACAGTAAACCTGAAGTGAAGCATCGGAATCTAAAACTCGTCTCACGAGATAGGTTCAAAACATAGACAGTAGGAAGAGTTACTTTTCTTGTACGTAAGTCAGCATTGTGCCTTTTCTATTTAATTCTGAATCAATTTCTGTGTTTCATCGGCAATAAGAAGGTCAGAGGGATGCAGTAAACCTGAAGTGAAGCATCGGAATCTATAACTAGTGTCACAGGAATGGTTTTAAACATCGACAGTAGGAAGAGTCAGTCTTCTTGTACTTAAGTCGGCTTTGTGCCTTTTGTGTTTAATTCCGATGCAATTTCTGTGTTTCGTCGTCAATAAGAAGGTCAGAGGGTTACAGCAAACCTGAAGTGAAGCATCGGAATCTATAACTAGTGTAACAGGAATGGTTCAAAACATTGGCGGTAAGAAGAGTCAGTTTTCTTGTACTTAATTTGGCATTGTGCCTTTTGTATTTAATTCCGATGCAATATCTGTGTTTCATCGTCAATAAGAAGGTCAGAGGCATACACTAAATCTGAAGTGAAGCATCGGAATCTGTAACTAGTTTCACGGGAATGGTTCAAAACATAGACAGTTAGAAGAGTCAGTTCTCTTGTACTTAAGTCGGCATTGTGCCTTTTCTATTTAATTCCGATGCAATTTCTGTGTTTCATCGTAAATAAGAAGGTCAGAGGGATACAGTTAACCTGAAATGAAGCATCGGAATCTATAACTATTGTCACAGGAATGGTTCAAAACATAGACAGTAAGAAGAGCCAGTCTTCCTGTACTTGAGTCACAATTGTGCCTATGTATTTAATTCCGATGCAATTTCTGTGTTTCCTCGTCAATAAGAAGGTAAGAGGGATACAGTAAACCTGAAGTGAAGCATCGGAATCTATAACTAGTGTCACAGGAATGGTTCAAAACATAGACAGTAAGAAGAGCCAGTCTTCTTGTACATAAGTCATCATTGTGCCTTTTGAATTTAATTCCGATGCAGTTTCTGTGTTTCATCGTCAATACGAAGGTCAGTGGGATACAGTAAACCCGAAGTGAAGCATCGGAATCGACAACTTGTGTCACAGGAATGGTTCAAAACATAGACAGTAGGAAGAGTAGTTCTCTTGTACTTAATTCGGCATTGTGCTTTTGTATTTGATTACGATGCAATTTCTGTGTTTCATCGTCAATAAGAAAGTCAGAGGGATACAGTAAACCTGAAGTGAATCATCGGAATCTATAACTAGTGTCACGGGAAAGCTTCAAAACATAGACAGTAAGAAGAGTCAGTTTTCTTGTACTTGAGTCGGCATTGTGCCTATGTATTTAATACCGATGCAATTTCTGTGTTTCAACGTGAATAAGAGGGTCTGAGGGATACAGTAAACCTGAAGTGAAGCATCGGAATCTATAACTAGTGTCAAAGGAATGGTTCAAAACATAGACAGTAGGAAGCGCCAGGCTTCTTGTCCTTGAGTCGGCATTGTGCCTTTTGTATTTATTTCCGATGCAATTTCTGTGTTTCATCGTCAATAAGAAGGTCAGAGGGATACAGTAAACACGAAGTGAAGCATCGGAATCTATAACTAGTGTCACAGGAATGGTTGAAAACATAGTCAGTAAGAAGAGTCAGTCTTCTTGTACTTAAGTCGGCATTGTGCTTTTTGTATTTAATTCTGATGCCATTTCTGTGTTTCATCATCAATAAGAAGGTCACAGAGAAACAAAAAACATGAAGTGAAGCATCGGAATCTATAACTAGTGTCACAGGAATGGTTCAAAACATAGACAGTATGAACCGTCAGTTTTCTTGTACTTAATTCGGCATTGTGGCTTTTGTATTTAATTGGGATGCAATTTCTGTGTTTCATCGTCAATAAGAAGGTCAGAGAAATACAGTAAACCTGAAGAGAAGCATCGAAATCCATAACTAGTGTCACAGGAATGGTTCAAAACAAAGCCAGTGAGATGAGTCAGTTTTCTCGTACATAAGTCGGCATTTTGCCTTTTGTATTTAGTTCCGATGCAATTTCTGTGTTTCATCGTCAATAACAAGGTCAGAGGGATACAGTACACATGAAGTGAAGCATCGGAATGTGTAACTAGTGACACAGGAATGGTTCACATCATAGACAGTAAGAAGAGTCAGGTTTCTTGTACTTAAGTCGGCACTGTGCTTTTTCTATTTAATTCCGATGCAATTTCTGTGTTTCGTCGACAACAAGAAGGTCAGAGGGTTACAGCAAACCTGAAGTGAAGCATCGGAATCTATAACTCGTGTCACAGGAATGGTTCAAAACATTGGCAGTAAGAAGAGTCAGTTTTCTTGAACTTATTTGGGCATTGTGCCTTTTGTATTTAATTCCGATGCAATATCTGTGTTTCATCGTCAATAAGAAGGTCAGAGGGATACACTAAATCTGAAGTGAAGCATCGGAATCTGTAACTAGTGTCACGGGAATGGTTCAAAGCATAGACAGTTAGAAGAGTCAGTTTTCTTTTACTTAAGTCATCATTGTGCCTTTGTATTTAATTCCGCTGCAATTTCAGTGTTTCATCGTCAATAAGAAGGTCACAGGGTTACAGTACACATGAAGTGAAGCATCTGAATGTGAAACTAGTGACACAGGAATGGTTCAAATCATAGACAGTTAGAAGAGTCAGTTTTCTTGTACTTAAGTTGGCATTGTGCCTTTTGTATTTAACTCCGATGCAATTTCTGTGTTTCATCGTCAATAAGAAGGTCAGAGGGATGCAGTAATCCTGAAGTGAAGCATCGGAATCTATAACTAGTGTCACATAATGGTTCGAAACATAGACAGTCAGAAGAGTCAGTTTTCTTGCACTTAAGTCGGCATTGTGCCTTTTGCATTTAACTCCGATGCAATTTCTGTGTTTCATCGTCAATAAGACGGTCAGAGGGATACAGTAAACCTAAAGTGATGCATCGGAATCTATAACTAGTGTCACATGAATGGTTCAAAACATAGACAGTAAGAAGAGTTAGTTTTCTTGTACGTAAGTCAGCATTGTGCCTTTTCTATTTAAATCTGAATCAATTTCTGTGTTTCATCGGCAATAAGAAGGTCAGAGGGATGCAGTAAACCTGAAGTGAAGCATCGGAATCTATAACTAGTGTCACAGGAATGGTTTTAAACATAGACAGTAGGAAGAGTCAGTCTTCTTGTCCTTAAGTCGGCATTGTGCCTTTTGTGTTTAATTCCGATGCAATTTCTGTGTTTCATCGTCAATAAGAAGGTCAGAGGGTTACAGCAAACCTGAAGTGAAGCATCGGAATCTATAACTCGTGTCACAGGAATGGTTCAAAACATTGGCAGTAAGAAGAGTCAGTTTTCTTGTACTTAATTGGGCATTGTGCCTTTTGTATTTAATTCCGATGCAATCTCTGTGTTTCATCGTCAATAAGAAGGTCAGAGGGATACACTAAATCTGAAGTGAAGCATCGGAATCTGTAACTAGTGTCACGGGAATGGTTCAAAGCATAGACAGTTAGAAGAGTCAGTCTTCTTGTACTTAAGTCGGCATTGTGCCTTTTTATTTAATTCCGACGCAATTTCTGTGTTTCATCGTCAATAACAAGGTATGAGGGATACAGTTAACCTGAAGTGAAGCATCGGAATCTATAACTATTGTCACAGGAATGGTTCAAAACATAGACAGTAAGAAGAGCCAGTCTTCCTGTACTTGAGTCACAATTGTGCCTATGTATTTAATTCCGATGCAATTTCTGTGTTTCATCGTCAATAAGAAGGTAAGAGGGATACAGTAAACCTGAAGTGAAGCATCGGAATCTATAACTAGTGTCACAGGAATGGTTCAAAACATAGACAGTAAGAAGAGCCAGTCTTCTTGTACTTAAGTCGGCATTGTGCCTTTTGTATTTAATTCCGATGCAGTTACTGTGTTTCATCGTCAATACGAGGGTCAGTGGGATACAGTAAACCCGAAGTGAAGCATCGGAATCTACAACTAGTGTCACAGGAATGGTTCAAAACATAGACAGTAGGAAGAGTAGTTCTCTTGTACTTAATTCGGCATTGTCCTTTTGTATTTGATTACGATGCAATTTCTGTGTTTCATCGTCAATAAGAAAGTCAGAGGGATACAGTAAACCTGAAGTGAATCATCGGAATCTATAACTAGTGTCACGGGAAAGCTTCAAAACATAGACAGTAAGAAGAGTCAGTTTTCTTGTACTTAAGTCAGCATTGTGCATTTGTATTTAATTCCGCTGCAATTTCTGTGTTTCATCGTCAATAAGAAGGTCAGAGGGATACAGTAGACATGAAGTGAAGCATCGGACTGTGTAACTAGTGACACAGGAATGGTTCAAATCATAGACAGTAAGAAGAGTCAGTCTTCTTGTACTTAAGTCAGCATTGTGACTTTTGTATTTAATTCCGATGCAATGACTGTGTTTCATCGTCAATAAGAAGGTCCAATGGGATACAGTAAACCTGAAGTGAAGCATCGGAATCTAAAACTCGTCTCACGAGATAGGTTCAAAACATAGACAGTAAGAAGAGTTACTTTTCTTGTACGTAAGTCAGCATTGTGCCTTTTCTATTTAATTCTGAATCAATTTCTGTGTTTCATCGGCAATAAGAAGGTCAGAGGGATGCAGTAAACCTGAAGTGAAGCATCGGAATCTATAACTAGTGTCACAGGAATGGTTTTAAACATAGACAGTAGGAAGAGTCAGTCTTCTTGTACTTAAGTCGGCATTGTGCCTTTTGTGTTTAATTCCGATGCAATTTCTGTGTTTCATCGTCAATAAGAAGGTCAGAGGGTTACAGCAAACCTGAAGTGAAGCATCGGAATCTATAACTAGTGTCACAGGAATGGTTGAAAACATAGTCAGTAAGAAGAGTCAGTCTTCTTGTACTTAAGTCGGCATTGTGCTCTTTGTATTTAATTCTGATGCCATTTCTGTGTTTCATCATCAATAAGAAGGTCACAGAGAAACAAAAAACCTGAAGTGAAGCATCGGAATCTATAACTAGTGTCACAGGAATGGTTCAAAACATAGACAGTAAGAACCGTCAGTTTTCTTGTACTTAATTCGGCATTGTGCCTTTTGTATTTAATTGGGATGCAATTTCTGTGTTTCATCGTCAATAAGAAGGTCAGAGAAATACAGTAAACCTGAAGAGAAGCATCGAAATCCATAAATAGTGTCACAGGAATGGTTCAAAACAAAGACAGTGAGATGAGTCAGTTTTCTCGTACATAAGTCGGCATTTTGCCTTTTGTATTTAGTTCCGATGCAATTTCTGTGTTTCATCGTCAATAAGAAGGTCAGAGGGATACAGTACACATGAAGTGAAGCATCGGAATGTGTAACTAGTGACACAGGAATGGTTAACATCATAGACAGTAAGAAGAGTCAGGTTTCTTGTACTTAAGTCGGCATTGTGCTTTTTCTATTTAATTCCGATGCAATTTCTGTGTTTCGTCGACAATAAGAAGGTCAGAGGGTTACAGCAAACCTGAAGTGAAGCACCGGAATCTATAACTCGTGTCACAGGAATGGTTCAAAAGATTGGCAGTAAGAAGAGTCAGTTTTCTTGAACTTAATTGGGCATTGTGCCTTTTGTATTTAATTCCGATGCAATATCTGTGTTTCATCGTCAATAAGAAGGTCAGAGGGATACACTAAATCTGAAGTGAAGCATCGGAATCTGTAACTAGTGTCACGGGAATGGTTCAAAGCATAGACAGTTAGAAGAGTCAGTCCTCTTGTACTTAAGTCGGCATTGAGCCTTTTTATTTAATTCCGATGCAATTTCTGTGTTTCATCGTCAATAAGAAGGTCAGAGGGATACAGTTAACCTGAAGTGAAGCATCGGAATCTATAACTATTGTCACAGGAATGGTTCAAAACATAGACAGTAAGAAGAGCCAGTCTTCCTGTACTTGAGTCACAATTGTGCCTATGTATTTAATTCTGATGCAATTTCTGTGTTTCATCGTCAATAAGAAGGTAAGAGGGATGCAGTAAACCTGAAGTAAAGCATCGGAATCTATAACTAGTGTCACAGGAATGGTTCAAAACATTGGCAGTAAGAAGAGTCAGTTTTCTTGTACTTAATTGGGCATTGTGCCTTTTGTATTTAATTCCGATGCAATCTCTGTGTTTCATCGTCAATAAGAAGGTCAGAGGGATACACTAAATCTGAAGTGAAGCATCGGAATCTGTAACTAGTGTCACGGGAATGGTTCAAAGCATAGACAGTTAGAAGAGTCAGTCTTCTTGTACTTAAGTCGGCATTGTGCCTTTTTATTTAATTCCGATGCAATTTCTGTGTTTCATCGTCAATAAGAAGGTCAGAGGGATACAGTTAACCTGAAGTGAAGCATCGGAATCTATAACTATTGTCACAGGAATGGTTCAAAACATAGACAGTAAGAAGAGCCAGTCTTCCTGTACTTGAGTCACAATTGTGCCTATGTATTTAATTCCGATGCAATTTCTGTGTTTCATCGTCAATAAGAAGGTAAGAATGATACAGTAAACCTGAAGTGAAGCATCGGAATCTATAACTAGTGTCACAGGAATGGTTCAAAACATAGACAGTAAGAAGAGCCAGTCTTCTTGTACTTAAGTCGGCATTGTGCCTTTTGTATTTAATTCCGATGCAGTTACTGTGTTTCATCGTCAATACGAAGGTCAGTGGGATACAGTAAACCCGAAGTGAAGCATCGGAATCTACAACTAGTGTCACCGGAATGGTTCAAAACATAGACAGTAGGAAGAGTAGTTCTCTTGTACTTAATTCGGCATTGTCCTTTAGTATTTGATTACGATGCAATTTCTGTGTTTCATCGTCAATAAGAAAGTCAGAGGGATACAGTAAACCTGAAGTGAATCATCGGAATCTATAACTAGTGTCACGGGAAAGCTTCAAAACATAGACAGTAAGAAGAGTCAGTTTTCTTGTACTTAAGTCAGCATTGTGCCTTTGTATTTAATTCCGCTGCAATTTCTGTGTTTCATCGTCAATAAGAAGGTCAGAGGGTTACAGTACACATGAAGTGAAGCATCGGACTGTGTAACTAGTGACACAGGAATGGTTCAAATCATAGACAGTAAGAAGAGTCAGTCTTCTTGTACTTAAGTCAGCATTGTGACTTTTGTATTTAATTCCGATGCAATGACTGTGTTTCATCGTCAATAAGAAGGTCCAATGGGATACAGTAAACCTGAAGTGAAGCATCGGAATCTAAAACTCGTCTCACGAGATAGGTTCAAAACATAGACAGTAAGAAGAGTTACTTTTCTTGTACGTAAGTCAGCATTGTGCCTTTTCTATTTAATTCTGAATCAATTTCTGTGTTTCATCGGCAATAAGAAGGTCAGAGGGATGCAGTAAACCTGAAGTGAAGCATCGGAATCTATAACTAGTGTCACAGGAATGGTTTTAAACATAGACAGTAGGAAGAGTCAGTCTTCTTGTACTTAAGTCGGCATTGTGCCTTTTGTGTTTAATTCCGATGCAATTTCTGTGTTTCATCGTCAATAAGAAGGTCAGAGGGTTACAGCAAACCTGAAGTGAAGCATCGGAATCTATAACTAGTGTCACAGGAATGGTTTTAAACATAGACAGTAGGAAGAGTCAGTCTTCTTGTACTTAAGTCGGCATTGTGCCTTTTGTGTTTAATTCCGATGCAATTTCTGTGTTTCATCGTCAATAAGAAGGCCAGAGGGTTACAGCAAACCTGAAGTGAAGCATCGGAATCTATAACTAGTGTCACAGGAATGGTTCAAAACATTGGCGGTAAGAAGAGTCAGTTTTCTTGTACTTAATTGGGCATTGTGCCTTTTGTATTTAATTCCGATGCAATATCTGTGTTTCATCGTCAATAAGAAGGTCAGAGGGATACACTAAATCTGAAGTGAAGCATCGGAATCTGTAACTAGTGTCACGGGAATGGTTCAAAACATAGACAGTTAGAAGAGTCAGTTCTCTTGTACTTAAGTCGGCATTGTGCCTTTTCTATTTAATTCCGATGCAATTTCTGTGTTTCATCGTCAATAAGGAGGTCAGAGGGATACAGTTAACCTGATATGAAGCATCGGAATCTATAACTATTGTCACAGGAATGGTTCAAAACATAGACAGTAAGAAGAGCCAGTCTTCCTGTACTTGAGTCACAATTGTGCCTATGTATTTAATTCCGATGCAATTTCTGTGTTTCATCGTCAATAAGAAGGTAAGAGGGATACAGTAAACCTGAAGTGAAGCATCGGAATCTATAACTAGTGTCACAGGAATGGTTCAAAACATAGACAGTAAGAAGAGCCAGTCTTCTTGTACATAAGTCATCATTGTGCCTTTTGAATTTAATTCCGATGCAGTTTCTGTGTTTCATCGTCAATAAGAAGGTCAGAGGGATACAGTACACATGAAGTGAAGCATCGGAATGTGTAACTAGTGACACAGGAATGGTTCACATCATAGACAGTAAGAAGAGTCAGGTTTCTTGTACTTAAGTCGGCATTGTGCTTTTTCTATTTAATTCCGATGCAATTTCTGTGTTTCGTCGACAGTAAGAAGGTCAGAGGGTTACAGCAAACCTGAAGTGAAGCATCGGAATCTATAACTCGTGTCACAGGAATGGTTCAAAACATTGGCAGTAAGAAGAGTCAGTTTTCTTGAACTTAATTGGGCATTGTGCGTTTTGTATTTAATTCCGATGCAATATCTGTGTTTCATCGTCAATAAGAAGGTCAGAGGGATACACTAAATCTGAAGTGAAGCATCGGAATCTGTAACTAGTGTCACGGGAATGGTTCAAAGCATAGACAGTTAGAAGAGTCAGTCCTCTTGTACTTAAGTCGGCATTGAGCCTTTTTATTTAATTCCGATGCAATTTCTGTGTTTCATCGTCAATAAGAAGGTCAGAGGGATACAGTTAACCTGAAGTGAAGCATCGGAATCTATAACTATTGTCACAGGAATGGTTCAAAACATAGACAGTAAGAAGAGCCAGTCTTCCTGTGCTTGAGTCACAATTGTGCCTATGTATTTAATTCCGATGCAATTTCTGTGTTTCATCGTCAATAAGAAGGTAAGAGGGATACAGTAAACCTGAAGTAAAGCATCGGAATCCATAACTAGTGTCACAGGAATGGTTCAAAACATAGACAGTAAGAAGAGCCAGTCTTCTTGTACTTAAGTCGGCATTGTGCCTTTTGTATTTAATTCCGATGCAGTTACTGTGTTTCATCGTCAATGCGAAGGTCAGTGGGATACAGTAAACCCGAAGTGAAGCATCGGAATCAACAACTTGTGTCACAGGAATGGTTCAAAACATAGACAGTGGGAAGAGTAGTTCTCTTGTACTTAATTCGGCATTGTGCTTTTGTATTTGATTACGATGCAATTTCTGTGTTTCATCGTCAATAAGAAAGTCAGAGGGATACAGTAAACCTGAAGTGAATCATCGGAATCTATAACTAGTGTCACGGGAAAGCTTCAAAACATAGACAGTAAGAAGAGTCAGTTTTCTTGTACTTGAGTCGGCATTGTGCCTATGTATTTAATACCGATGCAATTTCTGTGTTTCAACGTCAATAAGAAGGTCTGAGGGATACAGTAAACCTGAAGTGAAGCATCGGAATCTATAACTAGTGTCAAAGGAATGGTTCAAAACATAGACAGTAGGAAGCGCCAGGCTTCTTGTACTTGAGTCGGCATTGTGCCTTTTGTATTTATTTCCGATGCAATTTCTGTGTTTCATCGTCAATAAGAAGGTCAGAGGGATACAGTAAACCTGAAGTGAAGCATCGGAATCTATAACTAGTGTCACAGGAATGGTTGAAAACATAGTCAGTAAGAAGAGTCAGTCTTCTTGTACTTAAGTCGGCATTGTGCTTTTTGTATTTAATTCTGATGCCATTTCTGTGTTTCATCATCAATAAGAAGGTCACAGAGAAACAAAAAACCTGAAGTGAAGCATCGGAATCTATAACTAGTGTCACAGGAATGGTTCAAAACATAGACAGTAAGAACCGTCAGTTTTCTTGTACTTAATTCGGCATTGTGCCTTTTGTATTTAATTGCGATGCAATTTCTGTGTTTCATCGTCAATAAGAAGGTCAGAGAAATACAGTAAACCTGAAGAGAAGCATCGAAATCCATAACTAGTGTCACAGGAATGGTTCAAAACAAAGACAGTGAGATGAGTCAGTTTTCTCGTACATAAGTCGGCATTTTGCCTTTTGTATTTAGTTCCGATGCAATTTCTGTGTTTCATCGTCAATAAGAAGGTCAGAGGAATACAGTACACATGAAGTGAAGCATCGGAATGTGTAACTAGTGACACAGGAATGGTTCACATCATAGACAGTAAGAAGAGTCAGGTTTCTTGTACTTAAGTCGGCATTGTGCTTTTTCTATTTAATTCCGATGCAATTTCTGTGTTTCGTCGACAGTAAGAAGGTCAGAGGGTTACAGCAAACCTGAAGTGAAGCATCGGAATCTATAACTCGTGTCACAGGAATGGTTCAAAACATTGGCAGTAAGAAGAGTCAGTTTTCTTGAACTTAATTGGGCATTGTGCCTTTTGTATTTAATTCCGATGCAATATCTGTGTTTCATCGTCAATAAGAAGGTCAGAGGGATACACTAAATCTGAAGTGAAGCATCGGAATCTGTAACTAGTGTCACGGGAATGGTTCAAAGCATAGACAGTTAGAAGAGTCAGTCCTCTTGTACTTAAGTCGGCATTGAGCCTTTTTATTTAATTCCGATGCAATTTCTGTGTTTCATCGTCAATAAGAAGGTCAGAGGGATACAGTTAACCTGAAGTAAAGCATCGGAATCTATAACTATTGTCACAGGAATGGTTCAAAACATAGACATTAAGAAGAGCCAGTCTTCCTGTACTTGAGTCACAATTGTGCCTATGTATTTAATTCCGATGCAATTTCTATGTTTCATCGTCAATAAGAAGGTAAGAGGGATACAGTAAACCTGAAGTAAAGCAGCGGAATCCATAACTAGTGTCACAGGAATGGTTCAAAACATAGACAGTAAGAAGAGCCAGTCTTCTTGTACTTAAGTCGGCATTGTGCCTTTTGTATTTAATTCCGATGCAGTTACTGTGTTTCATCGTCAATGCGAAGGTCAGTGGGATACAGTAAACCCGAAGTGAAGCATCGGAATCTACAACTAGTGTCACAGGAATGGTTCAAAACATAGACAGTAGGAAGAGTAGTTCTCTTGTACTTAATTCGGCATTGTGCTTTTGTATTTGATTACGATGCAATTTCTGTGTTTCATCGTCAATAAGAAAGTCAGAGGGATAAAGTAAACCTGAAGTGAATCATCGGAATCTATAACTAGTGTCACGGGAAAGCTTCAAAACATAGACAGTAAGAAGAGTCAGTTTTCTTGTACTTAAGTCAGCATTGTGCCTTTGTATTTAATTCCGCTGCAATTTCTGTGTTTCATCGTCAATAAGAAGGTCAGAGGGTTACAGTACACATGAAGTGAAGCATCGGACTGTGTAACTAGTGACACAGGAATGGTTCAAATCATAGACAGTAAGAAGAGTCAGTCTTCTTGTACTTAAGTCAGCATTGTGACTTGTGTATTTATTTCCGATGCAATGACTGTGTTTCATCGTCAATAAGAAGGTCCAATGGGATACAGTAAGCCTGAAGTGAAGCATCGGAATGTAAAACTCGTCTCACGAGAGAGGTTCAAAACATAGACAGTAAGAAGAGTTACTTTTCTTGTACGTAAGTCAGCATTGTGCCTTTTCTATTTAATTCTGAATCAATTTCTGTGTTTCATCGGCAATAAGAAGGTCAGAGGGATGCAGTAAACCTGAAGTGAAGCATCGGAATCTATAACTAGTGTCACAGGAATGGTTTTAAACATAGACAGTAGGAAGAGTCAGTCTTCTTGTACTTAAGTCGGCATTGTGCCTTTTGTGTTTAATTCCGATGCAATTTCTGTGTTTCATCGTCAATAAGAAGGTCAGAGGGATACACTAAACCTGAAGTGAAGCATCGGAATCGGTAACTAGTGTCACGGGAATGGTTCAAAACATAGACAGTTAGAAGAGTCAGTTCTCTTGTACTTAAGTCGGCATTGTGCCTTTTCTATTTAATTCCGATGCAATTTCTGTGTTTCATCGTCAATAAGAAGGTCAGAGGGATACAGTTAACCTGAAATGAAGCATCGGAATCTATAACTATTGTCACAGGAATGGTTCAAAACATAGACAGTAAGAAGAGCCAGTCTTCCTGTACTTGAGTCACAATTGTGCCTATGTATTTAATTCCGATGCAATTTCTGTGTTTCATCGTCAATAAGAAGGTAAGAGGGATACAGTAAACCTGAAGTGAAGCATCGGAATCTATAACTAGTTTCACAGGAATGGTTCAAAACATAGACAGTAAGAAGAGCCAGTCTTCTTGTACATAAGTCGGCATTGTGCCTTTTGAATTTAATTCCGATGCAGTTTCTGTGTTTCATCGTCAATACGAAGGTCAGTGGGATACAGTAAACCCGAAGTGAAGCATCGGAACCGACAACTTGTGTCACAGGAATGGTTCAAAACATAGACAGTAGGATGAGTAGTTCTCTTGTACTTAATTCGGCATTGTGCTTTTGAATTTGATTACGATGCAATTTCTGTGTTTCATCGTCAATAAGAAAGTCAGAGGGATACAGTAAAACTGAAGTGAATCATCGGAATCTATAACTAGTGTCACGGGAAAGCTTTAAAACATAGACAGTAAGAAGAGTCAGTTTTCTTGTACTTGAGTCGGCATTGTGCCTATGTATTTAATACCGATGCAATTTCTGTGTTTCATCGTCAATAAGAAGGTCTGAGGGATACAGTAAACCTGAAGTGAAGCATCGGAATCTATAACTAGTGTCAAAGGAATGGTTCAAAACATAGACAGTAGGAAGCGCCAGGCTTCTTGTACTTGAGTCGGCATTGTGCCTTTTGTATTTATTTCCGATGCAATTTCTGTGTTTCATCGTCAATAAGAAGGTCAGAGGGATACAGTAAACCTGAAGTGAAGCATCGGAATCTATAACTAGTGTCACAGGAATGGTTGAAAACATGGTCAGTAAGAAGAGTCAGTCTTCTTGTACTTAAGTCGGCATTGTGCTTTTTGTATTTAATTCTGATGCCATTTCTGTGTTTCATCATCAATAAGAAGGTCACAGAGAAACAAAAAACCTGAAGTGAAGCATCGGAATCTATAACTAGTGTCACAGGAATGGTTCAATACATAGACAGTAAGAACCGTCAGTTTTCTTGTACTTAATTCGGCATTGTGCCTTTTGTATTTAATTGCGATGCAATTTATGTGTTTCATTGTCAATAAGAAGGTCAGAGAAATACAGTAAACCTGAAGAGAAGCATCGAAATCCATAACTAGTGTCACAGGAATGGTTCAAAACAAAGACAGTGAGATGAGTCAGTTTTCTCGTACATAAGTCGGCATTTTGCCTTTTGTATTTAGTTCCGATGCAATTTCTGTGTTTCATCGTCAATAAGAAGGTCAGAGGGATACAGTACACATGAAGTGAAGCATCGGAATGTGTAACTAGTGACACAGGAATGGTTCACATCATAGACAGTAAGAAGAGTCAGGTTTCTTGTACTTAAGTCGGCATTGTGCTTTTTCTATTTAATTCCGATGCAATTTCTGTGTTTCGTCGACAGTAAGAAGGTCAGAGGGTTACAGCAAACCTGAAGTGAAGCATCGGAATCTATAACTCGTGTCACAGGAATGGTTCAAAACATTGGCAGTAAGAAGAGTCAGTTTTCTTGAACTTAATTGGGCATTGTGCCTTTTGTATTTAATTCCGATGCAATATCTGTGTTTCATCGTCAATAAGAAGGTCAGAGGGATACACTAAATCTGAAGTGAAGCATCGGAATCTGTAACTAGTGTCACGGGAATGGTTCAAAGCATAGACAGTTAGAAGAGTCAGTCCTCTTGTACTTAAGTCGGCATTGAGCCTTTTTATTTAATTCCGATGCAATTTCTGTGTTTCATCGTCAATAAGAAGGTCAGAGGGATACAGTTAACCTGAAGTGAAGCATCGGAATCTATAACTATTGTCACAGGAATGGTTCAAAACATAGACAGTAAGAAGAGCCAGTCTTCCTGTACTTGAGTCACAATTGTGCCTATGTATTTAATTCCGATGCAATTTCTGTGTTTCATCGTCAATAAGAAGGTAAGAGGGATACAGTAAACCTGAAGTAAAGCATCGGAATCCATAACTAGTGTCACAGGAATGGTTCAAAACATAGACAGTAAGAAGAGCCAGTCTTCTTGTACTTAAGTCGGCATTGTGCCTTTTGTATTTAATTCCGATGCAGTTACTGTGTTTCATCGTCAATGCGAAGGTCAGTGGGATACAGTAAACCCGAAGTGAAGCATCGGAATCTACAACTAGTGTCACAGGAATGGTTCAAAACATAGACAGTAGGAAAAGTAGTTCTCTTGTACTTAATTCGGCATTGTGCTTTTGTATTTGATTACGATGCAATTTCTGTGTTTCATCGTCAATAAGAAAGTCAGAGGGATAAAGTAAACCTGAAGTGAATCATCGGAATCTATAACTAGTGTCACGGGAAAGCTTCAAAACATAGACAGTAAGAAGAGTCAGTTTTCTTGTACTTAAGTCAGCATTGTGCCTTTGTATTTAATTCCGCTGCAATTTCTGTGTTTCATCGTCAATAAGAAGGTCAGAGGGTTACAGTACACATGAAGTGAAGCATCGGACTGTGTAACTAGTGACACAGGAATGGTTCAAATCATAGACAGTAAGAAGAGTCAGTCTTCTTGTACTTAAGTCAGCATTGTGACTTGTGTATTTATTTCCGATGCAATGACTGTGTTTCATCGTCAATAAGAAGGTCCAATGGGATACAGTAAGCCTGAAGTGAAGCATCGGAATCTAAAACTCGTCTCACGAGAGAGGTTCAAAACATAGACAGTAAGAAGAGTTACTTTTCTTGTACGTAAGTCAGCATTGTGCCTTTTCTATTTAATTCTGAATCAATTTCTGTGTTTCATCGGCAATAAGAAGGTCAGAGGGATGCAGTAAACCTGAAGTGAAGCATCGGAATCTATAACTAGTGTCACAGGAATGGTTTTAAACATAGACAGTAGGAAGAGTCAGTCTTCTTGTACTTAAGTCGGCATTGTGCCTTTTGTGTTTAATTCCGATGCAATTTCTGTGTTTCATCGTCAATAAGAAGGTCAGAGGGATACACTAAACCTGAAGTGAAGCATCGGAATCTGTAACTAGTGTCACGGGAATGGTTCAAAACATAGACAGTTAGAAGAGTCAGTTCTCTTGTACTTAAGTCGGCATTGTGCCTTTTCTATTTAATTCCGATGCAATTTCTGTGTTTCATCGTCAATAAGAAGGTCAGAGGGATACAGTTAACCTGAAATGAAGCATCGGAATCTATAACTATTGTCACAGGAATGGTTCAAAACATAGACAGTAAGAAGAGCCAGTCTTCCTGTACTTGAGTCACAATTGTGCCTATGTATTTAATTCCGATGCAATTTCTGTGTTTCATCGTCAATAAGAAGGTAAGAGGGATACAGTAAACCTGAAGTGAAGCATCGGAATCTATAACTAGTTTCACAGGAATGGTTCAAAACATAGACAGTAAGAAGAGCCAGTCTTCTTGTACATAAGTCGGCATTGTGCCTTTTGAATTTAATTCCGATGCAGTTTCTGTGTTTCATCGTCAATACGAAGGTCAGTGGGATACAGTAAACCCGAAGTGAAGCATCGGAACCGACAACTTGTGTCACAGGAATGGTTCAAAACATAGACAGTAGGATGAGTAGTTCTCTTGTACTTAATTCGGCATTGTGCTTTTGAATTTGATTACGATGCAATTTCTGTGTTTCATCGTCAATAAGAAAGTCAGAGGGATACAGTAAAACTGAAGTGAATCATCGGAATCTATAACTAGTGTCACGGGAAAGCTTTAAAACATAGACAGTAAGAAGAGTCAGTTTTCTTGTACTTGAGTCGGCATTGTGCCTATGTATTTAATACCGATGCAATTTCTGTGTTTCATCGTCAATAAGAAGGTCTGAGGGATACAGTAAACCTGAAGTGAAGCATCGGAATCTATTACTAGTGTCAAAGGAATGGTTCAAAACATAGACAGTAGGAAGCGCCAGGCTTCTTGTACTTGAGTCGGCATTGTGCCTTTTGTATTTATTTCCGATGCAATTTCTGTGTTTCATCGTCAATAAGAAGGTCAGAGGGATACAGTAAACCTGAAGTGAAGCATCGGAATCTATAACTAGTGTCACAGGAATGGTTGAAAACATGGTCAGTAAGAAGAGTCAGTCTTCTTGTACTTAAGTCGGCATTGTGCTTTTTGTATTTTATTCTGATGCCATTTCTGTGTTTCATCATCAATAAGAAGGTCACAGAGAAACAAAAAACCTGAAGTGAAGCATCGGAATCTATAACTAGTGTCACAGGAATGGTTCAATACATAGACAGTAAGAACCGTCAGTTTTCTTGTACTTAATTCGGCATTGTGCCTTTTGTATTTAATTGCGATGCAATTTATGTGTTTCATTGTCAATAAGAAGGTCAGAGAAATACAGTAAACCTGAAGAGAAGCATCGAAATCCATAACTAGTGTCACAGGAATGGTTCAAAACAAAGACAGTGAGATGAGTCAGTTTTCTCGTACATAAGTCGGCATTTTGCCTTTTGTATTTAGTTCCGATGCAATTTCTGTGTTTCATCGTCAATAAGAAGGTCAGAGGGATACAGTACACATGAAGTGAAGCATCGGAATGTGTAACTAGTGACACAGGAATGGTTCACATCATAGACAGTAAGAAGAGTCAGGTTTCTTGTACTTAAGTCGGCATTGTGCTTTTTCTATTTAATTCCGATGCAATTTCTGTGTTTCGTCGACATTAAGAAGGTCAGAGGGTTACAGCAAACCTGAAGTGAAGCATCGGAATCTATAACTCGTGTCACAGGAATGGTTCAAAACATTGGCAGTAAGAAGAGTCAGTTTTCTTGAACTTAATTGGGCATTGTGCCTTTTGTATTTAATTCCGATGCAATATCTGTGTTTCATCGTCAATAAGAAGGTCAGAGGGATACACTAAATCTGAAGTGAAGCATCGGAATCTGTAACTAGTGTCACGGGAATGGTTCAAAGCATAGACAGTTAGAAGAGTCAGTCCTCTTGTACTTAAGTCGGCATTGAGCCTTTTTATTTAATTCCGATGCAATTTCTGTGTTTCATCGTCAATAAGAAGGTCAGAGGGATACAGTTAACCTGAAGTGAAGCATCGGAATCTGTAACTATTGTCACAGGAATGGTTCAAAACATAGACAGTAAGAAGAGCCAGTCTTCCTGTACTTGAGTCACAATTGTGCCTATGTATTTAATTCCGATGCAATTTCTGTGTTTCATCGTCAATAAGAAGGTAAGAGGGATACAGTAAACCTGAAGTAAAGCATCGGAATCCATAACTAGTGTCACAGGAATGGTTCAAAACATAGACAGTAAGAAGAGCCAGTCTTCTTGTACTTAAGTCGGCATTGTGCCTTTTGTATTTAATTCCGATGCAGTTACTGTGTTTCATCGTCAATGCGAAGGTCAGTGGGATACAGTAAACCCGAAGTGAAGCATCGGAATCTACAACTAGTGTCACAGGAATGGTTCAAAACATAGACAGTAGGAAGAGTAGTTCTCTTGTACTTAATTCGGCATTGTGCTTTTGTATTTGATTACGATGCAATTTCTGTGTTTCATCGTCAATAAGAAAGTCAGAGGGATAAAGTAAACCTGAAGTGAATCATCGGAATCTATAACTAGTGTCACGGGTAAGCTTCAAAACATAGACAGTAAGAAGAGTCAGTTTTCTTGTACTTAAGTCAGCATTGTGCCTTTGTATTTAATTCCGCTGCAATTTCTGTGTTTCATCGTCAATAAGAAGGTCAGAGGGTTACAGTACACATGAAGTGAAGCATCGGACTGTGTAACTAGTGACACAGGAATGGTTCAAATCATAGACAGTAAGAAGAGTCAGTCTTCTTGTACTTAAGTCAGCATTGTGACTTGTGTATTTATTTCCGATGCAATGACTGTGTTTCATCGTCAATAAGAAGGTCCAATGGGATACAGTAAGCCTGAAGTGAAGCATCGGAATCTAAAACTCGTCTCACGAGAGAGGTTCAAAACATAGACAGTAAGAAGAGTTACTTTTCTTGTACGTAAGTCAGCATTGTGCCTTTTCTATTTAATTCTGAATCAATTTCTGTGTTTCATCGGCAATAAGAAGGTCAGAGGGATGCAGTAAACCTGAAGTGAAGCATCGGAATCTATAACTAGTGTCACAGGAATGGTTTTAAACATAGACAGTAGGAAGAGTCAGTCTTCTTGTACTTAAGTCGGCATTGTGCCTTTTGTGTTTAATTCCGATGCAATTTCTGTGTTTCATCGTCAATAAGAAGGTCAGAGGGATACACTAAACCTGAAGTGAAGCATCGGAATCTGTAACTAGTGTCACGGGAATGGTTCAAAACATAGACAGTTAGAAGAGTCAGTTCTCTTGTACTTAAGTCGGCATTGTGCCTTTTCTATTTAATTCCGATGCAATTTCTGTGTTTCATCGTCAATAAGAAGGTCAGAGGGATACAGTTAACCTGAAATGAAGCATCGGAATCTATAACTATTGTCACAGGAATGGTTCAAAACATAGACAGTAAGAAGAGCCAGTCTTCCTGTACTTGAGTCACAATTGTGCCTATGTATTTAATTCCGATGCAATTTCTGTGTTTCATCGTCAATAAGAAGGTAAGAGGGATACAGTAAACCTGAAGTGAAGCATCGGAATCTATAACTAGTTTCACAGGAATGGTTCAAAACATAGACAGTAAGAAGAGCCAGTCTTCTTGTACATAAGTCGGCATTGTGCCTTTTGAATTTAATTCCGATGCAGTTTCTGTGTTTCATCGTCAATACGAAGGTCAGTGGGATACAGTAAACCCGAAGTGAAGCATCGGAACCGACAACTTGTGTCACAGGAATGGTTCAAAACATAGACAGTAGGATGAGTAGTTCTCTTGTACTTAATTCGGCATTGTGCTTTTGAATTTGATTACGATGCAATTTCTGTGTTTCATCGTCAATAAGAAAGTCAGAGGGATACAGTAAAACTGAAGTGAATCATCGGAATCCATAACTAGTGTCACGGGAAAGCTTTAAAACATAGACAGTAAGAAGAGTCAGTTTTCTTGTACTTGAGTCGGCATTGTGCCTATGTATTTAATACCGATGCAATTTCTGTGTTTCATCGTCAATAAGAAGGTCTGAGGGATACAGTAAACCTGAAGTGAAGCATCGGAATCTATAACTAGTGTCAAAGGAATGGTTCAAAACATAGACAGTAGGAAGCGCCAGGCTTCTTGTACTTGAGTCGGCATTGTGCCTTTTGTATTTATTTCCGATGCAATTTCTGTGTTTCATCGTCAATAAGAAGGTCAGAGGGATACAGTAAACCTGAAGTGAAGCATCGGAATCTATAACTAGTGTCACAGGAATGGTTGATAACATGGTCAGTAAGAAGAGTCAGTCTTCTTGTACTTAAGTCGGCATTGTGCTTTTTGTATTTAATTCTGATGCCATTTCTGTGTTTCATCATCAATAAGAAGGTCACAGAGAAACAAAAAACCTGAAGTGAAGCATCGGAATCTATTACTAGTGTCACAGGAATGGTTCAATACATAGACAGTAAGAACCGTCAGTTTTCTTGTACTTAATTCGGCATTGTGCCTTTTGTATTTAATTGCGATGCAATTTCTGTGTTTCATCGTCAATAAGAAGGTCAGAGAAATACAGTAAACCTGAAGAGAAGCATCGAAATCCATAACTAGTGTCACAGGAATGGTTCAAAACAAAGACAGTGAGATGAGTCAGTTTTCTCGTACATAAGTCGGCATTTTGCCTTTTGTATTTAGTTCCGATGCAATTTCTGTGTTTCATCGTCAATAAGAAGGTCAGAGGGATACAGTACACATGAAGTGAAGCATCGGAATGTGTAACTAGTGACACAGGAATGGTTCACATCATAGACAGTAAGAAGAGTCAGGTTTCTTGTACTTAAGTCGGCATTGTGCTTTTTCTATTTAATTCCGATGCAATTTCTGTGTTTCGTCGACAATAAGAAGATCCAAGGGATACAGTAAACCTGAAGTGAAGCATCGGAATCTAAAACCGGTCTCACAGGAAAGTTGTAAAACATAGCCAGTAAGAAGAACCAGTCTTCTTGTACTTGAGTCGGCATAGTGCCTTTTGTATTTAATTCCGATGCAATTTCTGTGTTTCATCGTCAATAAGAAGGTCAGAGAGATATAGTGTACCTGAAGTGAAGCATCGTAATCTATAACTTGTACCACAGGAATGGTTCAAAGCATACGCAGTAAGAAGGGTCAGTTTTCTTGTACTTAAGTCCGCATTGTGCCTTTTCTATTTAATTCCGATGCAATTTCTGTGTTCCATCGTCAATATGAAGGTCAGAGGGATACAGTAAACCTGAAGTGAAGCATCGGAATCTATAACTAGTGTCACAGGAATGGTTCAAAACACACACAGCAAGAAGAGTCAGTCTTTTTGTACTTCAGTCGGCATTGTGCCTTTTGTATTTAATTCCGATGCAATTTCTGTGTTTCATCGTCAACAAGAAGGCCCAAGGGATACAGTAAACATATAGTGAAGCATCGGAATGTGTAACTAGTGACACAGGAATGGTTCAAATCATAGACAGTAAGAAGAGTCAGATTTCTTGTACTTAAGTTGGCATTGTGCCTTTTGTATTTAACTCCGATGCAATTTCTGTGTTTCATCGTCAATAAGAAGGTCAGAGGGATACAGTAATCCTGAAGTGAAGCATCGGAATCTATAACTAGTGTCACATAATGGTTCGAAACATAGACAGTCAGAAGAGTCAGTTTTCTTGTACTTAAGTCGGCATTGTGCCTTTTGCATTTAACTCCGATGCAATTTCTGTGTTTCATCGTCAATAAGACGGTCAGAGGGATACAGTACACCTGAAGTGATGCATCGGAATCTATAACTAGTGTCACATGAATGGTTCAAAACATAGACAGTAAGAAGAGTTAGTTTTCTTGTACGTAAGTCAGCATTGTGCCTTTTCTATTTAAATCTGAATCAATATCTGTGTTTCATCGGCAATAAGAAGGTCAGAGGGATGCAGTAAACCTGAAGTGAAGCATCGGAATCTATAACTAGTGTCACAGGAATGGTTTTAAACATAGACAGTAGGAAGAGTCAGTCTTCTTGTACTTAAGTCGGCATTGTGCCTTTTGTGTTTAATTCCGAATCAATTTCTGTGTTTCATCGTCAATAAGAAGGTCAGAGGGTTACAGCAAACCTGAAGTGAAGCATCGGAATGTATAACTCGTGTCACAGGAATGGTTCAAAGCATTGGCAGTAAGAAGAGTCAGTTTTCTTGTACTTAATTGGGCATTGTGCCTTTTGTATTTAATTCCGATGCAATATCTGTGTTTCATCGTCAATAAGAAGGTCAGAGGGATACACTAAATCTGAAGTGAAGCATCGGAATCTGTAACTAGTGTCACGGGAATGGTTCAAAGCATAGACAGTTAGAAGAGTCAGTCCTCTTGTACTTAAGTCGGCATTGAGCCTTTTTATTTAATTCCGATGCAATTTCTGTGTTTCATCGTCAATAAGAAGGTCAGAGGGATACAGTTAACCTGAAGTGAAGCATCGGAATTTATAACCATTGTCACAGGAATGGTTCAAAACATAGACAGTAAGAAGAGCCAGTCTTCCTCTACTTGAGTCACTATTGTGCCTATGTATTTAATTCCGAAGCAATTTCTGTGTTTCATCGTCAATAAGAAGGTAAGAGGGATACAGTAAACCTGAAGTGAAGCATCGGAATCTATAACTAGTGTCACAGGAATGGTTCAAAACATAGACAGTAAGAAGAGCCAGTCTTCTTGTACTTAAGTCGGCATTGTGCCTTTTGTATTTAATACCGATGCAGTTACTGTGTTTCATCGTCAATACGAAGGTCAGTGGGATACAGTAAACCTGAAGTGAAGCATCGGAATCTACAACTAGTGTCACAGGAATGGTTCAAAACATAGACAGTAGGAAGAGTAGTTCTCTTGTACTTAATTCGGCATTGTGCTTTTGTATTTGATTACGATGCAATTTCTGTGTTTCATCGTCAATAAGAAAGTCAGAGGGATACAGTAAACCTGAAGTGTATCATCGGAATCTATAACTAGTGTCACGGGAAAGCTTCAAAACATAGACAGTAAGAAGAGTCGGTTTTCTTGTACTTAAGTCAGCATTGTGCCTTTGTATTTAATTCCGCTGCAATTTCTGTGTTTCATCGTCAATAAGAAGGTCAGAGGGTTACAGTACACATGAAGTGAAGCATCGGACTGTGTAACTAGTGACACAGGAATGGTTCAAATCATAGACAGTAAGAAGAGTCAGTCTTCTTGTACTTAAGTCAGCATTGTGACTTTTGTATTTAATTCCGATGCAATGACTGTGTTTCATCGTCAATAAGAAGGTCCAATGGGATACAGTAAACCTGAAGTGAAGCATCGGAATCTAAAACTCGTCTCACGAGATAGGTTCAAAACATAGACAGTAAGAAGAGTTACTTTTCTTGTACGTAAGTCAGCATTGTGCCTTTTCTATTTAATTCTGAATCAATTTCTGTGTTTCATCGGCAATAAGAAGGTCAGAGGGATGCAGTAAACCTGAAGTGAAGCATCGGAATCTATAACTAGTGTCACAGGAATGGTTTTAAACATAGGCAGTAGGAAGAGTCAGTCTTCTTGTACTTAAGTCGGCATTGTGCCTTTTGTGTTTAATTCCGATGCAATTTCTGTGTTTCATCGTCAATAAGGTCAGAGGGTTACAGCAAACCTGAAGTGAAGCATCGGAATCTATAACTAGTGTCACAGGAATGGTTCAAACATTGGCGGTAAGAAGAGTCAGTTTTCTTGTACTTAATTGGGCATTGTGCCTTTTGTATTTAATTCCGATGCAATATCTGTGTTTCATCGTCAATAAGAAGGTCAGAAGGATACACTAAATCTGAAGTGAAGCATCGGAATCTGTAACTAGTGTCACGGGAATGGTTCAAAACATAGACAGTTAGAAGAGACAGTTCTCTTGTACTTAAGTCGGCATTGTGCCTTTTCTATTTAATTCCGATGCAATTTCTGTGTTTCATCGTCAATAAGAAGGTCAGAGGGATACAGTTAACCTGAAATGAAGCATCGGAATATATAACTATTGTCACAGGAATGGTTCAAAACATAGACAGTAAGAAGAGCCAGTCTCCCTGTACTTGAGTCACAATTGTGCCTATGTATTTAATTCCGATGCAATTTCTGTGTTTCATCGTCAATAAGAAGGTAAGAGGGATACAGTAAACCTAAAGTGAAGCATCGGAATCTATAACTAGTGTCACAGGAATGGTTCAAAACATAGACGGTAAGAAGAGCCAGTCTTCTTGTACATAAGTCATCATTGTGCCTTTTGAATTTAATTCCGATGCTGTTTCTGTGTTTCATCGTCAATACGAAGGTCAGAGGGATACAGTAAACCTGAAGTGAATCATCGGAATCTATAACTAGTGTCACGGGAAAGCTTCAAAACATAGACAGTAAGAAGAGTCAGTTTTCTTGTACTTGAGTCGGCATTGTGCCTATGTATTTAATACCGATGCAATTTTTGTGTTTCATCGTCAATAAGAAGGTCTGAGGGATACAGTAAACCTGAAGTGAAGCATCGGAATCTATAACTAGTGTCAAAGGAATGGTTCAAAACATAGACAGTAGGAAGCGCCAGGCTTCTTGTACTTGAGTCGGCATTGTGCCTTTTGTATTTATTTCCGATGCAATTTCTGTGTTTCATCGTCAATAAGAAGGTCAGAGGGATACAGTAAACCTGAAGTGAAGCATCGGAATCTATAACTAGTGTCACAGGAATGGTTGAAAACATAGTCAGTAAGAAGAGTCAGTCTTCTTGTACTTAAGTCGGCATTGTGCTTTTTGTATTTAATTCTGATGCCATTTCTGTGTTTCATCATCAATAAGAAGGTCACAGAGAAACAAAAAACCTGAAGTGAAGCATCGGAATCTATAACTAGTGTCACAGGAATGGTTCAAAACATAGACAGTAAGAACCGTCAGTTTTCTTGTACATAATTCGGCATTGTGCCTTTTGTATTTAATTGCGATGCAATTTCTGTGTTTCATCGTCAATAAGAAGGTCAGAGAAATACAGTAAACCCGAAGAGAAGCATCGAAATCCATAACTAGTGTCACAGGAATGGTTCAAAACAAAGACAGTGAGATGAGTCAGTTTTCTCGTACATAAGTCGGCATTTTGCCTTTTGTATTTAGTTCCGATGCAATTTCTGTGTTTCATCGTCAATAAGAAGGTCAGAGGGATACAGTACACATGAAGTGAAGCATCGGAATGTGTAACTAGTGACACAGGAATGGTTCACATCATAGACAGTAAGAAGAGTCAGGTTTCTTGTACTTAAGTCGGCATTGTGCTTTTTCTATTTAATTCCGATGCAATTTCTGTGTTTCGTCGACAATAAGAAGGTCAGAGGGTTACGGCAAACCTGAAGTGAAGCATCGGAATCTATAACTCGTGTCACAGGAATGGTTCAAAACATTGGCAGTAAGAAGAGTCAGTTTTCTTGAACTTAATTGGGCATTGTGCGTTTTGTATTTAATTCCGATGCAATATCTGTGTTTCATCGTCAATAAGAATGTCAGAGGGATACACTAAATTTGAAGTGAAGCATCGGAATCTGTAACTAGTGTCACGGGAATGGTTCAAAGCATAGACAGTTAGAAGAGTCAGTCCTCTTGTACTTAAGTCGGCATTGAGCCTTTTTATTTAATTCCGATGCAATTTCTGTGTTTCATCGTCAGTAAGAAGGTCAGAGGGATACAGTTAACCTGAAGTGAAGCATCGGAATCTATAACTATTGTCACAGGAATGGTTCAAAACATAGTATGTAAGAAGAGCCAGTCTTCCTGTACTTGAGTCACATTTGTGCCTATGTATTTAATTCCGATGCAATTTCTGTGTTTCATCGTCAATAAGAAGGTAAGTGGGATACAGTAAACCTGAAGTGAAGCATCGGACTCTATAACTAGTGTCACAGGAATGGTTCAAAACATAGACAGTAAGAAGAGCCAGTCTTCTTGTACTTAAGTCGGCATTGTGCCTTTTGTATTTAATTCCGATGCAGTTACTGTGTTTCATCGTCAATACGAAGGTCAGTGGGATACAGTAAACCCGAAGTGAAGCATCGGAATCTACAACTAGTGTCACAGGAATGGTTCAAAACATAGACAGTAGGAAGAGTAGTTCTCTTGTACTTAATTCGGCATTGTGCTTTTGTATTTGATTACGATGCAATTTCTGTGTTTCATCGTCAATAAGAAAGTCAGAGGGATACAGTAAACCTGAAGTGAATCATCGAAATCTATAACTAGTGTCACGGGAAAGCTTCAAAACATAGTCAGTAAGAAGAGTCAGTTTTCTTGTACTTAAGTCAGCATTGTGCCTTTGTATTTAATTCCGCTGCAATTTCTGTGTTTCATCGTCAATAAGAAGGTCAGAGGGTTACAGTACACATGAAGTGAAGCATCAGACTGTGTAACTAGTGACACAGGAATGGTTCAAATCATAGACAGTAAGAAGAGTCAGTCTTCTTACACTTAAGTCAGCATTGTGACTTTTGTATTTAATTCCGATGCAATGACTGTGTTTCATCGTCAATAAGAAGGTCCAATGGGATACAGTAAACCTGAAGTGAAGCATCGGAATCTAAAACTCGTCTCACGAGATAGGTTCAAAACATAGACAGTAAGAAGAGTTACTTTACTTGTACGTAAGTCAGCATTGTGCCTTTTCTATTTAATTCTGAATCAATTTCTGTGTTTCATCGGCAATAAGAAGGTCAGAGGGATGCAGTAAACCTGAAGTGAAGCATCGGAATCCATAACTAGTGTCACAGGAATGGTTTTAAACATAGACAGTAGGAAGAGTCAGTCTCTTATACTTAAGTCGGCATTGTGCCTTTTGTGTTTAATTCCGATGCAATTTCTGTGTTTCATCGTCAATAAGAAGGTCAGAGGGTTACAGCAAACCTGAAGTGAAGCATCGGAATCTATAACTAGTGTCACAGGAATGGTTCAAAACATAGACAGTAAGAAGAGCCAGTCTTCTTGTACATAAGTCGGCATTGTGCCTTTTGAATTTAATTCCGATGCAGTTTCTGTGTTTCATCGTCAATACGAAGGTCAGTGGGATACAGTAAACCCGAAGTGAAGCATCGGAATCGACAACTTGTGTCACAGGAATGGTTCAAAACATAGACAGTAGGAAGAGTAGTTCTCTTGTACTTAATTCGGCATTGTGCTTTTGTATTTGATTACGATGCAATTTCTGTGTTTCATCGTCAATAAGAAAGTCAGAGGGATACAGTAAACCTGAAGTGAATCATCGGAATCTATAACTAGTGTCACGGGAAAGCTTTAAAACATAGACAGTAAGAAGAGTCAGTTTTCTTGTACTTGAGTCGGCATTGTGCCTATGTATTTAATACCGATGCAATTTCTGTGTTTCATCGTCAATAAGAAGGTCTGAGGAATACAGTAAACCTGAAGTGAAGCATCGGAATCTATAACTAGTGTCAAAGGAATGGTTCAAAACATAGACAGTAGGAAGCGCCAGGCTTCTTGTACTTGAGTCGGCATTGTGCCTTTTGTATTTCTTTCCGATGCAATTTCTGTGTTTCATCGTCAATAAGAAGGTCAGAGGGATACAGTAATCCTGAAGTGAAGCATCGGAATCTATAACTAGTGTCACAGGAATGGTTGAAAACATAGTCAGTAAGAAGAGTCAGTCCTCTTGTACTCATGTCGGCATTGTGCCTTTTGTATTTAATTCCGATGCCATTTCTGTGTTTCATCATCAATAAGAAGGTCAGACAGGAACAAAAAACCTGAAGTGAAGCATCGGAATCTATAACTAGTGTCACGGGAAAGCTTTAAAACATAGACAGTAAGAAGAGTCAGTTTTCTTGTACTTGAGTCGGCATTGTGCCTATGTATTTAATACCGATGCAATTTCTGTGTTTCATCGTCAATAAGAAGGTCTGAGGGATACAGTAAACCTGAAGTGAAGCATCGGAATCTATAACTAGTGTCAAAGGAATGGTTCAAAACATAGACAGTAGGAAGCGCCAGGCTTCTTGTACTTGAGTCGGCATTGTGCCTTTTGTATTTATTTCCGATGCAATTTCTGTGTTTCATCGTCAATAAGAAGGTCAGAGGGATACAGTAAACCTGAAGTGAAGCATCGGAATCTATAACTAGTGTCACAGGAATGGTTGAAAACATGGTCAGTAAGAAGAGTCAGTCTTCTTGTACTTAAGTCGGCATTGTGCTTTTTGTATTTAATTCTGATGCCATTTCTGTGTTTCATCATCAATAAGAATGTCACAGAGAAACAAAAAACCTGAAGTGAAGCATCGGAATCTATAACTAGTGTCACAGGAATGGTTCAATACATAGACAGTAAGAACCGTCAGTTTTCTTGTACTTAATTCGGCATTGTGCCTTTTGTATTTAATTGCGATGCAATTTCTGTGTTTCATCGTCAATAAGAAGGTCAGAGAAATACAGTAAACCTGAAGAGAAGCATCGAAATCCATAACTAGTGTCACAGGAATGGTTCAAAACAAAGACAGTGAGATGAGTCAGTTTTCTCGTACATAAGTCGGCATTTTGCCTTTTGTATTTAGTTCCGATGCAATTTCTGTGTTTCATCGTCAATAAGAAGGTCAGAGGGATACAGTACACATGAAGTGAAGCATCGGAATGTGTAACTAGTGACACAGGAATGGTTCACATCATAGACAGTAAGAAGAGTCAGGTTTCTTGTACTTAAGTCGGCATTGTGCTTTTTCTATTTAATTCCGATGCAATTTCTGTGTTTCGTCGACAATAAGAAGATCCAAGGGATACAGTAAACCTGAAGTGAAGCATCGGAATCTAAAACCGGTCTCACAGGAAAGTTGCAAAACATAGCCAGTAAGAAGAACCAGTCTTCTTGTACTTGAGTCGGCATAGTGCCTTTTGTATTTAATTCCGATGCAATTTCTGTGTTTCATCGTCAATAAGAAGGTCAGAGAGATATAGTATACCTGAAGTGAAGCATCGTAATCTATAACTTGTACCACAGGAATGGTTCAAAGCATACGCAGTAAGAAGGGTCAGTTTTCTTGTACTTAAGTCCGCATTGTGCCTTTTCTATTTAATTCCGATGCAATTTCTGTGTTCCATCGTCAATATGAAGGTCACAGGGTTACAGTACACATGAAGTGAAGCATCGGAATTTGTAACTAGTGACACAGGAATGGTTCAAATCATAGACAGTAAGAAGAGTCAGTTTTCTTGTACTTAAGTCAGCATTGTGCCTTTGTATTTAATTCCGCTGCAATTTCTGTGTTTCATCGTCAATAAGAAGGTCACAGGGTTACAGTACACATGAAGTGAAGCATCGGAATGTGTAACTAGTGACACAGGAATGGTTCAAATCATAGACAGTAAGAAGAGTCAGATTTCTTGTAGTTAAGTTGGCATTGTGCCTTTTGTATTTAACTCCGATGCAATTTCTGTGTTTCATCGTCAATAAGAAGGTCAGAGGGATACAGTAATCCTGAAGTGAAGCATCGGAATCTATAACTAGTGTCACATAATGGTTCGAAACATAGACAGTCAGAAGAGGCAGTTTTCTTGTACTTAAGTCGGCATTGTGCCTTTTGCATTTAACTCCGATGCAATTTCTGTGTTTCATCGTCAATAAGACGGTCAGAGGGATACAGTAAACCTGAAGTGATGCATCGGAATCTATAACTAGTGTCACATGAATGGTTCAAAACATAGACAGTAAGAAGAGTTAGTTTTCTTGTACGTAAGTCAGCATTGTGCCTTTTCTATTTAAATCTGAATCAATTTCTGTGTTTCATCGGCAATAAGAAGGTCAGAGGGATGCAGTAAACCTGAAGTGAAGCATCGGAATCTATAACTAGTGTCACAGGAATGGTTTTAAACATAGACAGTAGGAAGAGTCAGTCTTCTTGTACTTAAGTCGGCATTGTGCCTTTTGTGTTTAATTCCGATGCAATTTCTGTGTTTCATCGTCAATAAGAAGGTCAGAGGGTTACAGCAATCCTGAAGTGAAGCATCGGAATGTATAACTCGTGTCACAGGAATGGTTCAAAGCATTGGCAGTAAGAAGAGTCAGTTTTCTTGTACTTAATTGGGCATTGTGCCTTTTGTATTTAATTCCGATGCAATATCTGTGTTTCATCGTCAATAAGAAGGTCAGAGGGATACACTAAATCTGAAGTGAAGCATCGGAATCTGTAACTAGTGTCACGGGAATGGTTCAAAGCATAGACAGTTAGAAGAGTCAGTCCTCTTGTACTTAAGTCGGCATTGAGCCTTTTTATTTAATTCCGATGCAATTTCTGTGTTTCATCGTCAATAAGAAGGTCAGAGGGATACAGTTAACCTGAAGTGAAGCATCGGAATTTATAACCATTGTCACAGGAATGGTTCAAAACATAGACAGTAAGAAGAGCCAGTCTTCCTCTACTTGAGTCACTATTGTGCCTATGTATTTAATTCCGATGCAATTTCTGTGTTTCATCGTCAATAAGAAGGTAAGAGGGATACAGTAAACCTGAAGTGAAGCATCGGAATCTATAACTAGTGTCACAGGAATGGTTCAAAACATAGACAGTAAGAAGAGCCAGTCTTCTTGTACTTAAGTCGGCATTGTGCCTTTTGTATTTAATACCGATGCAGTTACTGTGTTTCATCGTCAATACGAAGGTCAGTGGGATACAATAAACCTGAAGTGAAGCATCGGAATCTACAACTAGTGTCACAGGAATGGTTCAAAACATAGACAGTAGGAAGAGTAGTTCTCTTGTACTTAATTCGGCATTGTGCTTTTGTATTTGATTACGATGCAATTTCTGTGTTTCATCGTCAATAAGAAAGTCAGAGGGATACAGTAAACCTGAAGTGTATCATCGGAATCTATAACTAGTGTCACGGGAAAGCTTCAAAACATAGACAGTAAGAAGAGTCGGTTTTCTTGTACTTAAGTCAGCATTGTGCCTTTGTATTTAATTCCGCTGCAATTTCTGTGTTTCATCGTCAATAAGAAGGTCAGAGGGTTACAGTACACATGAAGTGAAGCATCGGACTGTGTAACTAGTGACACAGGAATGGTTCAAATCATAGACAGTAAGAAGAGTCAGTCTTCTTGTACTTAAGTCAGCATTGTGACTTTTGTATTTAATTCCGATGCAATGACTGTGTTTCATCGTCAATAAGAAGGTCCAATGGGATACAGTAAACCTGAAGTGAAGCATCGGAATCTAAAACTCGTCTCACGAGATAGGTTCAAAACATAGACAGTAAGAAGAGTTACTTTTCTTGTACGTAAGTCAGCATTGTGCCTTTTCTATTTAATTCTGAATCAATTTCTGTGTTTCATCGGCAATAAGAAGGTCAGAGGGATGCAGTAAACCTGAAGTGAAGCATCGGAATCTATAACTAGTGTCACAGGAATGGTTTTAAACATAGGCAGTAGGAAGAGTCAGTCTTCTTGTACTTAAGTCGGCATTGTGCCTTTTGTGTTTAATTCCGATGCAATTTCTGTGTTTCATCGTCAATAAGAAGGTCAGAGGGTTACAGCAAACCTGAAGTGAAGCATCGGAATCTATAACTAGTGTCACAGGAATGGTTCAAAACATTGGCGGTAAGAAGAGTCAGTTTTCTTGTACTTAATTGGGCATTGTGCCTTTTGTATTTAATTCCGATGCAATATCTGTGTTTCATCGTCAATAAGAAGGTCAGAAGGATACACTAAATCTGAAGTGAAGCATCGGAATCTGTAACTAGTGTCACGGGAATGGTTCAAAACATAGACAGTTAGAAGAGTCAGTTCTCTTGTACTTAAGTCGGCATTGTGCCTTTTCTATTTAATTCCGATGCAATTTCTGTGTTTCATCGTCAATAAGAAGGTCAGAGGGATACAGTTAACCTGAAATGAAGCATCGGAATCTATAACTATTGTCACAGGAATGGTTCAAAACATAGACAGTAAGAAGAGCCAGTCTCCCTGTACTTGAGTCACAATTGTGCCTATGTATTTAATTCCGATGCAATTTCTGTGTTTCATCGTCAATAAGAAGGTAAGAGGGATACAGTAAACCTAAAGTGAAGCATCGGAATCTATAACTAGTGTCACAGGAATGGTTCAAAACATAGACGGTAAGAAGAGCCAGTCTTCTTGTACATGAGTCATCATTGTGCCTTTTGAATTTAATTCCGATGCAGTTTCTGTGTTTCATCGTCAATACGAAGGTCAGAGGGATACAGTAAACCTGAAGTGAATCATCGGAATCTATAACTAGTGTCACGGGAAAGCTTCAAAACATAGACAGTAAGAAGAGTCAGTTTTCTTGTACTTGAGTCGGCATTGTGCCTATGTATTTAATACCGATGCAATTTTTGTGTTTCATCGTCAATAAGAAGGTCTGAGGGATACAGTAAACCTGAAGTGAAGCATCGGAATCTATAACTAGTGTCAAAGGAATGGTTCAAAACATAGACAGTAGGAAGCGCCAGGCTTCTTGTACTTGAGTCAGCATTGTGCCTTTTGTATTTATTTCCGATGCAATTTCTGTGTTTCATCGTCAATAAGAAGGTCAGAGGGATACAGTAAACCTGAAGTGAAGCATCGGAATCTATAACTAGTGTCACAGGAATGGTTGAAAACATAGTCAGTAAGAAGAGTCAGTCTTCATGTACTTAAGTCGGCATTGTGCTTTTTGTATTTAATTCTGATGCAATTTCTGTGTTTCATCATCAATAAGAAGGTCACAGAGAAACAAAAAACCTGAAGTGAAGCATCGGAATCTATAACTAGTGTCACAGGAATGGTTCAAAACATAGACAGTAAGAACCGTCAGTTTTCTTGTACATAATTCGGCATTGTGCCTTTTGTATTTAATTGCGATGCAATTTCTGTGTTTCATCGTCAATAAGAAGGTCAGAGAAATACAGTAAACCCGAAGAGAAGCATCGAAATCCATAACTAGTGTCACAGGAATGGTTCAAAACAAAGACAGTGAGATGAGTCAGTTTTCTCGTACATAAGTCGGCATTTTGCCTTTTGTATTTAGTTCCGATGCAATTTCTGTGTTTTATCGTCAATAAGAAGGTCAGAGGGATACAGTACACATGAAGTGAAGCATCGGAATGTGTAACTAGTGACACAGGAATGGTTCACATCATAGACAGTAAGAAGAGTCAGGTTTCTTGTACTTAAGTCGGCATTGTGCTTTTTCTATTTAATTCCGATGCAATTTCTGTGTTTCGTCGACAATAAGAAGGTCAGAGGGTTACGGCAAACCTGAAGTGAAGCATCGGAATCTATAACTCGTGTCACAGGAATGGTTCAAAACATTGGCAGTAAGAAGAGTCAGTTTTCTTGAACTTAATTGGGCATTGTGCCTTTTGTATTTAATTCCGATGCAATATCTGTGTTTCATCGTCAATAAGAAGGTCAGAGGGATACACTAAATTTGAAGTGAAGCATCGGAATCTGTAACTAGTGTCACGGGAATGGTTCAAAGCATAGACAGTTAGAAGAGTCAGTCCTCTTGTACTTAAGTCGGCATTGAGCCTTTTTATTTAATTCCGATGCAATTTCTGTGTTTCATCGTCAGTAAGAAGGTCAGAGGGATACAGTTAACCTGAAGTGAAGCATCGGAATCTATAACTATTGTCACAGGAATGGTTCAAAACATAGTATGTAAGAAGAGCCAGTCTTCCTGTACTTGAGTCACATTTGTGCCTATGTATTTAATTCCGATGCAATTTCTGTGTTTCATCGTCAATAAGAAGGTAAGTGGGATACAGTAAACCTGAAGTGAAGCATCGGACTCTATAACTAGTGTCACAGGAATGGTTCAAAACATAGACAGTAAGAAGAGCCAGTCTTCTTGTACTTAAGTCGGCATTGTGCCTTTTGTATTTAATTCCGATGCAGTTACTGTGTTTCATCGTCAATACGAAGGCCAGTGGGATACAGTAAACCCGAAGTGAAGCATCGGAATCTACAACTAGTGTCACAGGAATGGTTCAAATCATAGACAGTAGGAAGAGTAGTTCTCTTGTACTTAATTCGGCATTGTGCTTTTGTATTTGATTACGATGCAATTTCTGTGTTTCATCGTCAATAAGAAAGTCAGAGGGATACAGTAAACCTGAAGTGAATCACCGAAATCTATAACTAGTGTCACGGGAAAGCTTCAAAACATAGACAGTAAGAAGAGTCAGTTTTCTTGTACTTAAGTCAGCATTGTGCCTTTGTATTTAATTCCGCTGCAATTTCTGTGTTTCATCGGCAATAAGAAGGTCAGAGGGTTACAGTACACATGAAGTGAAGCATCGGACTGTGTAACTAGTGACACAGGAATAGTTCAAATCATAGACAGTAAGAAGAGTCAGTCTTCTTGTACTTAAGTCAGCATTGTGACTTTTGTATTTAATTCCGATGCAATGACTGTGTTTCATCGTCAATAAGAAGGTCCAATGGGATACAATAAACATGAAGTGAAGCATCGGAATCTAAAACTCGTCTCACGAGATAGGTTCAAAACATAGACAGTAAGAAGAGTTACTTTACTTGTACGTAAGTCAGCATTGTGCCTTTTCTATTTAATTCTGAATCAATTTCTGTGTTTCATCGGCAATAAGAAGGTCAGAGGGATGCAGTAAACCTGAAGTGAAGCATCGGAATCCATAACTAGTGTCACAGGAATGGTTTTAAACATAGACAGTAGGAAGAGTCAGTCTCTTATACTTAAGTCGGCATTGTGCCTTTTGTGTTTAATTCCGATGCAATTTCTGTGTTTCATCGTCAATAAGAAGGTCAGAGGGTTACAGCAAACCTGAAGTGAAGCATCGGAATCTATAACTAGTGTCACAGGAATGGTTCAAAACATTGGCGATAAGAAGAGTCAGTTTTCTTGTACTTAATTGGGCATTGTGCCTTTTGTATTTAATTCCGATGCAATATCTGTGTTTCATCGTCAATAAGAAGGTCAGAGGGATACACTAAATCTGAAGTGAAGCATCGGAATCTGTAACTAGTGTCACGGGAATGGTTCAAAACATAGACAGTTAGAAGAGTCAGTTCTCTTGTACTTAAGTCGGTATTGTGCCTTTTCTATTTAATTCCGATGCAATTTCTGTGTTTCATCGTCAATAAGAAGGTCAGAGGGATACAGTTAACCTGAAATGAAGCATCGGAATCTATAACTATTGTCACAGGAATGGTTCAAAACATAGACAGTAAGAAGAGCCAGTCTTCCTGTACTTGAGTCACAATTGTGCCTATGTATTTAATTCCGATGCAATTTCTGTGTTTCATCGTCAATAAGAAGGTAAGAGGGATACAGTAAACCTGAAGTGAAGCATCGGAATCTATAACTAGTGTCACAGGAATGGTTCAAAACATAGACAGTAAGAAGAGCCAGTCTTCTTGTACATAAGTCGGCATTGTGCCTTTTGAATTTAATTCCGATGCAGTTTCTGTGTTTCATCGTCAATACGAAGGTCAGTGGGATACAGTAAACCCGAAGTGAAGCATCGGAATCGACAACTTGTGTCACAGGAATGGTTCAAAACATAGACAGTAGGAAGAGTAGTTCTCTTGTACTTAATTCGGCATTGTGCTTTTGTATTTGATTACGATGCAATTTCTGTGTTTCATCGTCAATAAGAAAGTCAGAGGGATACAGTAAACCTGAAGTGAATCATCGGAATCTATAACTAGTGTCACGGGAAAGCTTTAAAACATAGACAGTAAGAAGAGTCAGTTTTCTTGTACTTGAGTCGGCATTGTGCCTATGTATTTAATACCGATGCAATTTCTGTGTTTCATCGTCAATAAGAAGGTCTGAGGAATACAGTAAACCTGAAGTGAAGCATCGGAATCTATAACTAGTGTCAAAGGAATGGTTCAAAACATAGACAGTAGGAAGCGCCAGGCTTCTTGTACTTGAGTCGGCATTGTGCCTTTTGTATTTCTTTCCGATGCAATTTCTGTGTTTCATCGTCAATAAGAAGGTCAGAGGGATACAGTAATCCTGAAGTGAAGCATCGGAATCTATAACTAGTGTCACAGGAATGGTTGAAAACATAGTCAGTAAGAAGAGTCAGTCCTCTTGTACTTATGTCGGCATTGTGCCTTTTGTATTTAATTCCGATGCCATTTCCGTGTTTCATCATCAATAAGAAGGTCAGACAGGAACAAAAAACCTGAAGTGAAGCATCGGAATCTATAACTAGTGTCACAGGAATGGTTCAAAACATAGACAGTAAGAACCGTCAGTTTTCTTGTACCTAATTCGGCATTGTGCCTTTTGTATTTAATTGCGATGCAATTTCTGTGTTTCATCGTCAATAAGAAGGTCAGAGAAATACTGTAAACCTGAAGAGAAGCATCGAAATCCATAACTAGTGTCACAGGAATGGTTCAAAACAAAGACAGTGAGAAGAGTCAGTTTTCTCGTACATAAGTCGGCATTTTGCCTTTTGTATTTAATTCCGATGCAATTTCTGTGTTTCATCGTCAATAAGAAGGTCAGAGGGATATAGTACACATGAAGTGAAGCATCGGAATGTGTAACTAGTGACACAGGAATGGTTCACATCATAGACAGTAAGAAGAGTCAGCTTTCTTGTACTTAAGTCGGCATTGTGCTTTTTCTATTTAATTCCGATGCAATTTCTGTGTTTCGTCGACAATAAGAAGATCGAAGGGATACAGTAAACCTGAAGTGAAGCATCGGAATCTAAAACCGGTCTCACAGGAAAGTTGCAAAACATAGCCAGAAAGAAGAACCAGTCTCCTTGCACTTGAGTCGGCATTGTGCCTTTTGTATTTAATTCCGATGCAATTTCTGTGTTTCATCGTCAATAAGAAGGTCGGAGAGATATAGTATACCTGAATTGAAGCATCGTAATCTATAACTTGTGGCACAGGAATGGTTCAAAGCATACGCAGTAAGAAGGGTCAGTTTTCTTGTACTTAAGTCCGCATTGTGCCTTTTCTATTTAATTCCGATGTAACTTCTGTGTTCCATCGTCAATATGAAGGTCCAAGGGATACAGTAAACATATAGTGAAGCATCGGAATCTAAAACTGGTCTCACAGGAAATGTTCAAAGGTAGTCAGTAAGAAGAGTCAGTCTTCTAGTACATAAGTCGGCGTTGTGCCTTTTGTATTTAATTCCAATCACATTTCTGTGTTTCATCGTCAATAAGAAGGTCCAAGGGATACAGTAAACATATAGTGAAGCATCAGAATCTAAAACTGGTCTCACAGGAAATGTTCAAAACATAGTCAGTAAGAAGAGTCAGTCTTCTTGTACTTAAGTCGGCATTGTGACTTTTGTATTTAATTCCGATGCAATTTCTGTGTTTCATCGTCAATAAGAAGGTCCAAAGGGATACAGTTAACCTGAAGTGAAGCATCGGAATCTAAAACTCGTCTCACGAGAAAGGTTCAAAACATAGACAGTAAGAAGAGTTAGTTTTCTTGTACGTAAGTCAGCATTGTGCCTTTTCTATTTAATTCTGATTCAATTTCTGTGTTTCATCGGCAATAAGAAGGTCAAAGGGATGCAGTAAACCTGAAGTGAAGCAACGGAAACTATAACTAGTGTCACAGGAATGGTTTTAAACATAGACAGTAGGAAGAGTCAGTCTTCTTGTACTTAAGTCGGCATTGTGCCTTTTGTGTTTAATTCCGATGCAATTTCTGTGTTTCATCGTCAATAAGAAGGTCAGAGGGTTACAGTAAACCTGAAGTGAAGTATCGGAATCAATAACTAGTGTCACAGGAATGGATCAAAACATAGACAGTAAGAAGAGCCAGTCTTCTTGTACTTAAATCGGCATTGTGCCTTTTGTATTTAATTCCGATCAGGTTTCTGTGTTTCATCGTCAATACGAAGGTCAGTGGGATACAGTAAACCCGAAGTGAAGCATCGGAATCTACAACTAGTGTCACAGGAATGGTTCAAAACATAGGCAGTAGGAAGAGTAGTTCTCTTGTACTTAATTCGGCATTGTGCTTTTGTATTTGATTACGATGCAATTTCTGTGTTTCATCGTCAATAAGAAAGTCAAAGGGATACAGTAAACCTGAAGTGAATCATCGGAATCTACAACTAGTGTCACGGGAAAGCTTCAAAACATACAGTAAGAAGAGTCAGTTTTCTTGTACTTGAGTCGGCATTGTGCCTATGTATTTAATACCGATGCAATTTCTGTGTTTCATCGTCAATAAGAAGGTCTGAGGGACACAGTAAACCTGAAGTGAAGCATCGGAATCTATAACTAGTGTCAAAGGAATGGTTCAAAACATAAACAGTAGGAAGCGCCAGTCTTCTTGTACTTGAGTCGGCATTGTGCCTTTTGTATTTATTTCCGATGCAATTTCTGTGTTTCATCGTCAATAAGAAGGTCAGAGGGATACAGTAAACCTGAAGTGAGGCATCGGAATCTATAACTAGTGTCACAGGAATGGTTCAAAACATAGTCAGTAAGAAGAGTCAGTCTTCTTGTACTTAAGTCGGCATTGTGCCTTTTGTATGTAATTCCGATGCCATTTCTGTGTTTCATCATCAATAAGAAGGTCAGACAGAAACAAAAAACCTGAACTGAAGCATCGGAATCTATAACTAGTGTCACAGGAATGGTTCAAAACATAGACAGTAAGAACCGTCAGTTTTCTTGTACTTAATTCGGCATTGTGCCTTTTGTATTTAATTGCGATGCAATTTCTGTGTTTCATCGTCAATAAGAAGGTCAGAGAAATACAGTAAACCTGAAGAGAAGCATCGAAATCCATAACTAGTGTCACAGGAATGGTTCAAAACAAAGACCGTGAGAAGAGTCAGTTTTCTCGTACATAAGTCGGCATTTTGCCTTTTGTATTTAATTCCGATGCAATTTCTGTCTTTCATCGTCAATAAGAAGATCCAAGGGATACAGTAAACATATAGTGAAGCATCAGAAACAAAAACTGGTCTCACAGGAAACGTTCAAAACAGAGTCAGTAAGAAGAGTCAGTCTTCTTGTACTTAAGTCGGCATTGTGCCTTTTGTATTTAATTCCGATGCAATTTCTGTGTTTCATCGTCAATATGGAATATCCAAGGGATACAGTAAAACTGGAGTGAAGCATCGGAATCTAAAACTGGTCTCACAGGAAAGGTTCAAAACATAGACATTAAGAAGAGTTAGTTATCTTGTACTTAAGTCAGCATTGTGCCGTTACTATTTAATTCTGATTCAATTTCTGTGTTTCGCCGTCAGTAAGCTGGTCCAAGGGATACAGTAAATCTAAAGTGAAGAATCGGAATCTGAAACCGGTCTCACAGGAAAGCTTCATAACATAGACAGTAAGAAGAGCCAGTCTACTTGTACTTGAGTCGGCATTGTGCCTTTTCTATTTAATTCCGACGCAATTTCTGTGTTTCGTCGTCAATAAAAAGGTCTAAGGGATACAGCAAACCTGAAGTGAAACATAGGAATATATAACTAGTGTCAAAGGAAAGGTTCAAAACATAGACAGTAAGAAGAGTCAGTCTTCTTGTACTTAAGTCGCCATTGTGCCTATAGTATTTAATTCCGATGCAATTTTTGTGTTACATCGTCAATAAGAAGGTCAGAGGGATACAGTAAACCTAAAGTGAAGCATCGGAATCTACAACTAGTGTCACAGGAATGGTTCAATACACAGTCTGTAAGATGAATCAGTCTTCTTGTACTTAAGTCGGCATTGTGCTTTTTCTATATAATTCCGATGCAATTTCTGTGTTTCGTCGTCAATAAGAAGGTCCAAGGGATACAGTAAACCTGAAGTGAAGCATCGGAATCTATAACTAGTGTCACAGGAATGGTTCAAAACATAGAGAGTAGGTAGAGTTAGTCTTCTTGTACTTAAGTCGGCATTGTGCCTTTTCTATTTAATTCCGATGCAATTTCTGTGTTTCCATGTCAATAAGAAGGTCCAGGGCATACAGTAAACATATAGTGAAGCATCAGAAACTAAAACTGGTCTCACAGGAAATGTTCAAAACATAGTCAGTACGAAGAGTCAGTCTTCTTGTACTGAAGTCGGCATTGTGCATTTTGTATTTAATTCCGATGCAATTTCTGTGGTTCATCGTCAATATGGAAGGACCAAGGGATTCAGTAAAACTGAAGTGAAGCATCGGAAACTAAAACTGGTCTCACAGGAAAGGTTCAAAACATAGACAGTAAGAAGAGATAGTCTACTTGTACTTGAGTCGGCATTGTGCCTTTTCTATTTAATTCCGATGCAATTTCTGTCTTTCATCGTCAATAAGAAGGTCAGAGGGATACAGAAAACCTGAAGTGAAGCATCGGAATCTATAACTAGTGTAACAGGAGTGGTTTAAACAATAGAGAGTAGGAAGAGTTAGTCTTCTTGAACTTAAGTCGGCGTTGTGCCTTTTCTATTTAATTCCCATGCAATTTCTGTGTTTCATCGTCAATAAGAATGTCAGAGGGATACAGTAAACCTGAAGTGAAGCATCGGAATCTATAACTAGTGTCACAGGAATGGTTCAAAACATACACAGCAAGAAGAGTCAGTCTTCTTGTACTTAAGCCGGCATTGTGCCTTTTGTATTTAATTCCGATGCAATCTCTGTGTTTCATCGTCAACAAGAAGGTCCACGGGATACACTAAACATATAGTGAAGCATCGGAATCTGAAACTGGTCTCACAGGAAATGTTCAAATCATAGTCAGTAAGAAGAGTCAGTCTTTTTGTACTTATGTCGTTATTGTGCCTTTTCTATTTAATTCCGATGCAATTTCTGGGTATCGTCCTCAATATGAAGGTCCAAGGGATAAAGTAAACCTGAAGTGAAGCATCGGAATCTAAAACCGGTCTCACAGGAAAGGTTCAAAACAGATTCAGTAAGAAGAGTCAGTCTTCTTGTACTTAAGTCGGTATTGTGCCTTTTCAATTTAATTTCGATGCAATTTCTGTGTTTCGTTGTCTATAAGAAGGTCCCAGGGATACAGTAAACATGAAGTGAAGCATCGGAATCCATAACTAGTGTCACAGGAAAGGTTCAAAGCATAGACAGTAGGAAGAGTCAGTCTTCGTGTACTTAAGTCGACATTGTGCATTTTCTATTTAATTCCGATGCAATTTCTGTGTTTCGTTGTCTATAAGAAGGTCCCAGGGATACAGTAAACATGAAGTGAAGCATCGGAATCCATAACTAGTGTCACAGGAAAGGTTCAAAACATAGACGGTGAGAAGAGGCAGTCTTCTTGTACTTAAGTAGGCATTGTGCCTTTTCTACTTCATTCCGATGCAGTTTCTGTGTTTCGTCGTCAAAGAGGAGGTCCAAGGAATACAGTAAACATACAGTGAAGCATCGGAATCTAAAACTGGTCTCACAGGAAATGTTCAAACATAGTCAGTACGAAGAGTCAGGCTTCTTGTACTGAAGTCGGCATTGTGCGTTTTGTATTTAATTCCGATGCAATTTCTGTGCTTCATCGTCAATATGGAAGGTCCAAGGGATACAGTAAAACTGAAGTGAAGCATCGGAATCTAAAACTGGTCTCACAGGAAAGGTTCAAAACATAGACAGTAAGAAGAATCAGTTTTCTTGGACTTAAGTCGGCATTGTGCCTTTTCTATTTAATTCCGATGCAATTTCTTTGTTTCGACGTCAATAAGAAGGTCCATGGGATACAGTAAACCTGAAGTGAAGCATCGGAATTTAAAACCGGTCTCACAGGAAAGGTTCAAAACATAGTCAGTAAGAATAGTCAGTTTTCTTGTACTTAAGTCTGCATTGTGGATTTTCTATTTAATTCCGTTGCAATTTATGTGTTTCCTCGTCAATAAGAAGGTCCAGGGGATACAGTAAACCTGAAGTCAAGCATCGGAATCGATAACTAGTGTCACAGGAATTGTTCAAAATATAGACAGTAAGAAGAGTCAGACTTTTTGTACATAAGTCGGCATTGTGCCTTTTCTTTTTAATTCCGATGCAATTTCTGTGTTTCATCGTCAATAAGAATGTCAGAGGGATACAGTAAACCTGAAGTGAAGCATCGGAATCTATAACTAGTGTCACAGGAATGGTTCAAAGCATAGACAGTTGGAAGAGTCAGTCTTCTTGTACTGAAGTCGGCATTATGCCTTTTCTATTTAATTCCGATGCAATTTCTGTGTTTCGTCGTCAATAAGAAGGTCCAAGGGATACAGTAAATACGAAGTGAAGTATCGGGATCTATAACTTGTGTCACAGGAATAGTTCAAGACATAGACAGTAAGAAGAGTCAGTCTTATTGTACTTAAGTCGGCATTGTGCCTTTTCTACTTAATTCCGATGCAATTTCTGTGTTTCATCGTCAATAAGAAGGTCCAAGGGATACAGTAAACCTGAAGTGAAGCATCGGAATCTATAACCAGTGTCAAAGGAATGGTTCAAAACATAGACAGAAGGAAGAGTCAGTCTTCTTGACCTTAATTTGGCATTGTGCCTTTTCTATTTAATTCCGATGCATTTCTGTGTTTCGACGTCAATAAGAAGGTCCAAGGGATACAGCAAACCAGAAGTGAAACATAGGAATATATAACCAGTGTCACAGGAAAGGTTCAAAAAATAGACAGTAAGAAGAGTCAGTCTTTTTGTACTTAAGTCGCCATTGTGCCTATTGTATTTAATTCCGATGCAATTTCTGTGTTACATCGTCAATAAAAAGTCAGAGGGATACAGTAAACCTAAAGTGAAGCATCGGAATCTCTAACTAGTGTCACAGGAATGGTTCAAAATACAGACAGTAAGAAGAGTCAGTCTTCTTGTACTTAAGTCGGCATTGTGCCTTTTGTATTTAATTCCGATGCAATCTCTGTGTTTCATCGTCAACAAGAAGGTCCACGGGATACACTAAACATATAGTGAAGCATCGGAATCTAAAACTGGTCTCACAGGAAATGTTCAAAACATAGTCAGTAAGAAGAGTAAGTCTTCTTGTTCTTACGTTGGCATTGTGCCTTTTCTATTTAATTTCGATGCAATTTCTGTGTTTCGTCGTCAATAAGAAGGTCCAAGGTATACAGCAAATCTGAAGTGAAACATAGGAATATATAACTAGTGTCACAGGAAAGGTTCAAAACATAGACAGTAAGAAGAGTCTGTCTTCATGTACTTAAGTCGGCATGTGCTTTTTCTATTTAATTCCGATGCAATTTCTGTGTTTCGTCCTCTATAAGAAGGTCAAAGGGATACAGTAAACCTGAAGTGAAGCATCGGAATCTATAACTAGTGTCACAGGAATGGTTCAAAACAAAGAGAGTAGGAAGAGTTAGTCTTCTTGAACTTAAGTCGGCATTGTGATTTTCTATTTAATTCCGATGCAATTTCTGTGTTTCGTCGTCAATAAGAAGGTCCAAGGGATACAGTAAACATATAGTGAAGTATGGAAACCTAAAACGGTTCTCACAGGAAATGTTCAAAACATAGTCAGTAAGAAGAGTCAGTCTTCTTGTACTTAAATCGGCATTATGCCTCTTCTATTTAATTCCGATGCTTTTTCTGTGTTTCGACGTCAATAAGAAGGTCCAGGGGACACAGTATACCTGAAGTGAAGCATCGGAATCTATAACTAGTGTCACAGGAATGGTTCAAAATATAGAGAGTAAGAAGAGAGAGTCATCTTGTATTTGAGTCGGCATTCTGCCTTTTGTATTTAATTCCGATGCAATTTCTGTGCTTCATCGTCAATAAGAAGGTCACAGGGATACAGTAAACCTGGAGTGAAGCATCGGAACCCATAACTAGTGTCACAGGAATGGTTAAAACATAGACAGTAGGAAGAGTCAGTCTTCTTGTACATAAGTCGGCATTGTGCCTTTTGTATTTAATTCCGATGCAATTTCTGTGTTTCATTGTCAATAAGAAGGTCCAAGGGATACAGTAAACATATAGTGAAGCATCGGAATCTAGAACTGGTCTCACAGGAAATGTTCACAACACAGTCAGTGAGAAGAGTCAGTCTTCTTGTACTTAAGTCGGCATTGTGCGGTTTGTATTTAATTCCGATGCAATTTCTGTGTTTCATCGTCAATAAGAAAGTCAGAGGGATACAGTAAACCTGTAGTGAAGCATCGGAAACTATAACTAGTGTCACAGGAATGGTTCAAAACATAGACAGTAGGAAGATTCAGTCTTCTTGTACTTAAGTCGGCATTGTGCCTTTTCCATTTAATTCAAATGCAATTTCTGTGTTTCGTCGTCAATAAGAAGGTCAGAGGGATACAGTAAACCTGAAGTGAAGCATCTTAATCTATATCTAGTGTCACAGGAATGGTTCAAAACATAGACAGCAATAAGAGTCAGTCTTCTTGGACATGAGTCGGCATTGTGCCATTTGTATTTAATTCCGATGCAATTACTGTGCTTCATCGTCAATAAGAAGGTCAGAGGGATACAGTAAACCTGAAGTGAAGCATCGGAATCTATAACTAGTGTCACAGGAATGGTTCAAATCATACACAGCAAGAAGAGTCAGTCTTCTTGTACTTAAGTCGGCATTGTGCCTTTTGTATTTAATTCCGATGCAATTTCTGTGTTTCATCGTCAATAAGAAGGTCCAAGGGATACAGTAAACCTGAAGTGAGGCATCGGAATCTATAACTAGTGTCACAGGAATGGCTAAAACATAGAGAGTAGGAAGAGTCAGTCGTTTTGTACTTAAGTCGGCATTGTGCCTTTTGTATTTAATTCCGATGCAATCTCTGTGTTTCATCGTCAACAAGAAGGTCCACGGGATACACTAAACATATAGTGAAGCATCGGAATCTAAAACTGGTCTCACAGGAAATGTTCAAAACATAGTCAGTATGAAGAGTAAGTCTTCTTGTTCTTACGTTGGCATTGTGCCTTTTCTATTTAATTCCGATGCAATTTCTGTGTTTCGTCGTCAATAAGAAGGTACAAGGGAGAGAGTAAACCTGAAGTGAAGCATCGGAATCTAAAACCGGTCTCACAGGAAAGGTCCAAATCATAGAGAATAAGAAGAGTCAGTCATCTTGTATTTGAGTCGGCATTGGGCCTTTTGTATTTAATTCCGATGCAATCTCTGTGATTCATCGTCAATAAGAAGGTCAGAGGGATACAGTAAGACCTGAAGTGAAGAATCGGAATCTATATCTAGTGTCACAGGAAAGGTTCATAACATAGACACTTAGAAGAGTCAGTCTTCTAGGACATGAGTCGATATTGTGCAATTTGTATTTAATTCCGATGCAATTTCTGTGTTTCATCGTCAACAAGAAGGCCCAAGGGATGCAGTAAACATATAGTGAAGCATCGGAATCTAAACCTGGTCTCACAGGAAATGTTCAAATCATAGTCAGTAAGAAGAGTCAGTCTTCTTGTACTAATGTCGGCATTGTGCCTTTTCTATTTAATTCCGATGCAATTTCTGTGTTTCGTCGTCAATAAGAAGGTCCAAGGGATACAGTAAACCTGAAGTGAGGCATCGGAATCTATAACTAGTGTCACAGGAATGGCTAAAACATAGAGAGTAGGAAGAGTCAGTCGTTTTGTACTTAAGTCGGCATAGTGCCTTTTGTATTTAATCCCGATGCAATATCTGTGTTTCATCGTCAATAAGAAGGTCCAAGGGATACAGTAAACCTGGAGTGAAGTATCGGAATCTATATCTAGTGTCACAGGAATGGTATAAAACATAGACACGGAAGAGTCAGTCTTCTTGTACTTAAGTCGGCATTTTGCCTTTTCTATTTAATTCCGATGCAATTTCTGTGTTTCGTCGTCAATAAGAAGGTCCAAGGGATACAGAAATCGTCAAGTGAAGCCTCGGAATCTACAACTAGTGTCACAGAAAAGGTTCAAAACATAGACAGTAAGAAGAGTCAGTCTTATTGTACTTAGGTCGGCATTGTGCATTTTGTATTTAATTCCGATCCACTTTCTGTGTTTCATCGTCAATAAGAAGGTCCAAGTGATACAGTAAACCTGAAGTGAAGCATCGGAATCTATAACTAGAGTCACAGGAATGGTTCAAAACATAGACAGTAGGAAGAGTCAGTCTTCTTGTACTTATGTCGGCATTGTTCCTTTTCTATTTAATTCCGATGCTATTTCTGTGTCTAGTCGTCAATAAGAAGGTCAGAGGGATACAGTAAACCTGAAGTGAAGCATCGGAATCTATAATTAGAGTCACAGGAATGGTTCAAAACATAGACAGTAAGAAGAGTCAGTCTTCTTGTACTTATGTCGGCATTGTGCCTTTTCTATTTAATTCAGATGCAATTTCTGTGTTTCGTCGTCAATAAGAAGGTCCAAGGGATACAGTAAACCTGAAGTGGAGCATCGGAATCTAAAACCTGTCTCACAGGAAAGGTTCAAAACATAGAGAGTAAGACGAGTCAGTCATCATGTATTTGAGTCGGCATTGTGCCCTTTGTATTTAATTCCGATGCAATTTCTGTGTTTCATCGTCAATAAGAACGTCAGAGGGATACAGTGCACCTGAAGTGAGGCATCGGAATCTATAATTAGTGTCACAGGAATGGTTCAAAACATAGACAGTAAGAAGAGTCAGTCTTCTTGTACTTAAGTCGGCATTGTGCATTTTGTATTTAATTCCGAAGCAATATCTGTGTTTCATCGTCAATAAGAAGGTCAGAGAGATAAAGTAAACCTGAAGTGAAGCATCGGAATCTATAACTAGTGTCACAGGAATGGTTCAAAACACAGACTATAAGAAGAGTTCGATTTCTTGTTCTTAAGTCGACATTGTGCCTTCTGTATTTAATTTTGATGCAATTTCTGTGTTTCATCGTCAATAAGATGGTCAGAGGGATACAATAAAGCTTAAGTGAAGCATCGAAATCCGTAACTATTGTCACAGGAATGGTTCAAAACAAAGACAGTGAGAAGAGTCAGTTTTCTTGTACTTAAGTCGGCATTTTGCCTTTTGTATTTAATTCCGATGCAATTTCTGTGTTTCTTCGTCAATAAGAAGGTCAGAGGGATACAGTACACCTGAAGTGAAGCATCGGAATGTGTAACTAGTATCTCAAGAATGGTTCAAAACATAGACAGTAAGAAGAGTCAGTTTTCTTGTACTTAAGTCAGCATTGTGCCTTTTCTATTTAATTCAGATGCAATTTCTGTGTTTCATCGTCGATAAGAAGGTCCAAGGGATACAGTAAACATATAGTGAAGCATCGGAATCTAAAACTGGTCTCACAGAAAATGTTCAAAACATAATCAGTAAGAAGTCTCAGTCTTCTTGTACTTAAGTCGCCATTGTGCGTTTTGTATTTAATTCCGATGCAATTTCTGTGTTTCATCGTCAATAAGAAGCTCCAAGGGATACAGTAAACATATAGTGAAGCATCGGAATCTAAAACTGGTCTCACAGGAAGTGTTTAAAAGATAATCAGTAAGAAGAGTCAGTCTTGTTGTGCATAAGTCGGCATTGTGGCTTTTGTATTTAATTCCGATGCAATTTCTGTGTTTCATCGTCAATAAGAAGGTCCAAGGGATACAGTAAACATATAGTGAAGCATCGGAATCTAAAACTGGTCTCACAGGAAGTGTTCAAAAGATAGTCAGTAAGAAGAGTCAGTCTTCTTGTACTTAAGTCGGCATTGTGCCTTTTGTATTTAATTCCGATGCAATTTCTGTGTTTCATCGTCAATATGGAAGGTCCAAGGGATACAGTAAAACTGAAGTGAAACACAGGAATCTAAAACTGGACTCAGAGGAAAGGTTCAAAACATAGACAGTAAGAAGAGTTAGGTTTCTTGTACTTAAGTCAGCATTGTGTATTTTCTATTTAATTCTGATTCAATTTCTGTGTTTCGTCGTCAGTAAGAAGGTCCAAGGGATACAGTAAACCTAAAGTGAAGCATCGGAATCTGAAAGCGGTCTCACAAGAAAGCTTTATTACATAGACAGTAAGAAGAGACAGTCTACTTGTACTTGAGTAGGCATTGTGCCTTTTCTATTTAATTCCGATGCAATTTCTGTCTTTCTTCGTCAATAAGCAGGTCAGAGGGATACAGAAAACCTGAAGTGAAGCACCGGAATCTATAACTAGTGTCACAGGAATGGTTCAAAACATAGAGAGTAAGAAGAGTCAGTCTTCTTGTACTTAAGTCGGCATTGTGAATTTTCTATTTAATTCCGATGCAATTTCTTTGTTTCGACGTCAGTAAGAAGGTCCATGGGATACAGTAAACCTGAAGTGATGCATCGGAATCTGAAACCGGTCTCACAGGAAAGGTTAAAAACATAGTCAGTAAGAGGAGTCAGTCGTCTTGTGCTTAAGTTGGCATTGTGACTTTTCTATTTAATTCCGATGCAACGTCTGTGTTTCGTCGTCAATATGAAGGTCCAAGGGGTACAGTAAAAATATAGTGAAGCATCGGAACCTAAAACGGGTCTCACAGGAAATGATCAAAACATAGTCCATAAGAAGAGTCAATCTTCTTGTACTTAAGTCGGCATTGTGCCTTTTCTATGTGATTCTGATGCAGTTTCTGTGTTTCGACGTCATTAAGAAGGTCCAAGGGATACTGTAAACCTGAAGGGAAGCTTCGGAATCTATAACTAGTGTCAAAGGAATCTTTCAAAACATAGCAGAAGGAAGAGTCAGGCTTCTTGAACTTAAGTCGGCATTGTGCCTCTTCTATTTAAATCCGATGTAATTTCTGCGTTTCGCCGTCAATAAGAAGGACCAAGGGATACAGTAAACATACAGTGAAGCATCGGAATCTAAAAGTGGTCTCACAGGAAATGTTCAAAACATAATCAGTAAGAAGAGTCAGTCTTCTTGTACTTAAGTTGGCATTGTGCCTTTTCTACTTAATTCCGATGCAATTTCTGTGTTTCGTCGTCAATAAGAAGGACCAAGGGATACAGTAAACCTGAAGTGAAGCATCGCAATCTATAACTAGTGTCACAGGAATGGTACAAAACATAGAGAGTAGGAAGAGTCAGTCTTCTTGCACTTAAGTCGGCATTGTGCCTTTTGTATTTAATTCGGATGCAATTTCTGTGTTTCATCGTCAATAAGTAGGTCAGAGGGATATAGTGAACCTGAAGTGTAGCATTGGAATTTATAACTAGTGTCACAGGAATGGTTCAAAACATAGACAGTAGGAAGAGTCAGTTTTATTGTACTTCATTCGGCATTGTGCCTTTTCTATTTCATTCCGTTACAATTTCTGTGTTTCGTCGTCAATAAGAAGGTCAGAGGGATACAGTAAACCTGAAGTGAAGCATCCAAATCTATAACTATTGTCACTGGAATGGTTCAAAACATAGGCAGTACGAAGAGTCAGTCTTCTTGTACTTAAGTCGGCATTGTGCCTTTTGTATTTAATTCCGATGCTATTTCTGTGTTTCATCGTCAATAAGAAAGTCCAAGGGAAACAGTAAACAAATAGTGAAGCATCGGAATCTAAAACTGGTCTCACAGGGAGTGTTCAAAACGTAGTCAGTAAGAAGAGTCGGTCTTCTTGTACTTTAGACGGCATTGTGCCGTTTGTATTTAATTCCGATGCAATTTCTGTGTTTCATCGTCAATAAGAATGTCAGACGGACACAGTAAACCTGAAGTGAAGCATCGGAATCTATAGCTAGTGTCTCAGGAATGGTTCAAAACATAGACAGTAGGAAGATTCAGTCTTCTTGTACTTAAGTCGGCATTGTGCTTTTTCTATTTAATTGTAATGCAATTTCTGTGTTTCGTCGTCAATAAGAATGTCAGAGTGATACAGAAAAACCTGAAGTGAAGAATCTGAATCTATATCTAGTGTCACAGGAAAGGTTCAAAACATAGACAGTAAGAAGAGTCAGTCTTCTTCAACATGAGTCGGCATTCAGCCATTTGCATCTAATTCCGATGCAATTACTGTGCTTAATCGTCAATAAGAAGGTCAGACGGCTACAGTAAACCTGAAGTGAAGCATCGGAATCTATAACTAGTGTCACAGGAATGGTTCAAAACATACACAGCAAGAAGAGTCAGTCTTCTTGTACATGAGTCGGCATTGTGCATTTTGTATTTAATTCCTATGCAATTACTGAATTTCATCGTCAATAAGAAGGTCAGAGGGATACAGTAAACCTGAAGTGAAGCATCGGAATCTATAACTAGTGTCAGAGGAATGGATAAAACATAGACAGTAGGAAGAGTCAGTCTTCTTGTACTTATGTCGGCATTGTGCCTTTTGTATTTAATCCTGATGCAATTTCTGTGTTTCGTCGTCAATAAGAAGGTCCAAGGGATACAGTAAACCTGTAGTGAAGCATCGGAATCTATATCTAGTGTCACAGGAATGGTTCAAAACTTAGACACGGAAGAGTCAGTCTTCTTGTACATAAAAACGGCATTGTGCCTTTTGTATTTCATTCCGATGCAATTTCTGTGATTCATCGACAATAACAAGGTCCAAGGGATACAGTAAACCTGAAGTGAAGCATCGGAATCTATAACTAAAGTCACAGGAATGATTCAAACATAGACAGTAGGAAGAGTCAGTCTTCTTGTACTTAAGTCGGCATTGTGCATTTTCTATTTAATACCGATGCAATTTCTGTGTTTCGTCGTCAATACGAAGGTCACCGGGATACAGTAAACCTGAAGTGATGCATCGGAATCTTTAACTAGTGCCACAGGAATGGTTCAAAACATAGACAGTAGTAAGAGTCAGTCTTCTTGTAATTAAGTCGGCATTGTGCCTTTTCTATTTAATTCCGATGCAATTTCTGTGTTTCATCGTCATTAAGAAGGTCCAAGGGATACTGTAATCCTGAAGTGAAGCATCGGAATCTATAACTAGTGTCAAAGGAATCTTTCAAACCATATCAGAAGGAAGAGTGAGTCTTCTTGAACTTAAGTCGGCATTGTGCCTCTTCTATTTAAATCCGATGCAATTTCTGTGTTTCGTCGTCAATAAGAAGGTCCAAGGGATACAGTAAACCTGAAGTGATGCATCGGAATCTTTAACTAGTGCCACAGGAATGGTTCAAAACATAGACAGTAGGAAGAGTCAGTCTTCTTGTACTTGAGTCGGCATTGTGCATTTTCTATTTAATACCGATGCAATTTCTGTGTTTCATCGTCAATAAGAAGGTCCAAGGGAAACAGTAAACATATAGTGAAGCATCGGAATCTAAAACTGGTCTTACAGGGAATGTTAAAGACATAGTCAGTAAGAAGAGTCAGTCTTCTTGTACTTAGGTCGGCAAGGTGCCTTTTCTATTAAATTCCGATGCAATTTCTGTGTTTCGTTGTCAATAACAAGGTCCATGGGATACAGTAAACCTGAAGTGAAGCAACGGAATCTATACCGGTCTCACAGGAAAGGCTCAAATCATAGAGAGTAAGAAGAGCCAGTCATCTTGTATTTGAGTCGGCATTGTGCCTTTTGTATTTAATTCCGATGCAATTTCTGTGTTTCAACGTCAATAAGAAGGTCACAGGGATACAGTAAACCTGAAGTAAAGCATCGGAGTCTATAACTAGTGTCACAGGAATGGTTAAAACATAGACAGTAGGAAGAGTCAGTCTTCTTGTACTTAAGTCGGCATTGTGCCGTCTGTATTTAATTCCGATGCAATATCTGTGTTTCGTCGTCAATGAGAAGGTCCAAGGGATACAGTAAACCTGAAGTGAAGCATCGGAATCTATAACTAAAGTCAGAGGAATGATTCAAAACATAGACAGTAGGAAGAGTCAGTCTTCTTGTACTTAAGTCGGCATTGTGCATTTTCTATTTAATTCCGATGCAATTTCTGTGTTTCGTCGTCAATACGAAGGTCAGCGGGGTACAGTAAACCTGATGTGAAGCATCGGAATCTATAATTAGTGTCACAGGAATGGTTCAAACCATACACAGCAAGAAGAGTCAGTCTTCTTGTACTTAAGTCGGCATTGTGCCTTTTGTATTTAATTCCGATGCAATTTCTGTGTTTCATCGTCTTGAGAAGGTCCAAGGGATACAGTAAACCTGAAGTGATGCATCGGAAACCTTAACTAGTGTCAGAGGAATGGTTAAAAACATAGACAGTAGGAAGAGTCAGTCTTCTTGAACTTATGTCGGCATTGTGCCTCTTCAATTTAAATCCGATGCAATTTCTGTGTTTCGTCGTCAATAAGAAGGTCCAAGGGATACAGTAAACATACAGTGAAGCATCGGAATCTATAACTAGTGTTACAGGAATGGTTCAAAATATAGGCAGTAAGAAGATTTAGTCTACTTGTACTTAAGTCGGCATTGTGCCTTTTGTATTTAATTCCGATGCAATTTCTGTGTTTCATCGTCAATAACGGTGTCCAAGCGATACAGTAAACCTGTAGTGAAGCATCTGAATCTATAACTAAAGTCACAGGAATGATTCAAAACATAGATAGTAGGAAGAGTCAGTCTTCTTGTACTTAAGTCGGCATTGTGCATTTTCTATTTAATTCCGATGCAATTTCTGTGTTTCGTCGTCAATACGAAGGTCAGCGGGATACAGTAAAAGTGAAGTGAGCATCGGAATCTATAATTAGTGTCACAGGAATGGTTCAAACCATACACAGCAAGAAGAGTCAGTCTTCTTGTACCTAAGTAGGCATTTTGCCTTTTGTATTTAATTCCGATGCAATTTCTGTGTTTCATCGTCTTGAGAAGGTCCAAGGGATACAGTAAACCTGAAGTGATGCATCGTAATCTTTAACTAGTGTCACAGGAATGGTTCAAAACATAGACAGTAGGAAGAGTCAGTCTTCTTGTACTTAAGTCCGCATTGTGTCTTTTCTCTTTAATTCCGATGCAATTTCTGTGTTTCATCGACATTAAGAAGGTCCAAGGGATACTGTAAACCTGAAGTGAAGCATCGGAATCTATAACTAGTGTCAAAGGAATCTTTCAAACCATAGCAGAAGGAAGAATCAGTCTTCTTGACTTTAAGTCAGCATTGTGCCTCTTCTATTTAAATCCGATGCAATTTCTGTGTTTCGTCGTCAATAAGAAGGTCCCAGGGATACAGTAAACATACAGTCAAGCATCGGAATCTAAAACTGGTCTCACAGGAAATGTTCAAAACAAAGTCAGTAAGAAGAGTCAGTCTTCTTGTACTTAAGTTGGCATTGTGCCTTTTCTATTTAATTCCGTTGCAAATTCTGTGTTTCGTCGTCAATAAGAAGGACCAAGGGATACAGTAAACCTGAAGTGACGCATCGGAATCTATAACTAGTGACACAGGAATGGTTCAAAACATAGAGAGTAGAAAGAGTTAGTCTTCTTGAACTTAAGTCGGCATAGTGCCTTTTCTATTTAATTCCGATGCAATTTCTGTGTTTCGTCGGCAATAAGAATGTCCAAGGGATACAGTAAACATATAGTGAAGCATCGGAACCTAAAACGGGTCTCACAGGAAATGTTCAAAACATAGTCAGTAAGAAGAGTCAGTCTTCTTGTACTTAAGCCGGCATTGTGCCTTTTCTATTGAATTCCGATGCAATTTCTGTGTTTCGACGTCAATAAGAGGGTCCAGGGGATACAGTGAACCTGAAGTGAAGCATCGGAATCTACAACTAGTGTCACAGGTATTGCTCAAAACATAGACAGTAAGTAGAGTCAATTTTCTTGTACTTAATTCGGCATTGTGCCTTTTATATTTATTTCCGATGCAAATTCTGTGTTTCATCGTCAATAAGATGGTCCAATGGATACAGTAAACCTGAAGTGAAGCTTCGGAATCTGAAACTAGTGTCACAGGAATGGTTTAAATAATAGACAGTAAGAAGAGAGAGCCTTCTTGTACTTAAGTCGGCATTGTGCTTTATGTATTTAATTCCGATGCAATTTCTGTGTTTCATCGTCAATAAGAGTGTCAGAGGGATACAGCAAACCTGAAGTGAAGCATCGGAATCTATAACTAGTGTCACAGGAATGGTTTAAATCGTAGACATTTGGAAGAGTCAGTTTTCTTGTACTTAAGCCGGCATTATGCCTTTTCTATTTAATTCCGATGCTATTTGTGTGGTTCGTCGTCAATAAGAAGGTAAGAGGGATACAATAAACCTGAAGTGAAGCATCGGAATCTATATCTAGTGTCACAGGAAAGGTTCAAAACATAGACAGTAAGAAGAGTCAGTCTTCTTGTACATGAGTCGGCATTGTGCATTTTTTATTTAATTCCGATGCAATTACTGTGTTTGATCGTCAACAAGAATGTCAGAGGGATACAGTAAACCTGAAGTGAAGCATCGGAATCTATAACTAGTGTCACAGGAATGGTTCAAGACTTACAGAGCAAGAAGAGTCAGTCTTCTTGTACTTAAGTCGGCATTGTGCCTTTTGTATTTAATTCCGATGCAATTTCTGTGTTTCATCGTCAACAAGAAGGTCAGAGGAATACAGTAAACAAATAGTGAAGCATCCAAATCAAAAACTGGTCTCACAGCAAATGTACAAATCATAGTCAGTAAGATGAGTCAATCTTCTTGTACTTATGTCGGCATTGTGACTTTTCTATTTAATTCCGATGCAATTTCTGTGTTTCGTCGACAATAAGAAGGTCCAAGGGATACAGTAATCCTGAAGTGAAGCATCGGAATCTAAAACCGGTATCACAGGAAAGGTTCAAAACATAGTGAGTAAGAAGAGCCAGTCATCTTGTATTTGAGTCGGCATTGTGCCTTTTGTATTTAATTCCGATGCTATTTATGTGGTTCATCGTCAATAAGAAGGTCAGAGGGATACAGTTAACCTGAAGTGAAGCATCGGAATCTATAACTAGTGTCACAGGAATGGTTAAAACATAGACAGTAGGAAGAGTCAGTCTTCTTGTACTTAAGTCGGCATTGTGCCTTTTGTATTTAATCCCGATTCAAATTCTGTGTTTCCTCGTCAATAAGAAGGTCTAAACCATACAGTAAACCTGAAGTGAAGCATCGGAATCTATAAGTACTGTCACAGAAATGGTTAAAACATAGACAGTAAAAAGAGTCAGTCTTCTTGTACTTAAGACGGCCTTGTGCCTTTTGTATTTAATCCCGATGCTATTTCTGTGTTTCATCGTCGATAAGAAGGTCCAAGGGATACAGTAAACCTGAAGTAAAGCATCGGAATCTATAACTAGTGTCACAGGAATTGCTCAAAACATAGACAGTAGGAAGAGTCAGTCTTCTTGTACTTAAGTCGGCATTGTGCCTTTTGTATTTAATCCCGATGCTATTTCTGTGTTTCATCGTCGATAAGAAGGTCCAAGGGATACAGTAAACCTGAAGTAAAGCATCGGAATCTATAACTAGTGTCACAGGAATTGCTCAAAACATAGACAGTAAGTACATTCAGTCTTCTTGTACTTAAGTCGGCATTGTGCCTTTTCTATTTAATTCCGATGCTATTTCTGTGTTTCGTCGTCAATAAGAAGGTAAGAGGGATACAATTAACCTGAAGTGAAGCATCGGAATCTATATCTAGTGTCACAGGAAAGGTTCAAAACATAGACTGTAAGAAGAGTCAGTCTTCTTGTACATGAGTCGGCATTGTGCCTTTTGTATTTAATTCCGATGCAATTACTGTGTTTCATCGTCCATAACAAGGTCCAAGGGATACAGTAAACCTAAAGTGAAGCATCGGAATCTATATCAAGTGTCACAGGAGTGGCTCTAAACATAGACACGGAAGATTGAGTCTTCTTGTACTTAAGTCGGCATTGTGCCTTTTCTATTTAATTCCGATGCAATTTCTGTGTTTCGTCGTCAATAAGATGGTCCAAGCGATACAGTAAACCTGAAGTGAAGCATCGGAATCCATAACTAGTGTCACAGTAATGGTTCAAATCACAGACAGTAAGAAGAGTCAGTCTTCTTGTACTTAAGTCGGCATTGTGCCTTTTGTATTTAATTCCGATGCATTTTCTGTGTTTCTTCGTCAATAAGAAGGTGCAAGGGATGCAGTAAACATATAGTGAAGCATCGGAATCATAACTGGTCTCACAGGAAGTGTTCACAACATAGTCCGTAAGAAGCGTCAGTCTTCTTGTACTTAAGTCGGCACTGTGCCGTTTGTATTTAATTCCGATGCAATTTCTGTGTTTCATCGTCAATACGAATGTCAGAGGGATACAGTAAACCTGAAGTGAAGCATCGGAATCTATAACTAGTGTCACAGGAATGGTTCAAAACATACACAGCAAGAAGAGACAGTCTTCTTGTACTTAAGTCGGCATTGTGCTTTTTTGTATGTATTTCCGATGCAGTTTCTGTGTTTCATCGTCAACAAGAAGGTCCAAGGGATACAGTAAACATATAGTGAAGCAACGGAATCTAAAACTGGTCTCACAGGAAATGTTCAAATCATAGTCAGTAAGAAGAGTCAGACTTCTTGTACTTATGTCGGCATTGTGCCTTTTCTATTTAATTCCGATGCAATTTCTGTGTTTCGTCGTCAATAAGGAGGTCCAAGGGATACAGTAATCCTGAAGTGAAGCATCGGAATCTAAAACCGGTCTCACAGGAAAGGTTCAAAACATAGAGAGTAAGAAGGGCCAGTCATCTTGTATTTGAGTCGGCACTGTGCCTTTAGTATTTAATCCGATGTAATTTCTGTGTTTCATCGTCAATAAGAAGGTCAGAGGGATACAGTAAACCTGGAGTGAAACATCGGAATCTATAACTAGTGTCACAGGAATGGTTAAAACATAGACAGTAGGAAGAGTCTGTCTTCTTGTACTTAAGTCGGCATTGTGCCTTTAGTATTAAATCTTGATTCAGTTTCTGTGTTTCGTCGTCAATAAGAAGGTCCAAGTGATACAGTAAACCTAAAGCATCGGAATCTATAACTAGTGTCACAGGAGTGGTTCAAAACATAGACAGTAAGAAGAGTCAGTCTTCTTGTACTTCAGTCGGCATTGTGCCTTTTGTATTTAATTGCGATGCTATTTCTATGTTTCATCGTCGATAAGCAGGTCCAAGGGATACAGTAAACCTGAAGTGAAGCATCGAAATCCATAACTAGTGTCAGTGGAATTGCTCAAAACACAGACAGTAAGAAGAGTCAGTCTTCTTATACTTAAGTCGGCATTGTGCCTTTTGTATTTAATTCCGATGCAATTTCTGTGTTTCATTGTCAATAAGAGTGTCAGAGGTATACAGTAAACCTGAAGTGAAGCATACGAATCTATATCCAGTGTCACAGGAATGGTTCAAAATATAGACAGTTGGAAGAGTCAGTCTGCTTGTACTTAAGTCGGCAGTGTGCCTTTTCTATTTAATTCCGATGCTATTTCAGTGTTTCGTCGTCAATATGAAGGTAAGAGGGATACAATTAACCTGAAGTGGAGCATCGGAATCTATATCTAGTGTCACAGGAAAGGATCAAAACATAGACAGTAAGAAGAGTCAGTCTTCTTGTACATGAGTCGGCATTGTGCCTTTTGTATTTAATTCCGATGCAATTACTGTGTTTCATCGTCAATAAGAATGTCAGAGGGATACAGTAAACCTGAAGTGAAGCATCGGAATCTAAAACCGGTCTCACAGGAAAGGTTCAAAACATAGAGAGTAAGAAGAGCCAGTCATCTTGAATTTGAGTCAGCATTGTGCCTTTTGTATTTAATTCCGATGCAATTTCTGTGTTTCATCGTCTATAAGAAGGTCAGAGGGATACAGTAAACCTGAAGTGAAGCATCGGAATCTATAACTAGTGTCACAGGAATGGTTATACCATTGACAGAAGGAAGAGTCAGTCTTCTTGTAAGTAAGTCGGTATGTGCCTTTTGTATTTCATCCCGATGCAATTTCTGTGTCTCGTCGATAATGAGAAGGTCCAAGGGATACAGTAAACCTGAAGTGAAGCATCGGAATCAATATCAAGTGTCACAGGACAGGTTCTAAACATAGACACGGAAGAGTCAGTCTTCTTGTACTTAAGTCGGCATTGTGCCTTTTCTATTTAATTCCGATGCAATTACTGTGTTTCGTCGTCAATAAGAAGGTCCAAGGAATACAGTAAACCTGAGGTTAAGCATCGGAATCTGTAACTAGTATCAGAGAAAAGGCTCAAAACATAGAGAGTAAGAAGAGTCAGTCTTCTCGTACATAAGTCGGCATTGTGCCTTTTGTATTTAATTCCGATGCAATTTCTGTGTTTCATCGTCAATAAGAAGATCCAAGGGATACAGTAAACCTGAAGTGAAGCATCGGAATCTTTAACTAGCGTCCAAGGATTGGTTCAAAACATACACAGCAAGAAGAGTCAGTCTTCTTGTACTTAAGTCGGCATTGTGCCTTTTGTATTTAATTCCGATGCAATTTCTGTGTTTCATCGTCAATAAGAAGGTCCAAGGGATACAGTAAACCTGAAGTGATGCATCGGTATCCATAACTAGTGTCACAGGAAAGGTTCAAAACATAGACAGTTGGAAGAGTCAGTCATCTTGTACTTAAGTCGGCATTGTGATTTTTGTATTTAATTCCGATTCAATTTCTGTGTTTCGTCGCCAATAACAATGTCCAAGGGATACGGTAAAGCTGAAGTGCAGCATCGGAATCTATAACTAGTGTCACAGAATTGGTTCAAACATAGACAGTAAGAAGAGTCAGTCTTCTTGTACTTAAGTCGGTATTGTGCCTATTGTATTTAACTCCGATGCAATTTCTGTGTTTCATCGTAAATAAGTAGGTCCAAGGGATACAGTAAACTTATAGTGAAACATCGGAATCTAAAACTGGTCTCACAGGAAATGTTCAAATCATAGTCAGTAAGAAGAGTCAGTCTTCTTATACTTAAGTCGGCATTGTGCCTTTTGTATTTAATTCCGATGCACTTTCTGTGTTTCATCGTCAATAAGAAGATCCAAGGGATACAGTAAACCTGAAGTGAAGCATCGGAATCTTTAACTAGCGTCCAAGGATTGGTTCAAAACATACACAGCAAGAAGAGTCAGTCTTCTTGTACTTAAGTCGGCACTGTGACGTTTATATTTAATTCCGATGCATTTTCTATGTTTCATCGTCAATAAGAATGTCAGAGGGTTACACTAAACCTGAAGTGAAGCATCGGAATCTATAACTAGTGTCACAGGAATGGTTCAATGCATAGACAGTAGGAAGAGTCAGTCTTCTTGTACTTAAGTCGGCATTGTGCCTTTTCTATTTAATTCCGATGCAATTACTGTGTTTCGTCGTCATTAAGAATGTCCAAGGGATACAGTAAACCTGAAGTGAAGCATCGGAATCTATATCTAGTATCACACGAAAGGTTCAAAACATAGTCAGTAAGAAGAGTCAGTCTTCTTGTACATGAGTCGGCATTGTGCATTTTGTATTTAATTCCGATGCAATTACTGTGTTTTATCGTCAATAAGAAGGTCAGAGGGATACAGTAAACCTGAAGTGAAGCATCGGAATCTATAACTAGTGTCACAGGAATGGTTCAAAACATACACAGCTAGAAGAGACAGTCTTCTTGTACTTAAGTCGGCATTGTGCCTTTTGTATTTAATTCCGATGCAATTTCTGTGTTTCATCGTCAATAAGTAGGTCCAAGGGATAGAGTAAACATATAGTGAAGCATCGTAATCTCAAACTGGTCTCACAGGAAATGTTCAAATCATAGTCAGTAAAAAGAGTCAGTCTTCTTGTACTTATGTCGGCATTGTGCCTTTTCTATTTAATTCCGATGCAATTTCTGTGATTCGTCGTCAATAAGAAGGTCCAAGGGATACAGTAAACCTAAAGCGAAGCATCGGAATCTAAAACCGGTCTCACAGGAAAGGTTCAAAACATAGAGAGTAAGAAGAGCCGGTCATCTTGTATTCGAGTCAGCATTGTGCCTTTTGTATTTAATTCCGATTCAATTTCTGTGTTTCGTCGTCAATAAGAAGGTCAGAGGGATACAGTAAACCTGAAGTGAAGCATCGGAATCCATAACTAGTGTCACAGGAATGGTTCAAAACATACACAGCAAGACGAGTTAGTCTTGTTGTACCTAAGTCGGCATTGTGCCTTTTGTATTTAATTCCGATGCAATTTCTAAGTTTCATCGTCAATAAGAAGGTCCAAGGGATACAGTAAACCTGAAGTGATGCATCGGAATCCATAACTAGTGTCACAGGAATGGTTCAAAGCATACACAGCAAGAAGAGTCTGTCTTCTTGTACTTATGTCGGCATTGTGCCTTTTCTGATTACTTCCGATGCAATTCCTGTGTTTCGTCATCAATATGGAGGTCCAAGGGATACAGTAATCCTGAAGAGAAACATCGGAATCTAAAACCGGTCCACAGGAAAGGTTCAAAACATAGAGAGTAAGAAGAGCCAGTCATCTAGTATTTGAGTCGGCATTGAACCTTTTGTATTTACCTCCGATGCAATTTCTGTGTTTCATCGTCAATAAGAAGGTCAGAGGGATACAGTAAACGTGAAGTGAAGCATCGGAATCTATAACTAGTGTCACAGGAATGGTTAATACGTAGACAGTACGAAGAGTCAGTCTTCTTGTACTTAAGTCGGCATTGTGCCTTATGTATTTAATCCCGATTCAATTTCTGTGTTTCGTCGTCAATAAGAAGGTCCAAGGGATACAGTAAACCTGAAGTGAAGCATCGGAATCTATAACTAGTGTCACTGGAATGGTTCAAAACATAGACAGTAAGAAGAGTCAGTCTTCTTGTACTTAAGTCGGCATTGTGCCTTTTGTATTTAATTCCGTTGCTATTTCTGTGTTTCATCGTCGATAAGAAGGTCCAAGGGATACAGTAAACCTAAAGTGAAGCTTCGGAATCTGTAACTAGTGTCACAGGAATGGTTCAAAACATAGACAGTAAGAAGGGTCAGTCTTCTTGTACTTAAGTCGGCATTGTGCCTTTTGTATTTAATTACAATGCAATTTCTGTGTTTCATCGTCAAGAGGAGTGTCAGAAGGATACAGTAAACCTGAAGTGAAGCATCGGAATCTATAACTAGTGTCACAGGAATGGTTCATAACATAGACATTTGGAAGAGTCAGTCTTCTTGTACTTAAGTCGGCATTGTGCCTTTTGTATTTCATTCCGATGCAATTTCTGTGTTTCATCATCAATAAGAGTGTCAGAGGGATACAGTAAACCTGAAGTGAAGCATCGGAATCTATAACTAGTGTCACAGCAGTGGTTCAATACATAGACAGTACGAAGAGTCAGTCTTCTTGTACTTAAGTCGGCATTGTGCCTTTTGTATTTAATTCCGATGCAATTCCTGTGTTTCATCGTCAATAAGAGTGACAGAGGGATACAGTAAACGTGAAGTGAAGCATCGGAATCTATAACTAGTGTCACAGGAATGGTTCAGAACATAGACACGGACGAGTCAGTCTTCTTGTACTTAAGTCGGCATTGTGCCTCTTCTATTTAATTCCGATGCAGTTTCTGTGCTTCATCGTCAATAAGAAGGTCAGAGGGATACAGTAAACCTGAAGTGAAGCTTCGGAATCTACAACTAGTGTCACAGGAATGGTTTAAAACATAGACAGTAAGAAGAGTGAGTCTTCTTGTACTTAAGTCAGGATTGTGCTTTTTGTATTTAATTCCGATGCAATTCCTGTGTTTCATCGTCAATAAGAGTGACAGAGGGATACAGTAAACCTGGAGTGAAGCATCGGAATCTAAATCTAGTGTCACAGGAAAGGTTCTAAACATAGACAGTAAGAAGAGTCAGTCTTCGCGTACATGAGTCGGCATTGTGCATTTTGTATTTAATTCCGATGCAATTACTGTGTTTCATCGTCAATAAGAAGGTCAGAGGAATACAGTAAACCTGATGTGTAGCAACGGAATCTATAACTAGTGTCACAGGAATGGTTCAAAACATACACAACAAGAAGAGTCAGTATTCTTGTACTTAAGTCGGCATTGTGCCTTTTGTATGTAATTCCGATGCAATTTCTGTGTTTCATCGTCAACAAGTACGTCCAAGGGATACAGTAAACATATAGTGAAGCATCGGAATCTAAAACTGGTCTCACAGGAAATGTTCAAATCATAGTCAGTAAGAACAGTCAGTCTTCTTGTACTTATGTCGGCATTTTGCCTTTTCTACTTAATTTCGATGCAATTTCTGTGTTTCGTCGTCAATAAGGAGGTCCAAGGGATACACTAAACCTAAAGTGAAGCATCGGAATCAATATCTAGTGTCACAGGAAAGGTTCAAAACATAGACAGTAAGAAGAGTCAGTCTTCTTGTACATGAGCCGGCATTGTGCCTTTTGTATTTAATTCCGATGCAATTACTGTGTTTCATCGTCAATAAGAAGGTCAGAGGGATACAGTACACCTGAAGTGAAGCATCGGAATCTATAACTAGTGTCACAGGAATGGTTCAAAACATACACAGCAAGAAGAGTCAGTCTTCTTGTACTTAAGTCGGCATTGTGCCTTTTGTATTTAATTCCGATTCAATTTCTGAGTTTCATCGTCAAAAAGAAGGTCCAAGGGATACTGTAAACATATAGTGAAGCGTCGGAATCTAAAACTGGTCTCACAGGAAGTGTTCAAATCATAGTCAGTAAGAAGAGTCAATCTTCTTCTACTTATGTCGGCATTGTGCCTTTTGTATTTAATTCCGATGCAATTTCTGTGTTTCATCGTCAACAAGAAGGTCAGAGGGATACAGTAAACCTGAAGTGAAGCATCGGAATCTATAACTAGTGTCACTGGAATGGTTAAAACTTAGACAGTAGGAAGTGTCAGTCTTCTTTACTTAAGTCGGCATTGTGCATTTTGTATTTAATCCCGATTCAATTTCCGTGTATCGTCGTCAATAAGAATGTCCAAGGGATACAGTAAACCTGAAGTGAAGCATCGGAATCTATAACTAGTGTCACAGGAATGGTTCAAAACATAGACAGTAAGAAGAGTCAGTCTTCTTGTACTTAAGTCGGCATTTTGCTTTTTTTATTTAATTGCGATGCTATTTCTGTGTTCCATCGTCGATAAGAAGGTCCAAGGGATACAGTAAACATATAGTGAAACATCGGAATCTAAAACTGGTCTCACAGGAAATGTTCAAATCATAGTCTGTAAGATGAGTCAGTCTTCTTATACTTAAGTCGGCATTGTGCCTTTTGTATTTAATTCCGATGCACTTTCTGTGTTTCATCATCAATAAGAAGGTCCAAGGGATACAGTAAACATATAGTGAAGCATCGGAATCTAAAACTGGTCTCACAGGAAATGTTCAAATCATAGTCAGTAAGAAGAGTCAATCTTCTTGTACTTATGTCGGCATTGTGCCTTTTGTATTTAATTCCGATGCAATTTCTGTGTTTCATCGTCAATAAGAAGGTCAGAGGGAAACAGTAAACCTGAAGTAAGGCATCGGAATCTATAACTAGTGTCACTGGAATGGTTAAAACATAGTCAGTAAGAAGAGTCAGTCTTCTTTTACTTAAGTCGGCACTGTGCCGTTTCTATTTAATTCCGATGAAATTTCTGTGTTTGAACGTCAATAAGAATGTCAGATGGTTACAGTAAACCTGAAGTGAAGCATCGGAATCTATAACTAGTGTCACAGGAATGGTTCAAAACATAGACAGTAGGAAGAGTCAGTCTTCTTGTACTTAAGTCGGCATTTTGCTTTTTTTATTTAATTGCGATGCTATTTCTGTGTTCCATCGTCGATAAGAAGGTCCAAGGGATACAGTAAACCTGAAGTGAAGCATCGGAATCTATATCTAGTGTCACAGGAAAGGTTCTAAACATAGACAGTAAGAAGAGTCAGTCTTCTTGTACATGAGTCGGCATTGTGCATTTTGTATTTAATTCCGATGCAATTACTGTGTTTCATCGTCAAGAAGAAGATCAGAGGAATACAGTAAACCTGAAGTGTAGCAACGGAATCTATAACTAGTGTCACAGGAATGGTTCAAAACATACACAGCAAGAAGAGTCAGTCTTCTTGTACTTAAGTCGGCATTGTGCCTTTTGTATGTAATTCCGATGCAATTTCTGTGTTTCATCGTCAACAAGAAGGTCCAAGGGATACAGTAAACATATAGTGAAGCATCGGAATCTAAAACTGGTCTCACAGGAAATGTTCAAATCACAGTCAGTAAGAAGAGTCAGTCTTCTTGTACTTATGTCGGCATTGTGCCTTTTCTATTTAATTCCGATGCAATTTCTGTGTTTTGTCGTCAATAAGGAGGTCCAAGGGATACACTAAACCTAAAGTGAAGCATCGGAATCAATATCTAGTGTCACAGGAAAGGTTCAAACATAGACAGTAAGAAGAGTCAGTCTTCTTGTACATGAGTCGGCATTGTGCCTTTTGTATTTATTTCCGATGCAATTACTGTGTTTCATCGTCAATAAGAAGGTCAGAGGGATACAGTAAACCTCAAGTGAAGCATCGGAATCTATAACTAGTGTCACAGGAATGGTTCAAAACATAGACAGTAAGAAGAGTCAGACTTCTTGTTCTTAAGTCGGCATTGTGCTTTTTGTATTTAATTGCTATGCTATTTCTGTGTTTCATCGTCGATAAGAAGGTCCAAGGGATAAAGTAAACATATAGTGAAACATCGGAATCTAAAACTGGTCTCACAGGAAATGTTCAAATCATAGTCAGTAAGAAGAGTCAGTCTTCTTATACTAAAGTCGGCATTGTGCCTTTTGTATTTAATTCCGATGCACTTTCTGTGTTTCATCATCAATAAGAAGGTCCAAGGGATACAGTAAACATATAGTGAAGCATCGAATCTAAAACTGGTCTCACAGGAAATGTTCAAATCATAGTCAGTAAGAAGAGTCAATCTTCTTGTACTTATGTCGGCATTGTGCCTTTTGTATTTAATTCCGATGCAATTTCTGTGTTTCATCGTCAATAAGAAGGTCAGAGGGATACAGTAAACCTGACGTGAAGCATCGGAATCTATAACTAGTGTCACAGGAATGGTTCAAAACATAGACAGTAGGACGAGTCAGTCTTCTTGTACTTAAGGCGGCATTGTGCCATTTCTATTTAATTCCGATGCAATTACTGTGTTTCGTCGTCATTAAGAATGTCCAAGGGATACAGTAAACGTGAATGAAGCATCGGAATCTATATCTAGTGTCACAGGAAAGGTTCAAGACATAGACAGTAAGAGGAGTCAGTCTCCTTTTACATGAGTCGGCATTGTGCAATTTGTATTTAATTCCGATGCAATTACTGCGTTTCATCGTCAACAAGAAGGTCAGAGGGATACAGTAAACCTGAAGTGAGGCATCGGAATTGTAACTAGTGTCACAGGAATGATTCAAAACATAGACAGTAGGAAGAGTCTTTCTTTTTGTACTTAAGTCGGCGTTGTGCCTTTTGTATTTAATTCCGATGCTATTTCTGTGTTTCATCGTCAATAAGAATGTCAGAGGGATACAGTAACCCTGAACTGAAGCATCGGAATCTATAACTAGTGTCACAGGAATGGATCAAAACATAGACAGTAAGAAGAGTCAGTCTTCTTGTACTTAAGTCGGCATTGTGCCTTTTCTATTTAATTCCGATGCAATTTCTGTGTTTCATCGTCAATAAGAAGGTCACAGGGATACAGTAAACCTGAAGTGAAGCATCGGAATCTATAACTAGTGTCACAGGAATGGTTCAAAACTTAGTCAGTAGGAAGAGTCAGTCTTCTTGTACTTAAGTCGGCATTGTGCCTTTTGTACTTAATTCCGACGCTATTTCTGTGTTTCATGGTCAATAAGAAGGTCAGAGGGATACAGTAACCCTGAAGTGAACCATCGGAATCTATAACTAGATTCACAGGAATGGTTCAAAACATAGACATTAAGAAGGGTCAGTCTTCTTGTACTTAAGTCGGCATTGTGCCTTTTGTACTTAATTCGGGTGCAATATCTGTGTTTCATCGTCAATAAGAAGGTGCAGGGTTATACAGTAAATCTGAAGTGAAGCATCGGAGTCTATAACTAGTGTCACAGGATTGGTTCAATCTTAGACAGTAGGAAGAGTCAGTCTTCTTGTACTGAAGTCGGCATTGTGAATTTTCTATTTAATTCCGATGCAATATCTGTGTTTCATCGTCAATAAGAAGGTCAGAGGGATACAGTAAACCTGAAGTGAAGCATCGGAATCTATAACTGGTGTCACAGGAATGGTTCAGAACAGTCAGTAAGAAGAGTCAGTCTTCTTATACTTAAGTCGGCATTCTGCCTTTTGTATTTCTTTCCGATGCAATTTCTGTGTTTCATCGACAATATGAAGGTCAGAGGGATACAGTACACCTGAAGTGAAGCATCGGAATATATAACTAGTGTCACAGGAATGGTTCAAAACAGTCAGTAAGAAGAGTCAATCTTCTTGCACTTAAGTCGGCATTGTGCCTTTTGTATTTAATTCCGATGCATTTTCTGTCTTTCATCGTCAATAAGAAGGTCCAAGGGATACAGTAAACCGGAAGTGAAGCATCGGAATATATAACTAGTGTCACAGGAATGGTTCAAACATAGACAATGAGAAGAGTCAATCTTCTTATACTTAAGTCGGCATTGTGATTTTTGTATTTAATTCCGATGCATTTTCTGTGTTTCATCGTCAATATGAAGGTCCAAGGGATACAGTAAACCTGAAGTGAAGCATCGGAATCTATAACTAGTGTCACAGGAAGGGTTCAAATCATAGACAGTAAGAAGAGTCAGTCTTCTTGTACTTAAGTCAGCAATGTGCATTTTGTATTTAATTCCAATGTAATTTCTGTATTTCGACGCCAATAAGAATGTCCAAAGGATACTGTAAGCCTGAAGTGAAGCATCGGAATCCATAACTAGTGACACAGGAATGGTTCAAAACAGTCAGTAAGAAGAGTCAGTCTTATTGTACATAAGTCGGCATTGTGCCTTTTGTATTTAATTCCGATGCAATTTCTGTACTTCGTCGCCAATAAGAAGGTCCAAAGGATACAGTAAACCTGAAGTGAAGCGTCGGTATTTATAACTAATGTCACAGGAATCGTTCAAAACATAGACAGTAGGAAGTGTCAGTCTTCTTGTACTTAAGTCGGCAGTGTGCCTTTTGTATTTAAGTCCGATGCAATTTCTGAGTTTCATCGTCAAAAAGAAGGTCAGAGGGATACAGTAAACCTGAAGTGAAGCATCGGAATCTATAACAAGTGTCACAGGAATGGTTCAAAACAGTCAGTAAGAAGAGTCAGTCTTCTTGTACTTCCGTCGGCATTGTGCTTTTAGTATTTAATTCCGATGCAATATCTGTGTTTCATCGTCAATAAGAAGCTCCAAGGGATACAGTAAACCTGAAGTGAAGCATCGGAATCTGTAAGTAGCGTCACAGGAATGGTTCAAAACATAGTCAGTAAGAAGAGTCAGTCTTCTTGTGCTTACGTCGGCAATGTGCCTTATCTATTCAATTCCAATGCAATTTCTGTATATCGTCGCCAATAAGAAAGTCCAAAGGATATAGTAAACCTGAAGTGAAGCATATCACAGGAGTCGTTCAAACATAGACAGTAGGAAGGGTCAGTCTTCTTGTACTTAAGTCGGCATTGTGCCTTTTCTATTTAGTTCCGATGCAATTTCTGTGTTTCATCGTCAATAAGAAGGTCCTAGGGATAGAGTAAACCTGAAGTGAAGCATCGGAATCTATAACTAGTGTCACAGGAATGGTTCAATACGTGGACAGTAAGAAGGCTCAGTCTTCTTGTACTTAAGTCGGCATTGTGCCTTTTGTATTTAATTCCGATGCAATATCTGTGTTTCACCGTCAATAAGAAGGTGCAAGGGATACAGTAAACCTGAAGTGAAGCATCGGAGTCTATAACTAGTGTCACGGGAATGGTTCAAAACATAGTCTGTAAGAAGAGTCAGTCTTCTTGTGCTTAAGTCGGCATTGTGCCTTTTCTATTTAATTCCAACGCAATATCTGTGTTTCATCATCAATAAGAAGGTCAGAGGGATACAGTAAACCTGAAGTGAAGCCTCGGAATCTATAACAAGTGTCACAGGAATGGTTTAAATCATAGTTTAAGAAGAGTCAGACTTCTTGTACTTAAGTCGGCATTGTGCCTTTTGTATTTAATTCCGATGCAATTTCTGTGTTTCATCGTCAATAAGAATGTCACAGGGATACAGTAAACCAGAAGTGAAGCATCGGAATCTATAACTAGAGTCACAGGAAAGGTTCTAAACATAGACAGTAAGAAGGGTCAGTCTTCTTGTACTTAAGCCGGCATTGTGCCTCTTGTATTTAATTCCGATGCAATATCTGTGTTTCATCGTCAATAAGAAGGTGCAAGGGATACAGTAAACGTGAAGTGAAGCATCGGAATCTGTAACTAGTGTCACAGGAATGGTTCTAAACGTAGACAGTAAGAAGGGTCAGTCTTCTTGGACTTAAGTCGGCATTGTGCCTTTTGTATTTAATTCCGATGCAATATCTGTGTTTTATCGTCAATAAGAAGGTGCAAGGGATACAGTAAACCTGAAGTGAAGCATCGGAATCTATAACTAGTGTCACAGGAATGGTTCAAAACATAGTCAGTAAGAAGAGTCAGTCTTCTTGTGCTTAAGTCGGCATTGTGCCTTTTCTATTTAATTCCAACGCAATATCTGTGTTTCATCGTCAATAAGAAGGTCAGAGGGATACAGTAAACCTGAAGTGAAGCCTCGGAATCTGTAACAAGTGTCACAGGAATGGTTCAAAACAGTCAGTAAGAAGAGTCAGTCTTCTTGTACTGAAGTCGGCATTGTGCCTTTAGTATTTAATTCCGAAGCTATTTCTGCATTTCGTCGCCAATTAGAAGGTCCAAAGGATACAGTAAACCTGAAGTGAAGCATCGGAATCAATAACTAATGTCACAGGAATCGATCAAAACATTGACAGTAGGAAGTGTCAGTCTTCTTGCACTTAAGTCGGCATTGTGCCTTTTGTATTTAATTCCGATGCAATTTCTGTGTTTCATCGTCAAAAAGAAGTTCAGAGGGATACAGTAAACCTGAAGTGAAGCATCGGAATCTGTAACTAGTGTCACAGGAATGGTTCAACACATAGACAGTAGGAAGAGTCAGTCTTCTTGTACTTAAATCGGCATTGTGCCTTTTGTATTTAATTCCGATGCAATATCTGTGTTTCATCGTCAATAAGAAGGTCCAATGGATACAGTAACCCTGACGTGAAGCATCGGAATCTGTAACTAGCGTCACAGGAATGGTTCAAACCATAGACAGAAAGAAGAGTCAGTCTTCTTGTAATTAAGTCGGCATTGTGCCTTTTCTATTTAATTGCGATGCATTTTCTGTGTTTCATCGTCAATAAGAAGGTCCAAGGGATACAGTAAACCTGAAGTGAAGCATCGGAATCTATAACTAGTGTCACAGGAACGGTTTAAATCATTGTCAGTAAGAAGAGTCAGACTTCTTGTACTTAGGTCGGCATTGTGCCTTTTCTATTTAATTCCGATGCAATATCTGTGTTTCATCGTCAATAACAAGGTAGGAGGGATACAGTAAACCTGAAGTGAGGCATCGCAATCTATAACTAGTGTCACAGGAATGGTTCCAAACATAGTCAGTAAGAAGAATCAGTCTTCTTGTACTTCAGTCGGCATTGTGCCTTTTCTATGTAATTCCGATGCAATTTCTGTGTTTCTTCGTCAATAAGAAGGTGCAAGGGATACGGTAAACCTGAAGTGAATCATCGTAAACTATAACTAGTGTCACAGGAATGGTTCAAAACATAGTCAGTACGAAGAGTCAGTCTTCTTGTACTTAAGTCGGCATTGTGCCTTTTGTATTTAATTCCGATGCAATTTCTGTGTTTCATCGTCAATAAGAATATCAGAGGGATACAGTAAACCTGAAGTGAAGCATCGGAATCTATAACTAGAGTCACAGGAAAGGTTCTAAACATAGACAGTAAGAAGGGTCAGTCTTCTTCTACTTAAGCCGGCATTGTGCCTCTTGTATTTAATTCCCATGCAATATCTGTGTTGCATCGTCAATAAGAAGGTGCAAGGGATACAGTAAACGTGAAGTGAAGCATCGGAATCTATGACTAGTGTCACAGGAATGGTTCTAAACGTAGACAGTAAGAAGGGTCAGTCTTCTTGTACTTAAGTCGGCATTGTGCCTTTTGTATTTAATTCCGACGCAATTTCTGTGTTTCATCGACAATAACAAGGTCAGAGGGATACAGTAAACCTGAAGTGAAGCATCGGAATCTATAACTAGTGTCACAGGAATGGTTCAAAACAGTCAGTAAGAAGAGTCAATCTTCTTGTACTTAAGTCGGCATTGTGCTTTTTGTATTTAATTCCGATGCATTTTCTGTGTTTCATCGTCAATAAGAAGGTCCAAGGGATACAGTAAACCTGAAGTGAGGCATCGAAATCTATAACTAGTGTCTCAGGAATGGTTCTAAATATAGACAGTAAGAAGGGTCAGTCTTCTTGTACTTAAGTCGGCATTGTGCATTTTGTATTTAATTCCGATGCAATTTCTGTGTTTCATCGTCAAAGAGTTCAGAGGGATACAGTATTCCTGAAGTGAAGCATCGGAATCTACAACTAGTGTCACAGGAATGGTTCAAAACAGTCAGTAAGAAGAGTCAATCTTCTTGTACGTAAGTCGGCATTGTGCCTTTTGTATTTAATTCCGATGCATTTTCTGTGTTTCATCGTCAATAAGATGGTCCAAGGGATACAGTAAACCTGAAGTGAAGCATAGGAATCTATAACTAGTGGCACAGGAAAGGTTCAAAACATAGACAGTAAGAAGAGTCAGTCTTCTTGTACTTACGTCGGCAATGTGCCTTATCTATTTAATTCAAATGCAATTTCTGTATTTCGTCGCCAATAAGAAAGTCCAAAGGGTTTAGTAAACCTGAAGTGAAGCATCGGAATTTATAACTAATGTCACAGGAATCGTTCAAACATAGACAGTAGGAAGAGTCAGTCTTCTTGTACTTAAGTCGGCATTGTGCCTTTTGTATTTAATTCCGATGCAATTTCTGTGTTTCATCGTCAATAAGAAGGTCACAGGGATACAGTAAACCTGAAGTGAAACATCGGAATATATAACTAGTGGCACAGGAGTGGTTCTAAACATAGACAGTAAGAAGGGTCAGACTTCTTGTACTTAAGCCGACATTGTGCCTTTTGTACTTAATTCCGATGCAATATCTGTGTTTCACCGTCAATAAGAAGGTGCAAGAGATACAGTAAACCTGAAGTGAAGCATCGGAATCTATAACTAGTGTCACAGGAATGGTTCTAAACACAGACAGTAAGAAGGGTCAGTCTTCTTTCACTTAAGTCGGCCTTGTACCTTTTGTATTTAATTTCGAAACTATTTCTGCATTTCGTCGCCAATTAGAAGGTCCAAAGGATACAGTAAACCTGAAGTGAAGCATCGGAATCAAAAACTAATGTCACAGGAATGGTTCAAAACATAGACAGTAGGAAGAGTCAGTCTTCTTGTACTTAAGTCGGCATTGTGCCTTTTGTATTTAATTCCGATGCAATATCTGAGTTTCTTCGTCAATAAGAAGGTCCGAGGGATACAGTATCCCTGTAGTGAAGCATCGGAATCTGTAAGTAGCGTCACAGGAATGGTTCAAAACATAGACAGAAAGAAGAGTCAGTCTTCTTGTACTTAAGTCGGCATTGTGCCTTTTCTATTTAATTCCGATGCAATTTCTGTGTTTCATCGTCGAATAGAAGGTCAGAGGGATACAGTAAACCTTAATTGAAGCATCGGAATCTATAACTACTATCACAGGAATGGTTCAAAACATAGACTGTAGGAAGAGTCAGTCTTCTTGTACTTAAGTCGGCATTGTGCCTTTTGTATTTAATTCCGATGCAATATCTGTGTTTCATCGTCAATAAGAAGGTCCAAGGGATACAGTAACCCTGAAGTGAAGCATCGGAATCTGTAACTAGCGTCACAGGAATGGTTCAAAACATAGACAGAAAGAAGAGTCAGTCTTCTTGTAATTAAGTCGGCATTGTGCCTATAGTATTTAATTCCGAAGCTATTTCTGCATTTCGTCGCCAATTAGAAGGTCCAAAGGATACAGTAAACATGAAGTGAAGCATCGGAATCAATAACTAATGTCACAGGAATCGATCAAAACATAGACAGTAGGAAGTGTCAGTCTTCTTGTACGTAAGTCGGCATTGTGCCTTTTGTATTTAATTCCGATGAAATTTCTGTGTTCATCGTCAAAAAGAAGGTCAGAGGGATACAGTAAACCTGAAGTGAAGCATCGGAATCTGTAACTAGTGTCACAGGAATGGTTCAACACATAGACAGTAGGAAGAGTCATTCTTCTTCTACTTAAGCCGGCATTGTGCCTTTTGTATTTAATTCCAATGCAATATCTGTGTTTCATCGTCAATAAGAAGGTCCAAGGGATACAGTAACCCTGAAGTGAAGCATCGGAATCTGTAACTAGCGTCACAGGAATGGTTCAAAACATAGACAGAAAGAAGAGTCAGTCTTCTTGTAATTAAGTCGGCATTGTGCCTTTTCTATTTAATTCCGATGCAATTTCTGTGTTTCATCGTCAATAAGAAGGTCCAAGGGACACAGTAAACCTGAATTGAAGCATCGGAATCTATAACTAGTGTCGCAGGAATGGTTCAAAACATAGACAGTAAAAAGAGTCAGTCTTCTTGTACTTAAGTCGGCATTGTGCCTTTTCTATTTAATTCCGATGCAATTTCTATGTTTCATCGTCAATAAGAAGGTCAGAGGGATACAGTAAACCTGAAGTGAAGCATCGGAATCAATAACTAGTGTCACAGGAATGGTTTCAATCATAGTCAGTAAGAAGAGTCAGACTTCTTGTACTTAAGTCGGCATTGTGAATTTTCTATTTAATTCCGATGCAATATCTGTGTTTCATCGTCAATTACAGGGTCAGAGGGATACAGTAAACCTGAAGTGAGGCATCGGAATCAAAAACTAATGTCACAGGAATGGTTCAAAACATAGACAGTAGGAAGAGTCAGTCTTCTTGTACTTATGTCGGCATTGTGCCTTTTGTATTTAATTCCGATGCAATATCTGAGTTTCATCGTCAATAAGAAGGTCCAAGGGATACAATATCCCTGTAGTGAAGCATCGGAATCTGTAAGTAGCGTCACAGGAATGGTTCAAAACATAGACAGAAAGAAGAGTCAGTCTTCTTGTACTTAAGTCGGCATTGTGCCTTTTCTATTTAATTCCGATGCAATTTCTGTGTTTCATCGTCAATAATAAGGTCCAAGGGATACAGTAAACCTGAAGTGAATCATCGTAATCTATAACTAGTGTCACAAGAATGGTTCAAAACATAGTCACTACGAAGAGTCAGTTTTATTGTACTTACGTCGGCATTGTGCCTTTTGTATTTAATTGCGATGCAATTACTGTGTTTCATCGTCAATAAGAAGGTCAGAGGGATACAGTAAACCTGAAGTGAAGCATCGGAATCTATAACTAGTGTCACAGGAATGGTTCAAAACATAGACAGTAAGAAGGGTCAGTCTTCTTGTACATAAGTCGGCATTGTGCTTTTTGTATTTAATTCCGATGCAATATCTGTCTTTCATCGCCATTAAGAAGGTGCAAGCGATACAGTATACCTGAAGTGAAGCATCGGAATCTATAACTAGTGTCATAGGAATGGCTCTAAACATAGACAGTAAGAAGGGTCAGTCTTCTTGTACTTAAGTCGGCATTGTGCCTTTTGTATTTAATTCCGATGCAATTTCTGTGTTTCATCGTCAATAAAAAGGTCAGAGGGATACAGTAAACCTGAAGTGAAGCATCGGAATCTACAACTAGTGTCACAGGAATGATTCAAACAGTCAGTAAGAAGAGTCAATCTTCTTGTACTTAAGTCGGCATTGTGCCTTTTATATTTAATTCCGATGCATTTTCTGTGTTTCATCGTCAATAAAAAGGTCCAAGGGATACAGTAAACCTGAAGTGAAGCATCGGAATCTATATCTAGTGTGACAGGAAAGGTTCAAAAGCATAGACAGTAGGAAGAGTCAGTCTTCTTGTACTTACGTCGGCAATGTGCCTTATCTATTTAATTCCAATGCAATTTCTGTATTTCGTCGCCAATAAGAAAGTCCAAAGGGTTTAGTAAACCTGAAGTGAAGCATCGGAATTTATAACTAATGTCACAGGAATCGTTCAAACATAGACAGTAGGAAGAGTCAGTCTTCTTGTACTTAAGTCGGCATTGTGCCTTTTGTATTTAATTCCGATGCAATATCTGTGTTTCATCGTCAATAAGAAGGTGCAAGAGATACAGTAAACCTGAAGTGAAGCATCGGAATCTATAACTAGTGTCACAGGAATGGTTCTAAACACAGACAGTAAGAAGGGTCAGTCTTCTTTCACTTAAGTCGGCCTTGTACCTTTTGTATTTAATTTCGAAACTATTTCTGCATTTCGTCGCCAATTAGAAGGTCCAAAGGATACAGTAAACCTGAAGTGAAGCATCGGAATCAAAAACTAATGTCACAGGAATGGTTCAAAACATAGACAGTAGGAAGAGTCAGTCTTCTTGTACTTAAGTCGGCATTGTGCCTTTTGTATTTAATTCCGATGAAATATCTGAGTTTCATCGTCAATAAGAAGGTCCGAGGGATACAGTATCCCTGTAGTGAAGCATCGGAATCTGTAAGTAGCGTCACAGGAATGGTTCAAAACATAGACAGAAAGAAGAGTCAGTCTTCTTGTACTTAAGTCGGCATTGTGCCTTTTCTATTTAATTCCGATGCAATTTCTGTGTTTCATCGTCAATAATAAGGTCCAATGGATACAGTAAACCTGAAGTGAATCATCGTAATCTAGAACTAGTGTCACAAGAATGGTTCAAAACATAGTCACTACGAAGAGTCAGTTTTATTGTACTTACGTAGGCATTGTGCCTTTTGTATTTAATTGCGATGCAATTTCTGTGTTTCATCGTCAATAAGAAGGTCAGAGGCATACAGTAAACCTGAAGTGAAGCATCGGAATCTATAACTAGTGTCACAGGAATGGTTCTAAACATAGACAGTAAGAAGGGTCAGTCTTCTTGTACATAAGTCGGCATTGTGCTTTTTGTATTTAATTCCGATGCAATATCTGTCTTTCATCGCCATGAAGAAGGTGCAAGGGATACAGTATACCTGAAGTGAAGCATCGGAATCTATAACTAGTGTCATAGGAATGGCTCTAAACATTGACAGTAAGAAGGGTCAGTCTTCTTGTACTTAAGTCGGCATTGTGCCTTTTGTATTTAATTCCGATGCAATTTCTGTGTTTCATCGTCAATAAAAAGGTCAGAGGGATACAGTAAACCTGAAGTGAAGCATCGGAATCTACAACTAGTGTCACAGGAATGATTCAAACAGTCAGTAAGAAGAGTCAATCTTCTTGTACTTAAGTCGGCATTGTGCCTTTTGTATTTAATTCCGATGCATTTTCTGTGTTTCATCGTCAATAAAAAGGTCCAAGGGATGTAGTAAACCTGAAGTGAAGCATCGGAATCTATAGCTAGTGTGACAGGAAAGGTTCAAAAGCATAGGCAGTGGGAAGAGTCAGTCCTCTTGTACTTATGTCGGCATTGTGCCTTTGTATTTATTTCCGATGCAATTTCTGTGTTTCATCGTCATTAAGAAAGTCGTAGGGATAGAGTAAACCTGATGCGAAGCATCGGAATCTATAACAAGTGTCACAGGAATGGTTCAAAACAGTCAGTAAGAAGAGTCAGTCTTCTTGGACTTAGGTCGGCATTGTGCCTTTTGTATTTAATTTCGAAGCTATTTCTGCATTTCGTCGGCAATTAGAAGGTCCAAAGGATACAGTAAACCTGAAGTGTATCATCGGAATCAATAACTAATGTCACAGGAATCGTTCAAAACATAGACAGTAGGATGAGTCAGTCTTCTTGTACTTACGTTGGCATTGTGCCTTTTGTATTTAATTCCGATGCAATATCTGTGTTTCATCGTCAAAAAGAAGGTCAGAGGGATACAGTAAACCTTAAGTGAAGCATCGGAATCTGTAACTAGTGTCACAGGAATTGTTCAAAACATAGACAGTAGGAAGAGTCAGTCTTCTTGTACTTAAGTCGGCATTGTGCCATTTGCATTTAATCCCGATGCAATATCTGTGTTTCATCGTGAATAAGAACGTCCAAGGGATACAGTAACGTTGAAGTGAAGCATCGGAATCTGTAACTAGCGTCACAGGAGTGGTTCAAAACATAGACAGAAAGAAAAGTCAGTCTTCTTGTACTTAAGTCGGCATTGTGCCTTTTCTATATAATTCCGATGCAATTTCTGTGTTTCATCGTCAATAAGAAGGTCAGAGGGATACAGTAAACCTGAAGTGAAGCATCAGAATCTATAACTAGTGTCACAGGAATGGTTCAAAACATGGTCAGAAAGAAGAGTCAGTCTTCTTGTACTTACGTCGGCATTGTGCCTTTTCTATTTAATTCCGATGCAATATCTGTGTTTCATCGTCAATACGAATGTCAGAAGGATACAGTAAACCTGAAGTGAGGCATCGGAATCTATAACTAGTGTCACAGGAATGGTTCCAAACATAGTCAGTAAGAAGAGTCAATCTTCTTGGACTTAAGTCGGCACTGTGCCTTTTCTATTTAATTCCGATGCAATTTCTGTGTTTCATCGTCAATAAGAAGGTCCAAGGGATACAGTAAACCTGAAGTGAATCATCGTAATCTATAACTAGTGTCACAGGAATGGTTAAAACATAGTCGGTACGAAGAGTCAGTCTTCTTGTACTTAAGTCGGCATTGTGCCTTTTGTATTTAATTCCGATGCAATTTCTGTGATTCAACGTCAATTACAAGGTCAGAGGGATAAAGTAAACCTGAAGTGAAGCATCGGAATCTGTAACTAGTGTCACAGGAATTGTTCTAAACATAGACAGTAAGAAGGGTCAGTCTTCCTGTACTTAAGTCGGCATTGTACATTTTGTAAATAATTCCGATGCAATATCTGTGTTTCATCGTCAATAAGAAGGTGCAAGGGATACAGTAGACCTGAAGTGAAGCGTCGAAATCTATAACTAGTGTCACAGGAATAGTTCAAAACATATTCAGTAAGAACAGTCAGTCTTCTTGTACTTAAGTCGGCATTGTGCCTTGTGTATTTAATTCCGATGCAATTTCTGTGTTTCATCGTCGAATAGAAGGTCAGAGGGATACAGTAAACCTTAATTGAAGCATCGGAATCTATAACTACTATCACAGGAATGGTTCAAAACATAGACTGTAGGAAGAGTCAGTCTTCTTGTACTTAAGTCGGCATTGTGCCTTTTGTATTTAATTCCGATGCAATATCTGTGTTTCATCGTCAATAAGAAGGTCCAAGGGATACAGTAACCCTGAAGTGAAGCATCGGAATCTGTAACTAGCGTCACAGGAATGGTTCAAAACATAGACGGAAAGAAGAGTCAGTCTTCTTGTAATTAAGTCGGCATTGTGCCTATAGTATTTAATTCCGAAGCTATTTCTGCATTTCGTCGCCAATTAGAAGGTCCAAAGGATACAGTAAACATGAAGTGAAGCATCGGAATCAATAACTAATGTCACAGGAATCGATCAAAACATAGACAGTAGGAAGTGTCAGTCTTCTTGTACGTAAGTCGGCATTGTGCCTTTTGTATTTAATTCCGATGAAATTTCTGTGTTCATCGTCAAAAAGAAGGTCAGAGGGATACAGTAAACCTGAAGTGAAGCATCGGAATCTGTAACTAGTGTCACAGGAATGGTTCAACACATAGACAGTAGGAAGAGTCATTCTTCTTGTACTTAAGCCGGCATTGTGCCTTTTGTATTTAATTCCAATGCAATATCTGTGTTTCATCGTCAATAAGAAGGTCCAAGGGATACAGTAACCCTGAAGTGAAGCATCGGAATCTATATCTAGTGTGACAGGAAAGGTTCAAAAGCATAGACAGTAGGAAGAGTCAGTCTTCTTGTACTTATGTCGGCATTGTGCCTTTCTATTTAATTCCGATGCAATTTCTGTGTTTCATCGTCAATAAGAAAGTCGTAGGGATAGAGTAAACCTGAAGCGAAGCATCGGAATCTATAACAAGTGTCACGGGAATGGTTCAAAACAGTCAGTAAGAAGAGTCAGTCTTCTTGTACTTAGGTCGGCATTGTGCCTTTTGTATTTCATTTCGAAGCTTTTTCTGCATTTCGTCGGCAATTAGAAGGTCCAAAGGATACAGTAAACCTGAAGTGTATCATCGGAATCAATAACTAATGTCACAGGAATCGTTCAAAACATAGACAGTAGGATGAGTCAGTCTTCTTGTACTTAAGTTGGCATTGTGCCTTTTGTATTTAATTCCGATGCAATATCTGTGTTTCATCGTCAAAAAGAAGGTCAGAGGGATACAGTAAACCTTAAGTGAAGCATCGGAATCTGTAACTAGTGTCATAGGAATTGTTCAAAACATAGACAGTAGGAAGAGTCAGTCTTCTTGTACTTAAGTCGGCATTGTGCCATTTGCATTTAATTCCGATGCAATATCTGTGTTTCATCGTGAATAAGAACGTCCAAGGGATACAGTAACCCTGAAGTGAAGCAACGGAATCTGTAACTAGCGTCACAGGAATGGGATCAAAACATAGACAGAAAGAAAAGTCAGTCTTCTTGTACTTATGTCGGCATTGTGCCTTTTCTATTTAAATCCGATGCAATTTCTGTGTTTCATCGTCAATAAGAAGGTCTGAGGGATACAGTAAACCTGAAGTGAAGCATCAGAATCTATAACTAGTGTCACAGGAATGGTTCAAAACATAGTCAGAAAGAAGAGTCAGTCTTCTTGTACTTAAGTCGGCATTGTGCCTTGTCTATTTAATTCCGATGCAATATCTGCGTTTCATCGTCAATACGAATGTCAGAGGGATACAGTAAACCTGAAGTGAGGCATCGGAATCTATAACTAGTGTCACAGGAATGGTTCCAAACATAGTCAGTAAGAAGAGTCAGTCTTCTTGGACTTAGGTCGGCACTGTGCCTTTTCTATTTAATTCCGATGCAATTTCTGTGTTTCATCGTCAATAAGAAGGTCCAAGGGATACAGTAAACCTGAAGTGAATCATCGTAATCTATAACTAGTGTCACAGGAATGGTTAAAACATAGTCGGTACGAAGAGTCAGTCTTCTGGTACTTAAGCCGGCATTGTGCCTTTTGTATTTAATTCCGATGCAATTTCTGTGATTCAACGTCAATTACAAGGTCAGAGGGATAAAGTAAACCTGAAGTGAAGCATCGGAATCGGTAACTAGTGTCACAGGAATTGTTCTAAACATAGACAGTAAGAAGGGTCAGTCTTCCTGTACTTAAGTCGGCATTGTACATTTTGTAAATAATTCCGATGCAATATCTGTGTTTCATCGTCAATAAGAAGGTGCAAGGGATACAGTAAACCTGAAGTGAAGCATCGGAATCTATAACTAGTGTCACAGGAATAGTTCAAAACATATTCAGTAAGAACAGTCAGTCTTCTTGTACTTAAGTCGGCATTGTGCCTTGTGTATTTAATTCCGATGCAATTTCTGTGTTTCATCGTCGAATAGAAGGTCAGAGGGATACAGTAAACCTTAAGTGAAGCATCGGAATCTATAACTACTATCACAGGAATGGTTCAAAACATAGACTGTAGGAAGAGTCAGTCTTCTTGTACTTAAGTCGGCATTGTGCCTTTGGTATTTAATTCCGATGCAATATCTGTGTTTCATCGTCAATAAGAAGGTCCAAGGGATACAGTAACCCTGAAGTGAAGCATCGGAATCTGTAACTAGCGTCACAGGAATGGTTCAAAACATAGACAGAAAGAAGAGTCAGTCTTCTTGTAATTAAGTCGGCATTGTGCCTATAGTATTTAATTCCGAAGCTATTTCTGCATTTCGTCGCCAATTAGAAGGTCCAAAGGATACAGTATACCTGAAGTGAAGCATCGGAATCAATAACAAGTGTCACAGGAATGGTTCAAAACAGTCAGTAAGAAGAGTCAGTCTTCTTGTACTTAAGTCGGCATTGTGCCTTTAGTATTTAATTCCGAAGCTATTTCTGCATTTCGTCGCACAATTAGAAGGTCCAAAGGATACAGTAAACCTGAAGTGAAGCATCGGAATCAATAACTAATGTCACAGGAATCGATCAAAACATAGACAGTAGGAAGTGTCAGTCTTCTTATACTTAAGTCGGCATTGTGCCTTTTGTATTTAATTCCGATGCAATTTCTATGTTTCATCGTCAATAAGGAGGACAGAGGGATACAGTAAACCTGAAGTGAAGCATCGGAATCAATAACTAGTGTCACAGGAATGGTTTAAATCATAGTCAGTAAGAAGAGTCAGACTTATTGTACTTAAGTCGGCATTGTGCCTTTTCTATTTAATTCCGATGCAATATCTGTGTTTCATCGTCAATAACAGGGTCAGAGGGATACAGTAAACCTGAAGTGAGGCATCGCAAACTGTAACTAGTGTCACAGGAATGGTTCCAAACATAGTCAGTAAGAAGAATCAGTCTTCTTGTACTTCAGTCGGCATTGTGCCTTTTCTATTTAATTCCGATGCAATTTCTGTGTTTCATCGTCAATAAGAAGGTACAAGGGATACGGTAAACCTGAAGTGAATCATCGTAATCTATAACTAGTGTCACAGGAATGGTTCAAAACATAGTCAGTACGAAGAGTCAGTCTTCTTGTACTTAAGTCGGCATTGTGCCTTTTGTATTTAATTCCGATGCAATTTCTGTGTTTCATCGTCAATAAGAATGTCAGAGGGATACAGTAAACCTGAAGTGAAGCATCGGAATCTATAACTAGAGTCACAGGAAAGGTTCTAAACATAGACAGTACGAAGGGTCAGTCTTCTTGTACTTAAGCCGGCATTGTGCCTCTTGTACTTAATTCCGATGCAATATCTGTGTTTCATCGTCAATAAGAAGGTGCATGGGATACAGTAAACGTGAAGTGAAGCATCGGAATCTATAACTAGTGTCACAGGAATGGTTCTAAAAGTAGACAGTAAGAAGGGTCAGTCTTCTTGTACTTAAGTCGGCATTGTGCCTTTTGTATTTAATTCCGATGCAATTTCTGTGTTTCATCGTCAAAGAGTTCAGAGGGATACAGTATTCCTGAAGTGAAGCATCGGAATCTATAACTAGTGTCACAGGAATGGTTCAAAACAGTCAGTAAGAAGAGTCAATCTTCTTGTACTTAAGTCGGCATTGTGCCTTTTGTATTTAATTCCGATGCATTTTCTGTGTTTCATCGTCAATAAGATGGTCCAAGGGATACAGTAAACCTGAAGTGAGCATCGGAATCTATAACTAGTGGCACAGGAAAGGTTCAAAACATAGACAGTAAGAAGAGTCAGTGCTCTTGTACTTACGTCGGCAATGTGCCTTATCTATTTAATTCCAATGCAATTTCTGTATTTCGTCGCCAATAAGAAAGTCCAAAGGGTTTAGTAAACCTGAAGTGAAGTATCGGAATTTATAACTAATGTCACAGGAATCGTTCAAACATAGACAGTAAGAAGAGTCAGTCTTCTTGTACTTAAGTCGGCATTGTGCCTTTTGTATTTAATTCCGATGCAATTTCTGTGTTTCATCGTGAATAAGAACGTCCAAGGGATACAGTAACCCTGAAGTGAAGCAACGGAATCTGTAACTAGCGTCACAGGAATGGGATCAAAACATAGACAGAAAGAAAAGTCAGTCTTCTTGTACTTATGTCGGCATTGTGCCTTTTCTATTTAAATCCGATGCAATTTCTGTGTTTCATCGTCAATAAGAAGGTCAGAGGGATACAGTAAACCTGAAGTGAAGCATCAGAATCTATAACTAGTGTCACAGGAATGGTTCAAAACATAGTCAGAAAGAAGAGTCAGTCTTCTTGTACTTAAGTCGGCATTGTGCCTTGTCTATTTAATTCCGATGCAATATCTGCGTTTCATCGTCAATACGAATGTCAGAGGGATACAGTAAACCTGAAGTGAGGCATCGGAATCTATAACTAGTGTCACAGGAATGGTTCCAAACATAGTCAGTAAGAAGAGTCAGTCTTCTTGGACTTAGGTCGGCACTGTGCCTTTTCTATTTAATTCCGATGCAATTTCTGTGTTTCATCGTCAATAAGAAGGTCCAAGGGATACAGTAAACCTGAAGTGAATCATCGTAATCTATAACTAGTGTCACAGGAATGGTTAAAACATAGTCGGTACGAAGAGTCAGTCTTCTGGTACTTAAGCCGGCATTGTGCCTTTTGTATTTAATTCCGATGCAATTTCTGTGATTCAACGTCAATTACAAGGTCAGAGGGATAAAGTAAACCTGAAGTGAAGCATCGGAATCGGTAACTAGTGTCACAGGAATTGTTCTAAACATAGACAGTAAGAAGGGTCAGTCTTCCTGTACTTAAGTCGGCATTGTACATTTTGTAAATAATTCCGATGCAATATCTGTGTTTCATCGTCAATAAGATGGTGCAAGGGATACAGTAAACCTGAAGTGAAGCATCGGAATCTATAACTAGTGTCACAGGAATAGTTCAAAACATATTCAGTAAGAACAGTCAGTCTTCTTGTACTTAAGTCGGCATTGTGCCTTGTGTATTTAATTCCGATGCAATTTCTGTGTTTCATCGTCGAATAGAAGGTCAGAGGGATACAGTAAACCTTAAGTGAAGCATCGGAATCTATAACTACTATCACAGGAATGGTTCAAAACATAGACTGTAGGAAGAGTCAGTCTTCTTGTACTTAAGTCGGCATTGTGCCTTTGGTATTTAATTCCGATGCAATATCTGTGTTTCATCGTCAATAAGAAGGTCCAAGGGATACAGTAACCCTGAAGTGAAGCATCGGAATCTGTAACTAGCGTCACAGGAATGGTTCAAAACATAGACAGAAAGAAGAGTCAGTCTTCTTGTAATTAAGTCGGCATTGTGCCTATAGTATTTAATTCCGAAGCTATTTCTGCATTTCGTCGCCAATTAGAAGGTCCAAAGGATACAGTATACCTGAAGTGAAGCATCGGAATCAATAACAAGTGTCACAGGAATGGTTCAAAACAGTCAGTAAGAAGAGTCAGTCTTCTTGTACTTAAGTCGGCATTGTGCCTTTAGTATTTAATTCCGAAGCTATTTCTGCATTTCGTCGCACAATTAGAAGGTCCAAAGGATACAGTAAACCTGAAGTGAAGCATCGGAATCAATAACTAATGTCACAGGAATCGATCAAAACATAGACAGTTGGAAGTGTCAGTCTTCTTGTACTTAAGTCGGCATTGTGCCTTTTGTATTTAATTCCATTGCAATTTCTGTGTTTCATCGTCAATAAGGAGGACAGAGGGATACAGTAAACCTGAATTGAAGCATCGGAATCAATAACTAGTGTCACAGGAATGGTTTAAATCATAGTCAGTAAGAAGAGTCAGACTTCTTGTACTTAAGTCGGCATTGTGCCTTTTCTATTTAATTCCGATGCAATATCTGTGTTTCATCGTCAATAACAGGGTCAGAGGGATACAGTAAACCTGAAGTGAGGCATCGCAAACTGTAACTAGTGTCACAGGAATGGTTCCAAACATAGTCAGTAAGAAGAATCAGTCTTCTTGTACTTCAGTCGGCATTGTGCCTTTTCTATTTAATTCCGATGCAATTTCTGTGTTTCATCGTCAATAAGAAGGTACAAGGGATACGGTAAACCTGAAGTGAATCATCGTAATCTATAACTAGTGTCACAGGAATGGTTCAAAACATAGTCAGTACGAAGAGTCAGTCTTCTTGTACTTAAGTCGGCATTGTGCCTTTTGTATTTAATTCCGATGCAATTTCTGTGTTTCATCGTCAATAAGAATGTCAGAGGGATACAGTAAACCTGAAGTGAAGCATCGGAATCTATAACTAGAGTCACAGGAAAGGTTCTAAACATAGACAGTACGAAGGGTCAGTCTTCTTGTACTTAAGCCGGCATTGTGCCTCTTGTACTTAATTCCGATGCAATATCTGTGTTTCATCGTCAATAAGAAGGTGCATGGGATACAGTAAACGTGAAGTGAAGCATCGGAATCTATAACTAGTGTCACAGGAATGGTTCTAAAAGTAGACAGTAAGAAGGGTCAGTCTTCTTGTACTTAAGTCGGCATTGTGCCTTTTGTATTTAATTCCGATGCAATTTCTGTGTTTCATCGTCAAAGAGTTCAGAGGGATACAGTATTCCTGAAGTGAAGCATCGGAATCTATAACTAGTGTCACAGGAATGGTTCAAAACAGTCAGTAAGAAGAGTCAATCTTCTTGTACTTAAGTCGGCATTGTGCCTTTTGTATTTAATTCCGATGCATTTTCTGTGTTTCATCGTCAATAAGATGGTCCAAGGGATACAGTAAACCTGAAGTGAGCATCGGAATCTATAACTAGTGGCACAGGAAAGGTTCAAAACATAGACAGTAAGAAGAGTCAGTGCTCTTGTACTTACGTCGGCAATGTGCCTTATCTATTTAATTCCAATGCAATTTCTGTATTTCGTCGCCAATAAGAAAGTCCAAAGGGTTTAGTAAACCTGAAGTGAAGCATCGGAATTTATAACTAGTGTCACAGGAATGGTTCTAAACATAGACAGTAAGAAGGGTCAGTCTTCTTGTACTTAAGTCGGCATTGTGCCTTTTGTATTTAATTCCGATGCAATTTCTGTGTTTCATCGTCAATAAAAAGGTCCAAGGGATACAGTAAACCTGAAGTGAAGCATCGGAATCTATAACTAGTGTGACAGGAAGGTTCAAAAGCATAGACAGTAGGAAGAGTCAGTCTTCTTGTACTTATGTCGGCATTGTGCCTTTCTATTTAATTCCGATGCAATTTCTGTGTTTCATCGTCAATAAGAAAGTCGTAGGGATAGAGTAAACCTGAAGCGAAGCATCGGAATCTGTAACAAGTGTCACAGGAATGGTTTAAAACAGTCAGTAAGAAGAGTCAGTCTTCTTGTACTTAGGTCGGCATTGTGCCTTTTGTATTTAATTTCGAAGCTATTTCTGCATTTCGTCGGCAATTAGAAGGTCCAAAGGATACAGTAAACCTGAAGTGGATCATCGGAATCAATAACTAATGTCACAGGAATCGTTCAAAACATACACAGTAGGATGAGTCAGTCTTCTTGTACTTAAGTTGGCATTGTGCCTTTTGTATTTAATTCCGATGCAATTTCTGTGTTTCATCGTCAATAAGAAGGTCAGAGGGATACAGTAAACCTGAAGTGAAGCATCAGAATCTATAACTAGTGTCACAGGAATGGTTCAAAACATAGTCAGAAAGAAGAGTCAGTCTTCTTGTACTTAAGTCGGCATTGTGCCTTTTCTATTTAATTCCGATGCAATATCTGTGTTCCCTCGTCAATACGAATGTCAGAGGGATACAGTAAACCTGAAGTGAGGCATCGGAATCTATAACTAGTGTCACAGGAATGGTTCCAAACATAGTCAGTAAGAAGAGTCAGTCTTCTTGGACTTAAGTCGGCACTGTGCCTTTTCTATTTAATTCCGATGCAATTTCTGTGTTTCATCGTCAATAAGAAGGTCCAAGGGATACAGTAAACCTGAAGTGAATCATCGTAATCTATAACTAGTGTCACAGGAATGGTTAAAACATAGTCGGTACGAAGAGTCAGTATTCTTGTACTTAAGTCGGCATTGTGCCTTTTGTGTTTAATTCCGATGCAATTTCTGTGATTCAACGTCATTTACAAGGTCAGAGGGATAAAGTAAGCCTGAAGTGAAGCATCGGAATCTGTAACTAGTGTCACAGGAATTGTTCTAAACATAGACAGTAAGAAGGGTCAGTCTTCCTGTACTTAAGTCGGCATTGTACATTTTGAAAATAATTCCGATGCAATATCTGTCTTTCATCGCCATGAAGAAGGTGCAAGGGATACAGTAAACCTGAAGTGAAGCATCGGAATCTATAACTAGTGTCACAGGAATAGTTCAAAACATATTCAGTAAGAACAGTCAGTCTTCTTGTACTTAAGTCGGCATTGTGCCTTGTGTATTTAATTCCGATGCAATTTCTGTGTTTCATCGTCGAATAGAAGGTCAGAGGGATACAGTAAACCTTAAGTGAAGCATCGGAATCTATAATTACTATCACAGGAATGGTTCAAAGCAGTCAGTAAGAAGAGTCAGTCTTCTTGTACTTAAGTCGGCATTGTGCCTATAGTATTTAATTCCGAAGCTATTTCTGCATTTCGTCGCCAATTAGAAGGTCCAAAGGATACAGTAAACCTGAAGTGAAGCATCGGAATCAATAACTAATGTCACAGGAATCGATCGAAACATAGACAGTAGGAAGTGTCAGTCTTCTTGTACTTAAGTCGGCATTGTGCCTTTTGTATTTAATTCCGATGCAATTTCTGTGTTTCATCGTCAAAAAGAAGGTCGGAGGGATACAGTAAACCTGAAGTGAAGCATCGGAATCTGTAACTAGTGTCACAGGAATGGTTCAACACATAGACAGTAGGAAGAGTCATTCTTCTTGTACTTAAGTCGGCATTGTGCCTTTTGTATTTAATTCCGATGCAATATCTGTGTTTCATCGTCAATAAGAGGGTCCAAGGGATACAGTAACCCTGAAGTGAAGCATCGGAAAATGTAACTAGCGTCACAGGAATGGTTCAAAACATAGACAGAAAGAAGAGTCAGTCTTCTTGTAATTAAGTCGGCATTGTGCCTATAGTATTTAATTCCGAAGCTATTTCTGCATTTCGTCGCCAATTAGAAGGTCCAAAGGATACAGTATACCTGAAGTGAAGCATCGGAATCAATAACAAGTGTCACAGGAATGGTTCAAAACAGTCAGTAAGAAGAGTCAGTCTTCTTGTACTTAAGTCGGCATTGTGCCTTTAGTATTTAATTCCGAAGCTATTTCTGCATTTCGTCGCCAACTAGAAGGTCCAAAGGATACAGTAAACCTGAAGTGAAGCATCGGAATCAATAACTAATGTCACAGGAATCGATCAAAACATAGACAGTAGGAAGTGTCAGTCTTCTTGTACTTAAGTCGGCATTGTGCCTTTTGTATTTAATTCCGATGCAATTTCTATGTTTCATCGTCAATAAGAAGGTCAGAGGGATACAGTAAACCTGAAGTGAAGCATCGGAATCAATAACTAGTGTCACAGGAATGGTTTAAATCATAGTCAGTAAGAAGAGTCAGACTTCTTGTACTTAAGTCGGCATTGTGCCTTTTCTATTTAATTCCGATGCAATATCTGTGTTTCATCGTCAATAACAGGGTCAGAGGGACACAGTAAACCTGAAGTGAGGCATCGCAATCTGTAACTAGTGTCACAGGAATGGTTCCAAACATAGTCAGTAAGAAGAATCAGTCTTCTTGTACTTCAGTCGGCATTGTGCCTTTTCTATTTAATTCCGATGCAATTTCTGTGTTTCATCGTCAATAAGAAGGTACAAGGGATACAGTAAACCTGAAGTGAATCATCGTAATCTATAACTAGTGTCACAGGAATGGTTCAAAACATAGTCAGTAAGAAGAGTCAGTCTTCTTGTACTTAAGTCGGCATTGTGCCTTTTGTATTTAATTCCGATGCAATTTCTGTGTTTCATCGTCAAAAAGAAGGTCAGAGGGATACAGTAAACCTGAAGTGAAGCATCGGAATCTGTAACTAGTGTCACAGGAATGGTTCAACACATAGACAGTAGGAAGAGTCATTCTTCTTGTACTTAAGTCGGCATTGTGCCTTTTGTATTTAATTCCGATGCAATATCTGTGTTTCATCGTCAATAAGAAGGTCCAAGGGATACAGTAACCCTGAAGTGAAGCATCGGAATCTGTAACTAGCGTCACAGGAATGGTTCAAAACATAGACAGAAAGAAGAGTCAGTCTTCTTGTAATTAAGTCGGCATTGTGCCTATAGTATTTAATTCCGAAGCTATTTCCGCATTTCGTCGCCAATTAGAAGGTCCAAAGGATACAGTATACCTGAAGTGAAGCATCGGAATCAATAACAAGTGTCACAGGAATGGTTCAAAACAGTCAGTAAGAAGAGTCAGTCTTCTTGTACTTAAGTCGGCATTGTGCCTTTAGTATTTGATTCCGAAGCTATTTCTGCATTTCGTCGCCAATTAGAAGGTCCAAAGGATACAGTAAACCTGAAGTGAAGCATCGGAATCAATAACTAATGTCACAGGAATCGATCAAAACATAGACAGTAGGAAGTGTCAGTCTTCTTGTACTTAAGTCGGCATTGTGCCTTTTGTATTTAATTCCGATGCAATTTCTATGTTTCATCGTCAATAAGAAGGTCAGAGGGATACAGTAAACCTGAAGTGAAGCATCGGAATCAATAACTAGTGTCACAGGAATGGTTTAAATCATAGTCAGTAAGAAGAGTCAGACTTCTTGTACTTAAGTCGGCATTGTGCCTTTTCTATTTAATTCCGATGCAATATCTGTGTTTCATCGTCAATAACAGGGTCAGAGGGATACAGTAAACCTGAAGTGAGGCATCGCAATCTGTAACTAGTGTCACAGGAATGGTTCCAAACATAGTCAGTAAGAAGAATCAGTCTTCTTGTACTTCAGTCGGCATTGTGCCTTTTCTATTTAATTCTGATGCAATTTCTGTGTTTCATCGTCAATAAGAAGGTACAAGGGATACGGTAAACCTGAAGTGAATCATCGTAATCTATAACTAGTGTCACAGGAATGGTTCAAAACATAGTCAGTACGAAGAGTCAGTCTTCTTGTACTTAAGTCGGCATTGTGCCTTTTGTATTTAATTCCGATGGAATTTCTGTGTTTCATCGTCAAAAAGAAGGTCAGAGGGATACAGTAAACCTGAAGTGAAGCATCGGAATCAATAACTAGTGTCACAGGAATGGTTTAAATCATAGTCAGTAAGAAGAGTCAGACTTCTTGTACTTAAGTCGGCATTGTGCCTTTTCTATTTAATTCCGATGCAATATCTGTGTTTCATCGTCAATAACAGGGTCAGAGGGATACAGTAAACCTGAAGTGAGGCATCGCAATCTGTAACTAGTGTCACAGGTATGGTTCCAAACATAGTCAGTAAGAAGAATCAGTCTTCTTGTACTTCAGTCGGCATTGTGCCTTTTCTATTTAATTCCGATGCAATTTCTGTGTTTCATCGTCAATAAGAAGGTACAAGGGATACGGTAAACCTGAAGTGAATCATCGTAATCTATAACTAGTGTCACAGGAATGGTTCTAAACGTAGACAGTAAGAAGGGTCAGTCTTCTTGTACTTAAGTCGGCATTGTGCCTCTTGTATTTAATTCCGATGCAATTTCTGTGTTTCATCGTCAAAGAGTTCAGAGGGATACAGTATTCCTGAAGTGAAGCATCGGAATCTATAACTAGTGTCACAGGAATGGTTCAAAACAGTCAGTAAGAAGAGTCAATCTTCTTGTACTTAAGTCGGCATTGTGCCTTTTGTATTTAATTCCGATGCATTTTCTGTGTTTCATCGTCAATAAGAAGGTGCAAGGGATACAGTAAACCTGAAGTGGAGCATCGGAATCTATAACTAGTGGCACAGGAAAGGTTCAAAACATAGACAGTAAGAGGAGTCAGTGCTCTTGTACTTACGTCGGCAATGTGCCTTATCTATTTAATTCCAATGCAATTTCTGTATTTCGTCGCCAATAAGAAAGTCCAAAGGGTTTAGTAAACCTGAAGTGAAGCATCGGAATTTATAACTAATGTCACAGGAATCGTTCAAACATAGACAGTAGGAAGAGTCAGTCTTCTTGTACTTAAGTCGGCATTGTGCCTTTTGTATTTAATTCCGATGCAATTTCTGTGTTTCATCGTCAATAAGGTCACAGGGATACAGTAAACCTGAAGTGAAACATCGGAATATATAACTAGTGTCACAGGACTGGTTCTAAACATAGACAGTAAGAAGGGTCAGACTTCTTGTACTTAAGCCGACATTGTGCCTTTTGTATTTAATTCCGATGCAATATCTGTGTTTCATCGTCAATAAGAAGGTGCAAGAGATACAGTAAACCTGAAGTGAAGCATCGGAATCTATAACTAGTGTCACAGGAATGGTTCTAAACATAGACAGTAAGAAGGGTCAGTCTTCTTGTACTTAAGTCGGCATTGTGCCTTTTGTATTTAATTCCGATGCAATTTCTGTGTTTCATCGTCAATAAGAAAGCCGTAGGGATAGAGTAAACCTGAAGCGAAGCATCGGAATCTATAACAAGTGTCACAGGAATGGTTCAAAACAGTCAGTAAGAAGAGTCAGTCTTCTTGTACTTAGGTCGGCATTGTGCCTTTTGTATTTAATTTCGAAGCTATTCCTGCATTTCGTCGGCAAATAGAAGGTCCAAAGGATACAGTAAACCTGAAGTGGATCATCGGAATCAATAACTAATGTCACAGGAATCGTTCAAAACATAGACAGTAGGATGAGTCAGTCTTCTTGTACTTAAGTTGGCATTGTGAAATTTGTATTTAATTCCGATGCAATATCTGTGTTTCATCGTCAAAAAGAAGGTCAGAGGGATACAGTAAACCTGAAGTGAAGCATCAGAATCTATAACTAGTGTCACAGGAATGGTTCAAAACATAGTCAGAAAGAAGAGTCAGTCTTCTTGTACATAAGTCGGCACTGTGCCTTTTCTATTTAATTCCGATGCAATTTCTGTGTTTCATCGTCAATAAGAAGGTCCAAGGGATACAGTAAACCTGAAGTGAATCATTGTAATCTATAACTAATGTCACAGGAATGGTTAAAACATAGTCGGTACGAAGAGTCAGTATTCTTGTACTTAAGTCGGCATTGTGCCTTTTGTATTTAATTCCGATGCAATTTCTGTGATTCCACGTGAATTACAAGGTCAGAGGGATAAAGTAAACCTGAAGTGAAGCACCGGAATCTGTAACTAGTGTCACAGGAATTGTTCTAACCATAGACAGTAAGAAGGGTCAGTCTTCCTGTACTTAAGTCGGCATTGTACATTTTGAAAATAATTCCGATGCAATATCTGTGTTTCATCGTCAATAAGAAGGTGCAAGGGATACAGTAAACCTGAAGTGAAGCATCGGAATCTATAACTAGTGTCACAGGAATAGTTCAAAACATATTCAGTAAGAACAGTCAGTCTTCTTGTACTTAAGTCGGCATTGTGCCTTGTGTATTTAATTCCGATGCAATTTCTGTGTTTCATCGTCGAATAGAAGGTCAGAGGGATGCAGTAAACCTTAAGTGAAGCATCGGAATCTATAACTACTATCACAGGAATGGTTCAAAACATAAACTGTAGGAAGAGTCAGTCTTCTTGTACTTAAGTCGGCATTGTGCCTTTTGTATTTAATTCCGATGCAATTTCTGTGTTTTATCGTCAAAAAGAAGGTCAGAGGGATACAGTAAACCTGAAGTGAAGCATCGGAATCTGTAACTAGTGTCACAGGAATGGTTCAACACATAGACAGTAGGAAAAGTCATTCTTCTTGTACTTAAGTCGGCATTGTGCCTTTTGTATTTAATTCCGATGCAATATCTGTGTTTCATCGTCAATAAGAAGGTCCAAGGGATACAGTAACCCTGAAGTGAAGCATCGGAATCTGTAACTAGCGTCACAGGAATGGTTCAAAACATAGACAGAAAGAAGAGTCAGTCTTCTTGTAATTAAGTCGGCATTGTGCCTTTTCTATTTAATTCCGATGCAATTTCTGTGTTTCATCGTCAATAAGAAGGTCCAAGGGATACAGTAAACCTGAAATGAAGCATCGGAATCTATAACTAGTGTCACAGGAATGGTTCAAAACATAGACAGTAAAAAGAGTCAGTCTTCTTGTACTTAAGTCGGCATTGTGCCTTTTCTATTTCATTCCGATGCAATTTCTATGTTTCATCGTCAATAAGAAGGTCAGAGGGATACAGTAACCCTGAAGTGAAGCATCGGAATCAATAACTAGTGTCACAGGAATGGTTTAAATCATAGTCAGTAAGAAGAGTCAGACTTCTTGTACTTAAGTCGGCATTGTGCCTTTTGTATTTAATTCCGATGCAATTACTGTGTTTCATCGTCAATACGACGGTCCAAGGGATACTGTAAACCTGAAGTGAATCATCGTAATCTATTACTAGTGTCACATTAATGGTTCAAGACATAGTCAGTACGGAGAGTCAGTCTTCTTGTACTTATGTCGGCATTGTGCCTTTTGTATTCAATTCCGATGCAATTTCTCTGTTTCATCGTCAATAAGAAGGTCAGAGGGATACAGTAACCCTGAAGTGAAGCATCGGAATCTATAAGAAGTGTCACAGAAATGGTTCTAAACATAGACAGTAAGAAGGGTCAGTCTTCTTGTACTTAAGTCGGCATTTTGCTTTTTGTATTTAATTCCGATGCAATATCTGTGTTTCATCGTCAATAAGAAGGCGCAAGGGATACAGTAAACCTGAAGTGGAGCATCGGAATCCATAACTAGTGTCACAGGTATGGTTCTAATCATAGACAGTACGAAGGGTCAGTCTTCTTGTACTTAAGTCGGCATTGTGCGTTATCTATTTAATTCCAATGCAATTTCTGTATTTCGTCGCCAATAAGAAATTCCAAAGGATATAGTAAACCTGAAGTGAAGCATCGGAATCAATAACTAATGTCACAGGAATGGTTCAAAACATAGTCAGTAGGAAGAGTGAGTCTTCTTGTACTTAAGTCGGCATTGTGCCTTTTCTATTTAATTCCGATGCATTTTCTGTGTTTCATCGTCAATAAGGAGATCCAAGGGATACAGTAAACCTGAAGTGAGGCATCGGAATCTATAACTAGTGTCTCAGGAATGGTTCTAAACATAGACAGTAAGAAGGGTAAGTCTTCTTGTACTTAAGTCGGCATTGTGCCTTTTGTATTTAATTCCGATGCAATTTCTGTGTTTCATCGTCAAAGAGTTTAGAGGGCTACAGTAAACCTGAAGTGAAGCATCGGAATCAATAACTAGTGTCACAGGAATGGTTCAAAACAGTCAGTAAGAAGAGTCAATCTTCTTGTATTTAAGTCGGCATTGTGCCTTTTGTATTTAATTCCGATGCATTTTCTGTGTTTCATCGTCAATAAGATGGTCCAAGGGATACAGTAAACCTGAATTGAAGCATCGGAATCTATGACTAGTGTCACAGGAAAGGTTCAAAACATAGACAGTAAGAAGAGTCAGTCTTCTTGTACTTACGTCGGCAATGTGCCTTATCTATTTAATTCCAATGCGATTTCAGTATTTCGTCGCCAATAAGAAAGACCAAAGGGTTTAGTAAACGTGAAGTGAAGCATCGGAATTTATACCTAATGTTACAGGAATCGTTCAAACATAGACAGTAGGAAGAGTCAGTCTTCTTGTACTTAAGTCGGCATTGTGCCTTTTGTATTCAATTCCGATGCAATTTCTGTGTTTCGTCGTCAATAAGAAGGTCAGAGGGATACAGTAAACCTGAAGTGAAGCATCGGAATATATAACTAGTGTCACAGGAATGGTTGTAAACATAGACAGTAAGAACGGTCAGTCTTCTTGTACTTAAGCCGGCATTGTGCCTTTTGTATTTAATTCCGATGAAATATCTGTGTTTCATCGTCAATAAGAAGGTGCAAGGGATACAGTAAACCTGAAGTGAAGCATCGGAATCTATAACTAGTGTCACAGGAATGGTTCTAAACATAGACTGTAAGAAGGGTCAGTCTTCTTTTACATAAGTCGGCCTTGTGCCTTTTGTATTTAATTCCGAAGCTATTTCTGCATTTCGTCGCCAATTAGAAGGTCCAAGGGATACAGTAAACCTGAAGTGACGCATCGGAATCTATAACTAGTGTCACAGGAATGGTTCAAAACATAGACAGTAAGAAGAGTCAGTCTTCTTGTCCAAAAGTCATCATTGTGCCTTTTCTATTTAATTCCGATGCAATTTCTGTGTTTCATCGTCAATAATAAGGTCCAGGGGATACAGTAAACCTGAAGTTAATCATCGTAATCTATAACTAGTGTCACAAGAATGGTTCGAAACATAGTCACTACGAAGAGTCAGTTATATTGTACTTACGTCGGCATTGTGGCTTTTGTATTTAATTGCGATGCAATTTCTGTGTTTCATCGTCAATAAGAAGGTCAGAGGGATACAGTAAACCTTAAGTGAAGCATCGGAATCAGTAACTAGTGTCGCAGGAATGGTTCAAAACATAGACAGTAGGAAGAGTCAGTCTTCTTGTACTTAAGTCGGCATTGTTCCATTTGCATTTAATTCCGATGCAATATCTGTGTTTCATCGTGAATAAGAAGGTCCAAGGGATACAGTAACCCTGAAGTGAAGCATCGGAATCTGTAACTAGCGTCACAGGAATGGTTCAAAACATAGACAAAAAGAAAAGTCAGTCTTCTTGTACTTAAGTCGGCATTGTGCCTTTTCTATTTAATTGCGATGCAATTTCTGTGTTTCATCGTCAATAAGAAGGTCAGAGGGATGCAGTAAACCTGAAGTGAAGCATCAGAATCTATAACTAGTGTCACAGGAATGGTTCAAAACATAGTCAGAAAGAAGAGTCAGTCTTCTTGTACTTAAGTCGGCATTGTGCCTTTTCTATTTAATTCCGATGCAATATCTGTGTTTCATCGTCAATACGAATGTCAGAGGGATACAGTAAACCTGAAGTGAGGCATCGGAATCTATAACTAGTGTCACAGGAATGGATCCAAACATAGTCAGTAAGAAGAGTCAGTCTTCATGGACTTAAGTCAGCACTGTGCCTTTTCTATTTAATTCCGATGCAATTTCTGTGTTTCATCGTCAATAAGAAGGTCCAAGGAAACAGTAAACCTGAAGTGAATCATCGTAATCTATAACTAGTGTCACAGGAATGGTTAAAACATAGTCGGTACGAAGAGTCACTCTTCTTTTACTTAAGTCGGCATTGTGCCTTTTCCATTTACTTCCGATGCAATTTCTGTGTTTCATCGTCAATAAGAAGGCCAGAGGGATACAGTAAACCTGAAGTGAAGCATCGGAATCTATAACTAGTATCACAGGAATGGTTCAAAACATAGTCAGTAAGAAGAATCAGTCATCTTGTACTTAAGTCGGCATTGTGCCTTTTCTATTTAATTCCGATGCAATTACTGTGTTTCATCGTCAATACGACGGTCCAAGGGATACTGTAAACCTGAAGTGAATCATCGTAATCTATTACTAGTGTCACATTAAGGGTTCAAAACATAGTCAGTACGGTGAGTCAGTCTTCTTGTACTTATGTCGGCATTGTGCCTTTTGTATTCAATTCCGATGCAATTTCTCTGTTTCATCGTCAATAAGAAGGTCAGAGGGATACAGTAACCCTGAAGTGAAGCATCGGAATCTATAAGAAGTGCCACAGAAATGGTTCTAAACATAGACAGTAAGAAGGGTCAGTCTTCTTGTACTTAAGTCGGCATTTTGCTTTTTGTATTTAATTCCGATGCAATATCTGTGTTTCACCGTCAATAAGAAGGTGCAAGGGATACAGTAAACCTGAAGTGAAGCCTCGAAATCTATAACACGTGTCACGGGAATGGTTCAAAGCAGTCAGTAAGAAGAGTCAGTCAACTTGTACTTAAGTCGGCATTGTGCATTTTGTATTTAATTCCGAAGCTATTTCTGCATTTCGTCGCCAATTAGAAGGTCCAAAGGATACAGTAAACCTGAAGTGAAGCATCGGAATGAATAACTAATGTCACAGGAATCGTTCAAAACATAGACAGTAGGAAGAGTCAGTCTTCTTGTACTTAAGTCGGCATTCTGCCTTTTGTATTTAATTCCGATGCAATATCTGTGTTTCATCGCCAATAAGAAGGCCAGAGGGATACAGTAAACCAGAAGTGAAGCATCGGAATCTATTACTAGTGTCACAGGAATGGTTCTAAACATAGACAGTAAGAAGAGTGAGTCTTCTTGTACTTAAGTCGGCATTGTGCCTTTTCTATTAAATTTCGATGCAATATCTGTGTTTCATCGTCAATAAGAAGGTCCAAGGGATACAGTAAACCTGAAGTAAAGCATCGGAATCTATTACTAATGTCACAGGAATGGTTCAAAACATCGACAGTAAGAAGAGTCAGTCTTCTTGTACTTAAGTCGGCATTGTGCCTTTTCTATTAAATTCCGATGCAATTTCTGTGTTTCATCGTCAATAAGAAGGTCCAAGGGATACAGTAAACCTGAAGTAAAGCATCGGAATCTATTACTAATGTCACAGGAATGGTTCAAATCATAGTCAGTAGGAAGAGTGAGTCTTCTTGTACTTAAGTCGGCATTGTGCCTTTTCTATTTAATTCCGATGCAATTACTGTGTTTCATCGTCAATACGACGGTCCAAGGGATACTGTAAACCTGAAGTGAATCATCGTAATCTATTACTAGTGTCACATTAATGGTTCAAGACATAGTCAGTACGGAGAGTAAGTCTTCTTGTACTTATGTCGGCATTGTGCCTTTTGTATTCAATTCCGATGCAATTTCTCTGTTTCATCGTCAATAAGAAGGTCAGAGGGATACAGTAACCCTGAAGTGAAGCATCGGAATCTATAAGAAGTGTCACAGAAATGGTTCTAAACATAGACAGTAAGAAGGGTCAGTCTTCTTGTACTTAAGTCGGCATTTTGCTTTTTGTATTTAATTCCGATGCAATATCTGTGTTTCATCGTCAATAAGAAGGCGCAAGGGATACAGTAAACCTGAAGTGGAGCATCGGAATCCATAACTAGTGTCACAGGTATGGTTCTAATCATAGACAGTACGAAGGGTCAGTCTTCTTGTACTTAAGTCGGCATTGTGCGTTATCTATTTAATTCCAATGCAATTTCTGTATTTCGTCGCCAATAAGAAATTCCAAAGGATATAGTAAACCTGAAGTGAAGCATCGGAATCAATAACTAATGTCACAGGAATGGTTCAAAACATAGTCAGTAGGAAGAGTGAGTCTTCTTGTACTTAAGTCGGCATTGTGCCTTTTCTATTTAATTCCGATGCATTTTCTGTGTTTCATCGTCAATAAGGAGATCCAAGGGATACAGTAAACCTGAAGTGAGGCATCGGAATCTATAACTAGTGTCTCAGGAATGGTTCTAAACATAGACAGTAAGAAGGGTAAGTCTTCTTGTACTTAAGTCGGCATTGTGCCTTTTGTATTTAATTCCGATGCAATTTCTGTGTTTCATCGTCAAAGAGTTTAGAGGGCTACAGTAAACCTGAAGTGAAGCATCGGAATCAATAACTAGTGTCACAGGAATGGTTCAAAACAGTCAGTAAGAAGAGTCAATCTTCTTGTATTTAAGTCGGCATTGTGCCTTTTGTATTTAATTCCGATGCATTTTCTGTGTTTCATCGTCAATAAGATGGTCCAAGGGATACAGTAAACCTGAATTGAAGCATCGGAATCTATAACTAGTGTTACAGGAAAGGTTTAAAACATAGACAGTAAGAAGAGTCAGTCTTCTTGTACTTACGTCGGCAATGTGCCTTATCTATTTAATTCCAATGCAATTTCAGTATTTCGTCGCCAATAAGAAAGACCAAAGGGTTTAGTAAACCTGAAGTGAAGCATCGGAATTTATAACTAATGTTACAGGAATCGTTCAAACATAGACAGTAGGAAGAGTCAGTCTTCTTGTACTTATGTCGGCATTGTGCCTTTTGTTTTTAATTCCGATGCAATATCTGTGTTTCACCGTCAATAAGAAGGTGCAAGGGATACAGTAAACCTGAAGTGAAGCATCGGAATCTATAACTAGTGTCACAGGAATGGTTCCAAACATTGTCAGTAAGAAGAGTGAGTCTTCTTGTTCTTAAGTCGGCATTGTGCCTTTTCTATTTACTTCCGATGCAATTTCTGTGTTTCATCGTCAATAAGAAGGTCAGAGGGATACAGTAAACCTGAAGTGAGGCATCGGAATCTATAACTAGTGTCACAGGAATGGTTCTAAACATAGACAGTAAGAAGAGTGAGTCTTCTTGTACTTAAGTCGGCATTGTGCCTTTTCTATTAAAATCCGATGCAATATCTGTGTTTCATCGTCAATAAGAAGGTCCAAGGGATACAGTAAACCTGAAGTAAAGCATCGGAATCTATTACTAATGTCACAGGAATGGTTCAAAACATCGACAGTAAGAAGAGTCAGTCTTCTTGTACTTAAGTCGGCATTGTGCCTTTTCTATTAAATTCCGATGCAATTTCTGTGTTTCATCGTCAATAAGAAGGTCCAAGGGATACAGTAAACCTGAAGTAAAGCATCGGAATCTATTACTAATGTCACAGGAATGGTTCAAAACATAGTCAGTAGGAAGAGTGAGTCTTCTTGTACTTAAGTCGGCATTGTGCCTTTTCCATTTACTTCCGATGCAATTTCTGTGTTTCATCGTCAATAAGAAGGCCAGAGGGATACAGTAAACCTGAAGTGAAGCATCGCAATCTATAACTAGTGTCACAGGAATGGTTCAAAACATAGTCAGTAAGAAGAATCAGTCATCTTGTACTTAAATCGGAATTGTGCCTTTTCTATTTAATTCCGATGCAATTACTGTGTTTCTTCGTCTATACGACGGTCCAAGGGATACTGTAAACCTGAAGTGAATCATCGTAATCTATTACTAGTGTCACATTAATGGTTCAAAGCATAGTCAGTACGGAGAGTCAGTCTTCTTGTACTTATGTCGGGATTGTGCCTTTTGTATTCAATTCCGAAGCAATTTCTCTGTTTCATCGTCAATAAGAAGGTCAGAGGGATACAGTAACCCTGAAGTGAAGCATCGGAATCTATAAGAAGTGTCACAGAAATGGTTCTAAACATAGACAGTAAGAAGGGTCAGTCTTCTTGTACTTAAGTCGGCATTTTGCTTTTTGTATTTAATTCCGATGCAATATCTGTGTTTCACCGTCAATAAGAAGGTGCAAGGGATACAGTAAACCTGAAGTGAAGCATCGGAATCTATAACTAGTGTCACAGGAATGGTTCAAAACATAGTCAGCAAGAGGAGTCAGTCTTCTTGCGCTTATGTCGGCATTGTTCCGTTTCAGTTTAATTCCAATGCAATATCTGTGTTTCATCGTCAATAAGAAGGTCAGAGGGATACAGTAAACCTGAGGTGAAGCCTCGGAATCTATAACACGTGTCACGGGAATGGTTCAAAACAGTCAGGAAGAATAGTCAGTCAACTTGTACTTAAGTCGGCATTGTGCATTTTGTATTTAATTCCGAAGCTATTTCTGCATTTCGTCGCCAATTAGAAGGTCCAAAGGATACAGTAAACCTGAAGTGAAGCATCGGAATCAATAACTAATGTCACAGGAATCGTTCAAAACATAGACAGTAGGAAGAGTCAGTCTTCTTGTACTTAAGTCGGCATTGTGCCTTTTGTATTTAATTCCGATGCAATATCTGTGTTTCATCGCCAATAAGAAGGCCAGAGGGATACAGTAAACCAGAAGTGAAGCATCGGAATCTATAACTAGTGTCACAGGAATGGTTCAAAACATTGTCAGTAAGAAGAGTGAGTCTTCTTGTACTTAAGTCGGCATTGTGCCTTTTCTATTTACTTCCGATGCAATTTCTGTGTTTCATCGTCAATAAGAAGGTCAGAGGGATACAGTAAACCTGAAGTGAGGCATCGGAATCTATAACTAGTGTCACAGGAATGGTTCAAAACATAGTCAGTAAGAAGAATCAGTCATCTTGTACTTAAGTCGGCATTGTGCCTTTTCTATTTAATTCCGATGCAATTACTGTGTTTCATCGTCAATACGACGGTCCAAGGGATACTGTAAACCTGAAGTGAATCATCGTAATCTTTTACTAGTGTCACATTAATGGTTCAAAACATAGTCAGTACGGAGAGTCAGTCTTCTTGTACTTATGTCGGCATTGTTCCGTTTCAGTTTAATTCCAATGCAATTCCTGTGTTTCATCGTCAATAAGAAGGTCAGAGGGATACAGTAAACCTGAAGTGAAGCCTCGGAATCTATATCTAGTGTCACAGCAATGGTTCAAAACAGTCAGTAAGAAGAGTCAATCTTCTTGTACTTAAGTCGGCATTGTGCCTTTTGTATTTAATTCCGATGCATTTTCTGTGTTTCATCGTCAATAAGGAGATCCAAGGGATACAGTAAACCTGAAGTGAGGCATCGGAATCTATAACTAGTGTCACTGGAATGGTTCAAAACATAGTCAGTAAGAAGAGTCAGTCTTCTTGTACTTAAGTCGGCATTGTGCCTTTTGTATTTAATTCCGATGCAATTTCTGTGTTTCATCGTCAATAACAAGGTCAGAGGGACACAGTAAACCTGAAGTGAAGCATCGGAATCTATATCTAGTGTCACAGCAATGGTTCAAAACAGTCAGTAAGAAGAGTCAATCTTCTTGTACTTAAGTCGGCATTGTGCCTTTTGTATTTAATTCCGATGCATTTTCTGTGTTTCATCGTCAATAAGGAGATCCAAGGGAAACAGTAAACCTGAAGTGAGGCATCGGAATCTATAACTAGTGTCTCAGGAATGGTTCTAAACATAGACAGTAAGAAGGGTAAGTCTTCTTGTACTTAAGTCGGCATTGTGCCTTTTGTATTTAATTCCGATGCAATTTCTGTGTTTCATCGTCAAAGAGTTTTGAGGGATACAGTAAACCTGAAGTGAAGCATCGGAATCTATAACTAGTGTCACAGGAATGGTTCAAAACAGTCAGTAAGAAGAGTCAATCTTCTTGTATTTAAGTCGGCATTGTGCCTTTTGTATTTAATTCCGATGCATCTTCTGTGTTTCATCGTCAATAAGATGGTCCAAGGGATACAGTAAACCTGAATTGAAGCATCGGAATCTATAACTAGTGTCACAGGAAAGGTTCAAAACATAGACAGTAAGAAGAGTCAGTCTTCTTGTACTTACGTCGGCAATGTGCCTTATCTATTTAATTCCAATGCAATTTCAGTATTTCGTCGCCAATAAGAAAGACCAAAGGGTTTAGTAAACCTGAAGTGAAGCATCGGAATTTATAACTAATGTTACAGGAATCGTCCAAACATAGACAGTAGGAAGAGTCAGTCTTCTTGTACTTAAGTCGGCATTGTGCCTTTTGTATTTAATTCCGATGCAATTTCTGTGTTTCGTCGTCAATAAGAAGGTCAGAGGGATACAGTAAACCTGAAGTGAGGCATCGGAATCTATAACTAGTGTCACAGGAATGGTTCTAAACATAGACTGTAAGAAGGGTCAGTCTTCTTTTACATAAGTCGGCCTTGGGCCTTTTGTATTTAATTCCGTAGCTATTTCTGCATTTCGTCGCCAATTAGAAGGTCCAAGGGATACAGTAAACCTGAAGTGACGCATCGGAATCTATAACTAGTGTCACAGGAATGGTTCAAAACATAGACAGTAAGAAGAGTCAGTCTTCTTGTCCAAAAGTCGGCATTGTGCCTTTTCTATTTAATTCCGATGCCATTTCTGTGTTTCATCGTCAATAATAAGGTCCAGGGGATACAGTAAACCTGAAGTGAATCATCGTAATCTATAACTAGTGTCACAAGAATGGTTCGAAACATAGTCACTACGAAGAGTCAGTTTTATTGTACTTACGTCGGCATTGTGGCTTTTGTATTTAATTGCGATGCAATTTCTGTGTTTCATCGTCAATAAGAAGGTCAGAGGGATACAGTAAACCTTAAGTGAAGCATCGGATTCAGTAACTAGTGTCACAGGAATGGTTCAAAACATAGACAGTAGGAAGAGTCAGTCTTCTTGTACTTAAGTCGGCATTGTGCCATTTGCATTTAATTCCGATGCAGTATCTGTGTTTCATCGTGAATAAGAAGGTCCAAGGGATACAGTAACCCTGAAGTGAAGCTTCGGAATCTGTAACTAGCGTCACAGGAATGGTTCAAAACATAGACAGAAAGAAAAGTCAGTCTTCTTGTACTTAAGTCGGCATTGTGCCTTTTCTATTTTATTGCGATGCAATTTCTGTGTTTGATCGTCAATAAGATGGTCAGAGGGATACAGTAAACCTGAAGTGAAGCATCAGAATCTATAACTAGTGTCACAGGAATGGTTCAAAACATAGTCAGAAAGAAGAGTCAGTCTTCTTGTACTTAAGTCGGCATTGTGCCTTTTCTATTTAATTCCGATGCAATATCTGTGTTTCATCGTCAATACGAATGTCAGAGGGATACAGTAAACCTGAAGTGAGGCATCGGAATCTATATCTAGTGTCACAGGAATGGTTCCAAACATAGTCAGTAAGAAGAGTCAGTCTTCTTGGACTTAAGTCGGCACTGTGCCTTTTCTATTTAATTCCGATGCAATTTCTGTGTTTCATCGTCAATAAGAAGGTCCAAGGGATACAGTAAACCTGAAGTGAAGCATCGGAATCTATATCTAGTGTCACAGGAATGGTTCAAAACGTAGACAGTAAGAAGGGTCAGTCTTCTTGTTCTTAAGTCGGCATTGTGCCTTTTGTTTTTAATTCCGATGCAATATCTGTGTTTCACCGTCAATAAGAAGGTGCAAGGGATACAATAAACCTGAAGTGAAGCATCGGAATCTATAACTAGTGTCACAGGAATGGTTCAAAACATAGTCAGCAAGAGGAGTCAGTCTTCTTGCGCTTATGTCGGCATTGTTCCGTTTCAGTTTAATTCCAATGCAATTTCTGTGTTTCATCGTCAATAAGAAGGTCAGAGGGATACAGTAAACCTGAAGTGAAGCCTCGGAATCTATAACACGTGTCACAGGAATGGTTCAAAACAGTCAGTAAGAAGAGTCAGTCATCTTGTACTTAAATAGGAGTTGTGCCTTTTATATTTAATTCCGAAACAATTTCTGCATTTCGTCGCCAATTAGATGGTCCAAAGGATACAGTAACCCCGAAGTGAAGCATCGGAATCAATAACTAATGTCGCAGGATTCGTTCAAAACATAGACAGTAGGAAGAGTCAGTCTTCTTGTACTTAAGTCGGCATTGTGCCTTTTGTATTTAATTTCGATGCAATTTTTGTGTTTCATCGTCAAAAAGAAGTTCAGAGGGATACAGTAAACCTAAAGTGAAGCATTGGAATCTATAACTAGTGTCACAGGAATGGTTCGAAACATAATCAATAAGAAGAGCGAGTGTTATTGTACTTAAGTCGGCATTGTGCCTTTTCTATTTAATTCCGAAGCAATTTCTGTGTTTCATCGTCAATACGATGGTCCGAGGGATACAGTAAACCTGAAGTGAGGCATCGGAATATATAACTAGTGTCACATGAATGGTTCCAAACATAGTCAGTAAGAAGAATCAGTCTTCTTGTACTTAAGTCGGCATTGTGCCTTTTCTAATTAATTCCGATGCAATATCCGTGTTTTATCGTCAATACGACGGTCCAAGAGATACTGTAAACCTGAAGTGAAGCATCGTAATCTATAACTAGTGTCACAGGAATGGTTCAAAACATAGTCGGTACGAAGAGTCAGTCTTCTTGTACTTAAGTCGGCGTTGTGCCTTTTGTATTTAATTCCGATGCAATTTCTGTGTTTCATCGTCAATAAGAAGGTCAGAGGGATACAGTAAAAATGAAGTGAAGCATCGGAATCTATAACTAGTGTCACAGGAATGGTTCTAAACATAGACAGTAAGAAGGGTCAGTCTTCTTGTACTTAAGTCGGCATTGTGCCTTTTCTATTTAATTCCGATGCCATATCTGGGTTTCATCGTCAATAAGAAGGTGCAAGGGATACAGTAAACCTGAAGTGAAGCATCGGAATCTATAACCAGTGTCACAGGAACGGTTCAAAACATAGACAATAGGAAGAGTCAGTCTTCTTGTTCTTAAGTCGGCATTGTGCATTTTCTATTTAATTCCGATGCAATTTCTGTGTTTCATCGTCAATAATAAGGTCCTAGGGATAGAGTAAACCTGAAGTGAAGCATCGGAATCTATAACTAATGTCACAGGAATCGTTCAAACATAGACAGTAGGAAGAAACAGTCCTCTTGTACTTAAGTCGGCATTGTGCATTTTGTATTTAGTTCCGATGCAATTTATGTGTTTCATCGTCAATAAGAAGGTCCAAAGGATACAGTAAACCTGAAGTGAAGCATCGGAATCTATAACTAATGTCACAGGAATCGTTCAAATCATAGACAGTAGGAAGAGTCAGTCTTTTAGTACTTAAGTCCGCATTGTGCCTTTTGTATTTAATTCCGATGCAATTTCTGTGTTTCATCGTCAAAAAGAAGGTTAGAGGGATACAGTAAACCTGAAAGGAAGCCTCGGAATCTATAACTAGTGTCACAGGAATGGTTCAAAATATAGACACTAGGAAGAGTCAGTCTTATTGTACTTAAGTCGTCATTGTGCCTTTTCTATTTAATTCCGATGCAATTTCAGTGTTTCATCGCCAATAAGAATGTCAGAGGGATACAGTAACCCTGAAGTGAAGCATCGGAATCTGTAACTAGCGTCACAGGAATTGTTCAAAACATAGGCAGAAAGAGGAGTCAGTCTTGTTGTACTAAAGTCGGCATTGTGCCTTTTCCATTTAATTCCGATGCAATTTCTATGTTTCGTCGTCAATAAGAATGTCCAAGGGATACAGTAAACCTGAGTGAAACATCGGAATCTATTACTAGTGTCTCAGGAATGGTTCCGAACATAGACAGTAATAAGAGTAAGTCTTCTTGTACTTAAGTCGGCATTGTGCCTTTTCTATTTAATTCCGATGCAATTTCTGTGTTTCATCGGCAATAAGAAGGTCAGAGGGATACAGTAAACCTGAAGTGAAGCAACGGAATCTATAACTAATGTCACAGGAATCGTTCAAACATAGACAGTAGGAAGAAACAGTCCCCTTGTACTTAAGTCGGCATTGTGCATTTTGTATTTAGTTCCGATGCAATATCTGTGTTTCATCGTCAATAAGAAGGTCCAAAGGATACAGTAAACCTGAAGTGAAGCATCGGAATCTATAACTAATGTCACAGGAATCGTTCAAATCATAGACAGTTGGAAGAGTCAGTCTTCTAGTACTTAAGTCGGCATTGTGCGTTTTCTATTTAATTCCGATGCAATTTCAGTGTTTCATCGTCAATAAGAATGTCAGAGGGATACAGTAACCCTGAAGTGAAGCATCGGAATCTGTAACTAGCGTCACAGGAATGGTTCAAAACATAGGCAGAAAGAGGAGTCAGTCTTCTTGTACTAAAGTCGGCATTTTGCTTTTTGTATTTAATTCCGATGCAATATCTGTGTTTCATCGTCAATAAGAAGGCGCAAGGGATACAGTAAACCTGAAGTGAAGCATCGGAATCTATAACTAGTGTCACTGGAATGGTTCAAAACACAGTAAGTAAGAAGAGTCAGTCTTGTTGTACTTAAGTCGGCATTGTGCCTTTTGTATTTAGTTCCGATGCAATTTCTGTGTTTCATCGTCAATAAGAAGGTCCTAGGGATAGAGTAAACCTGAAGTGAAGCATCGGAATCTATAACTAGTGTCACTGGAATGGTTCAAAACATAGTAAGTAAGAAGACTCAGTCTTGTTGTACTTAAGTCGGCATTGTGCATTTTGTATTTAATTCCGATGCAATTTCTGTGTTTCATCGTCAGAAAGAAGGTCAGAGGGATACAGTGAACCTGAAGTGAAGCATCGGAATCTATAACTTGTGTTACAGGAATGATTGAAAACATAGACAGTAGGAAGAGTCAGTCTTCTTGTACTTAAGTCGGCATTGTGCTTTTCTATTTAATTCAGATGCTATTTCTGTGTTTCATCGGCAATAAGAAGGTCGTAGGGATAGAGTAAACCTGAAGTGAAGCATCGGAATCTATAACTAATGTCACAGGAATCGTTCAAACATAGACAGTAGGAAGAGTCAGTCCTCTTGTACTTAAGTCGGCATTGTGCCTTTTTATTTAGTTCCGATGCAATATCTGTGTTTCATCGTCAATAAGAAGGTCCAAAGGATACAGTAAACCTGAAGTGAAGCATCGGAATCTATAACTAATGTCACAGGAATCGTTCAAAACATAGACAGTAGGAACAGTCAGTCTTCTAGTACTTAAGTCGGCATTGTGCCTTTTCCATTTAATTCCGATGCAATTTCTATGTTTCATCGTCAATAAGAAGGTCCAAGGGATACAGTAAACCTGAGTGAAGCATCGGAATCTAATACTAGTGTCTCAGGAATGGTTCCGAACATAGACAGTAATAAGAGTTAGTCTTCTTGTACTTAAGTCGGCATTGTGCCTTTTCTATTTAATTCCGATGCAATTTCTGTGTTTCATCGGCAATAAGAAGGTCAGAGGGATACAGTAAACCTGAAGTGAAGCATCGGAATCTATAACTAGTGTCACAGGAATGGTTCAAAACATAGTCAGTAAGAAGAGTCAGTCTTCTTGTACTTACGTCGGCAATGTGCCTTTTCTATTTAATTCCAATGCAATTTCTGTATTTCGTCGTCCAATAAGAAAGTCCAAAGAATATAGTAAACCTGAAGTGAAGCATCGGAATCTATAACTAATGTCACAGGAGTCGTTCAAACATAGACAGTAGGAAGAGTCAGTCTTCTTGACTTAAGTCGGCATTGTGCCTTTTGTATTTAGTTCCGATGCAATTTCTGTGTTTCATCGTCAATAAGAAGGTCCTAGGGATACAGTAAACCTGAAGTGAAGCATCGGAATCTATAACTAGTGTCACAGGAATGGTTCAAAACATATTCAGTATGAACAGTTAGTCTTCTTGTACTTAAGTCGGCATTGTGCGTTTTGTATTTAATTCCGATGCAATTTCTGTGTTTCATCGTCAATAAGAAGGTCAGAGGGATACAGTAAACCTGAAGTGAAGCCTCGGAATCTATAACACGTGTCACAGGAATGGTTCAAAACAGTCAGTAAGAAGAGTCAGTCATCTTGTACTTAAGTCGGCATTGTGCCTTTTATATTTAATTCCGAAACAATTTCTGCATTTCGTCGCCAATTAGATGGTCCAAAGGATACAGTAACCCCGAAGTGAAGCATCGGAATCAATAACTAATTTCACAGGATTCGTTCAAAACATAGACAGTAGGAAGAGTCAGTCTTCTTGTACTAAAGTCGGCATTGTGCCTTTTGTATTTAATTTCGATGCAATTTCTGTGTTTCATCGTCAAAAAGAAGTTCAGAGGGATACAGTAAACCTAAAGTGAAGCATTGGAATCTATAACTAGTGTCACAGGAATGGTTCAAAACATAATCAGTAAGAAGAGCGAGTGTTATTGTACTTAAGTCGGCATTGTGCCTTTTCTATTTAATTCCGAAGCAATTTCTGTGTTTCATCGTCAATAAGAAGGTCCAAAGGATACAGTAAACCTGAAGTGAGGCATCGGAATATATAACTAGTGTCACATGAATGGTTCCAAACATAGTCAGTAAGAAGAATCAGTCTTCTTGTACTTAAGTCGGCATTGTGCCTTTTCTAATTAATTCCGATGCAATATCCGTGTTTTATCGTCAATACGACGGTCCAAGAGATTCTGTAAACCTGAAGTGAAGCATCGTAATCTATAACTAGTGTCACAGGAATGGTTCAAAACATAGACAGTAAGAAGGGTCAGTCTTCTTGTACTTAAGTCGGCATTGTGCCTTTTCTATTTAATTCCGATGCAATATCAGGGGTTTCATCGTCAATAAGAAGGTGCAAGGGATACAGTAAACCTGAAGTGAAGCATCGGAATCTATAACCAGTGTCACAGGAACGGTTCAAAACATAGACAGTAGGAAGAGTCAGTCTTCTAGTACTTAAGTCGGCATTGTGCCTTTTGTATTTAATTCCGATGCAATTTCTGTGTTTCATCGTCAAAAAGGTCAGAGGGATACAGTAAACCTGAAAGGAAGCTTCGGAATCTATAACTAGTGTCACAGGAATGGTTCAAAACATAGACACTAGGAAGAGTCAGTCTTATTGTACTTAAATCGTCATTGTGCCTTTTCTATTTAATTCCGATGCAATCTCAGTGTTTCATCGTCAATAAGAATGTCAGAGGGATACAGTAACCCTGAAGTGAAGCATCGGAATCTGTAACTAGCGTCACAGGAATGGTTCAAAACATAGGCAGAAAGAGGAGTCAGTCTTCTTGTACTAAAGTCGGCATTGTGCCTTTTCCATTTAATTCCGATGCAATTTCTATGTTTCATCGTCAATAAGAAGGTCCAAGGGATACAGTAAACCTGAGTGAAGCATCGGAATCTATTACTAGTGTCTCAGGAATGGTTCCGAACATAGTCAGTAAGAAGAGTCAGTCTTCTTGTACTGAAGTCGTCATTGTGCCTTTTCTATTTAATTCCGATGCAATCTCAGTGTTTCATCGTCAATAAGAATGTCAGAGGGATACAGTAAACCTGAAGTGAAGCATCGGAATCTATAACTAGTGTCACAGGAATGGTTCAAAACATAGTCAGTAAGAAGAGTCAGTCTTCTTGTACTTAAGTCGGCATTGTGCCTTTTCTATTTAATTCCGATGCAATATCTGCGTTTCATCGCCAATAAGAAGGTCAGAGGGATACAGTAAACCTGAAGTGAGGCATCGGAAACTATAACTAGTGTCACAGGAATGGTTCCAAACATAGTCAGTAAGAAGAGTCAGTCTTCTTGTACTTAAGTCGGCATTGTGCCTTATCTATTTAATTCCGATGCAATTTCTGTGTTTCATCGTCAATAAGAATTTCCAAGGGGTACAGTAAACCTGAAGTGAATCATCGTAATCTATAACTAGTGTCACAAGTATGGTTCAGAACATAGTCAGTACGAAGAGTTAGTCTTCTTGTACTTAAGTCGGCATTGTGCATTTTGTATTTAATTCCGATGCAATTTCTGTATTTCATCGTCAAAAAGAAGGTCAGATGGATACAGTAAACCTGAAGTGAAGCATCGGAATCTATAACAAGTGTCACAGGAATGGTTCAAAACAGTCAGTAAGAAGAGTCAGTCTTCTTGTACTTAAGTCGGCACTGTGCGTTTTGTATTTAATTCCGAAGCTATTTCTGCATTTTGTCGCCAATTAGAAGGTCCATAGGAAAAAGTAAACCTGAAGTGAAGCATCGGAATCAATAACTAATGTCACAGGAATGGTTCAAAACATAGGCAGTAAGAAGGGTCAGTCTTCTTGTACTTAAGTCGGCATTTTGCTTTTTGTATTTAATTCAAATGTAATATCTGTGTTTCATCGTCAATAAGAAGGCGCAAGGGATACAGTAAACCTGAAGTGAAGCATCGGAATCTATAACTAGTGTCACAGGAATAGTTCAAAACATAGACAGTAGGAAGATTCAGTCTTCTTGTACTTAAGTCGGCATTGTGCATTTTCTATTTAATTCCGATGCAATTTCTGTGTTTCATCGTCAATAAGAAGGTCCTAGGTATAGAGTAAACCTGAAGTGAAGCATCGGAATCTATAACTAATGTCACAGGAATCGTTCAAACATAGACAGTAGGAAGAAACAGTCCTCTTGTACTTAAGTCGGCATTGTGCATTTTGTATTTAGTTCCGATGCAATTTCTGTGTTTCATCGTCAATAAGAAGGTCCAAAGGATACAGTAAACCTGAAGTGAAGCATCGGAATCTATAACTAATGTCAGAGGAATCGTTCAAATCATAGACAGTTGGAAGAGTCAGTCTTCTAGTACTTAAGTCGGCATTGTGCCTTTTCTATTTAATTCCGATGCAATTTCAGTGTTTCATCGTCAATAAGAATGTCAGAGGAATACAGTAACCCTGAAGTGAAGCATCGGAATCTGTAACTAGCGTCACAGGAATGGTTCAAAACATAGGCAGAAAGAGGAGTCAGTCTTCTTGTACTAAAGTCGGCATTTTGCTTTTTGTATTTAATTCCGATGCAATATCTGTGTTTCATCGTCAATAAGAAGGCGCAAGGGATACAGTAAACCTGAAGTGAAGCATCGGAATCTATAACTAGTGTCACTGGAATGGTTCAAAACATAGTAAGTAAGAAGAGTCAGTCTTGTTGTACTTAAGTCGGCATTGTGCCTTTTGTATTTAGTTCCGATGCAATTTCTGTGTTTCATCGTCAATAAGAAGGTCCTAGGGATAGAGTAAACCTGAAGTGAAGCATCGGAATCTATAACTAGTGTCACTGGAATGGTTCAAAACATAGTAAGTAAGAAGAGTCAGTCTTGTTGTACTTAAGTCGGCATTGTGCCTTTTGTATTTAATTCCGATGCAATATCTGTGTTTCATCGTCAGAAAGAAGGTCAGAGGGATACAGTGAACCTGAAGTGAAGCATCGGAATCTATAACTAGTGTCACAGGAATGGTTGAAAACATAGACAGTAGGAAGAGTCAGTCTTCTTGTACTTAAGTCGGCATTGTGCCTTTTCTATATAATTCAGATGCTATTTCTGTGTTTCATCTGCAATAAGAAGGTCCTAGGGATAGAGTAAACCTGAAGTGAAGCATCGGAATCTATAACTAATGTCACAGGAATCGTTCAAACATAGACAGTAGGAAGAGTCAGTCCTCTTGTACTTAAGTCGGCATTGTGCCTTTTGTATTTAGTTCCGATGCAATATCTGTGTTTCATCGTCAATAAGAATGTCCAAAGGATACAGTAAACCTGAAGTGAAGCATCGGAATCTATAACTAACGACACAGGAATCGTTCAAAACATAGACAGTAGGAAGAGTCAGTCTTCTAGTACTTAAGTCGGCATTGTGCCTTTTCCATTTAATTCCGATGCAATTTCTATGTTTCATCGTCAATAAGAAGGTCCAAGGGATACAGTAAACCTGAGTGAAGCATCGGAATCTATTACTAGTGTCTCAGGAATGGTTCCGAACATAGACAGTAATAAGAGTTAGTCTTCTTGTACTTAAGTCGGCATTGTGCCTTTTCTATTTAATTCCGATGCAATTTCTGTGTTTCATCGGCAATAAGAAGGTCAGAGGGATACAGTAAACCTGAAGTGAAGCATCGGAATCTATAACTAGTGTCACAGGAATGGTTCAAAACATAGTCCGTAAGAAGAGTCAGTCTTCTTGTACTTAAGTCGGCATTGTGCCTTTTCTTTTTAATTCCGATGCAATATCTGCGTTTCATCGATAATAAGAAGCTCAGAGGGATACAGTAAACCTGAAGTGAGGCATCTGAAACTATAACTAGTGTCACAGGAATGGTTCCAAACATACTCAGTAAGAAGAGTCAGTCTTCTTGTACTTAAGTCGGCATTGTGCCTTATCTATTTAATTCCGATGCAATTTCTGTGTTTCATCGTCAATAAGAATTTCCAAGGGATACAGTAAACCTGAAGTGAATCATCGTAATCTATAACTAGTGTCACAGGAATGGTTCAGAACATAGTCAGTACGAAGTGTTAGTCTTCTTGTACTTAAGTCTGCATTGTGCATTTTGTATTTAATTCCGATGCAATTTCTGTATTTCATCGTCAAAAAGAAGGTCAGATGGATACAGTAAACCTGAAGTGAATCATCGGAATCTATAACAAGTGTCACAGGAATGGTTCAAAACAGTCAGTAAGAAGAGTCAGTCTTCTTATACTTAAGTCGGCACTGTGCCTTTTGAATTTAATTCCGAAGCTATTTCTGCATTTTGTCGCCAATTAGAAGGTTCAAAGGATAAAGTAAACCTGAAGTGAAGCATCGGAATCAATAACTAATGTCACAGGAATGGTTCAAAACATAGACAGTAAGAAGGGTCAGTCTTCTTGTACTTAAGTCGGCATTTTGCTTTTTGTATTTAATTCCGATGCAATATCTGTGTCTCATCGTCAATAAGAAGGCGCAAGGGATACAGTAACCCTGAAGTGAAACATCGGAATCTATAACTAGTGTCACTGGAATGGTTCAAAACATAGTAAGTAAGAAGAGTCAGTCTTGTTGTACTTAAGTCGGCATTGTGCCTTTTGTATTTAGTTCCGATGCAATTTCTGTGTTTCATCGTCAATAAGAAGGTCCTAGGGATAGAGTAAACCTGAAGTGAAGCATCGGAATCTATAACTAGTGTCTCTGGAATGGTTCAAAACATAGTAAGTAAGAAGAGTCAGTCTTGCTGTACTTAAGTCGGCATTGTGCCTTTTGTATTTAATTCCGATGCAATTTCTGTGTTTCATCGTCAGAAAGAAGGTCAGAGGGATACAGTGAACCTGAAGTGAAGCATCGGAATCTATAACTAGTGTCACTGGAATGGTTGAAAACATAGACAGTAGGAAGAGTCAGTCTTCTTGTACGTAAGTCGGCATTGTGCCTTTTCTATTTAATTCAGATGCTATTTCTGTGTTACATCGGCAATAAGAAGGTCCTAGGGATAGAGTAAACCTGAAGTGAAGCATCGGAATCTATAACTAATGTCACAGGAATCGTTCAAACATAGACAGTAGGAAGAGTCAGTCCTCTTGTACTTAAGTCGGCATTGTGCCTTTTGTATTTAGTCCCGATGCAATATCTGTGTTTCATCGTCAATAAGAAGGTCCAAAGGATACAGTAAACCTGAAGTGAAGCATCGGAATCTATAACTAATGTCACAGGAATCGTTCAAAACATCGACAGTAGGAAGAGTCAGTCTTCTAGTACTTAAGTCGGCATTGTGCATTTTGTATTTAATTCCGTTGCAATTTCTGTGTTTCATCGTCAAAAAGAAGGTCAGAGGGATACAGTAAACCTGAAGTGAAGCCTCGAAATCAATAACTAGTGTCACAGGAATGGTTCAAAACAGCCAGTAAGAAGAGTCAGTTATCTTGTACTTAAGTCGGCATTGTGCCTTTTGTATTTAATTCCGAAGCTATTTCTGCATTTCGTCGCCAAATAGAAGGTCAAAAGGATACAGTTAACCTGAGGTGAAGCATCGGAGTTAATAACTAATGTCACAGGAGTCGTTCAAAGCATAGACAGTAGGAAGAGTCAGTCTTCTTGTACTTAAGTCGGCATTGTGCCTTTTGTATTTAATTCCGATGCAATTTCTATGTTTCATCGTCAAAAAGAAGGTCAGAGGGATACAGTAAACCTGAAGTGAAGCATCGGAATCTGTAACTAGCGTCTAGGGAATGGTTCAAAAAATAGTCAGTAAGAAGAGTCAGTCTTCTTGTACTGAAGTCGGCATTGTGCCTTTACTATTTAAATCCGATGCAATTTCTGTGTTTCATCGTCAATAAGAACGTCCAAGGAATACAGTAAACCTGAAGTGAGGCATCGGAATCTATAACTAGTGTCACTTGAAAGGTTCAAAACATAGACAGTAAGAAGAGTCAGTCTTCTTGTACTTAAGTCGGCATTGTGCCTTTTCTATTTAATTCCGATGCAATTTCAGTATTTCATCGTCAATAAGAATGTCAGAGGGATACAGTAACCCTGAAGTGAAGCATCGGAATCTGTAACTAGCATCACAGGAATGGTTCAAACATAGACAGAAAGAGGAGTCAGTATCCTTGTACGTAAGTCGGCATTGTGCCTTTTCCATTTAATTACGATGCAATTTCTGTGTTTCATCGACAATAAGAAGGTCAGAGGGATACAGTAATCCTGAAGTGAAGCATCGGAATCTATAACTAGTGTCACAGGAAAGGTTCAAAACAGTCAGTAAGAAGAGTCAATCTTCTTGTACTTAAGTCGGCATTGTGTCTTTTGTATTTAATTCCGATGGAATTTCTGTGTTTCATCGTCAATAGGAAGGTCAGAGGGATACAGTAAAAATGAAGTGAAGCATCGGAATCTATAACTAGTGCCACAGGAATGGTTCTAAATATAGACAGTAAGAAGGGTCAGTCTTCTTGTACTTAAGTCGGCATTGTGCCTTCTCTATTTAATTCCGATGCAATATCTGGGTTTCATCGGCAATAAGAAGGTCAGAGGGATACAGTAAACCTGAAGTGAAGCATCGGAATCTATAACTAGTGTCACAGGAATGGTTCAAAACACAGACAGGAGGAAGAGTCAGTCTTCTTGTACTTAAGTCGGCATTGTGCCTTTTCTATTTAATTCCGATGCAATTTCTGTGTTTCATCGTCAATAAGAAGGTCCTAGGGATAGAGTAAAACTGAACTGAAGCATCGGAATCTATAACTAATGTCACAGGAATCGTTCAAACATAGACAGTAGGAAGAAACAGTCCTCTTGTACTTAAGTCGGCATTGTGCATTTTGTATTTAGTTCCGATGCAATTTCTGTGTTTCATCGTCAATAAGAAGGTCCAAAGGATACAGTAAACCTGAAGTGAAGCATCGGAATCTATTACTAATGTCACAGGAATCGTTCAAATCATAGACAGTAGGAAGAGTCAGTCTTCTAGTACTTAAGGCGGCATTGTGCCTTTTGTATTTAATTCCGATGCAATTTCAGTGTTTCACCGTCAATAAGAATGTCAGAGGGATACAGTAACCCTGAAGTGAAGCATCGGAATCTGTAACTGGCGTCACAGGAATGGTTCGAAACATAGACAGAAAGAGGAGTCAGTCTTCTTGTACTAAAGTCGGCATTGTGCCTTTTCCATTTAATTCCGATGCAATTTCTATGTTTCATCGTCAATAAGAAGGTCCAAGGGATACAGTAAACCTGAGTGAAGCATCGGAATCTATTACTAGTGTCACAGGAATGGTTCCGAACATAGACAGTAATAAGAGTTAGTCTTCTTGTACTTAAGTCGCCATTGTGCCTTTTCTATTTAATTCCGATGCAATTTCTGTGATTCATCGGCAATAAGAAGGTCAGAGGGATACAATAAAACCTGAAGTGAAGCATCGGAATCTATAACTAGTGTCACAGGAATAGTTCAAAACATAGTCAGTAAGAAGAGTCAGTCTTCTTGTACTTAAGTCGGCATTGTGCCTTTTCTATTTAATTCCGATGCAATATCTGCGTTTCATCGCCAATAAGAAGGTCAGAGGGATACAGTAAACCTGAAGTGAGGCATCGGAAACTATAACTAGTGTCACTGGAATGGTTCCGAACATAGTCAGTAAGAAGAGTCAGTCTTCTTGTACTTAAGTCGGCATTGTGCCTTATCTATTTAATTCCGATGCAATTTCTGAATTTCGTCGCCAATAAGAAAGTCCAAAGGATAAAGTAAACCTGAAGTGAAGCATCGGAATCAATAACTAATGTCACAGGAATGGTTCAAAACATAGACAATAAGAAGGGTCAGTCTTCTTGTACTGAAGTCGGCATTTTGCTTTTTGTATTTATTTCCGATGCAATATCTGTGTTTCATCGTCAATAAGAAGGCGCAAGGGATACAGTAAACCTGAAGTGAATCATCGTAATCTATAACTAGTGTCACAGGAATGGTTCAAAACATAGACAGTAAGAAGGGTCAGTCTTCTTGTACTTAAGTCGGCATTTTGCTTTTTGTATTTAATTCCGATGCAATATCTGTGTTTCATCGTCAATAAGAAGGCGCAAGGGATACAGTAACCCTGAAGTGAAACATCGGAATCTATAACTAGTGTCACTGGAATGGTTCAAAACATAGTAAGTAACAAGAGTCAGTCTTGTTGTACTTAAGTCGGCATTGTGCCTTTTGTATTTAGTTCCGATGCAATTTCTGTGTTTCATCGTCAATAAGAAGGTCCTAGGGATAGAGTAAACCTGAAGTGAAGCATCGGAATCTATAACTAGTGTCACTGGAATGGTTCAAAACATAGTAAGTAAGAAGAGTCAGTCTTGCTGTACTTAAGTCGGCATTGTGCCTTTTGTATTTAATTCCGATGCAATTTCTGTGTTTCATCGTCAGAAAGAAGGTCAGAGGGATACAGTGAACCTGAAGTGAAGCATCGGAATCTATAACTAGTGTCACTGGAATGGTTGAAAACGTAGACAGTAGGAAGAGTCAGTCTTCTTGTACGTAAGTCGGCATTGTGCCTTTTCTATTTAATTCAGATGCTAATTCTGTGTTACATCGGCAATAAGAAGGTCCTAGGGATAGAGTAAACCAGAAGTGAAGCATCGGAATCTATAACTAATGTCACAGGAATCGTTCAAACATAGACATTAGGAAGAGTCAGTCCTCTTGTACTTAAGTCGGCATTGTGCCTTTTGTATTTAGTCCCGATGCAATATCTGTGTTTCATCGTCAATAAGAAGGTCCAAAGGATACAGTAAACCTGAAGTGAAGCATCGGAATCTATAACTAATGTCACAGGAATCGTTCAAAACATCGACAGTAGGAAGAGTCAGTCTTCTAGTACTTAAGTCGGCATTGTGCATTTTGTATTTAATTCCGTTGCAATTTCTGTGTTTCATCGTCAAAACGAAGGTCAGAGGGATACAGTAAACCTGAAGTGAAGCCTCGAAATCTATAACTAGTGTCACAGGAATGGTTCAAAACAGCCAGTAAGAAGAGTCAGTTATCTTGTACTTAAGTCGGCATTGTGCCTTTTGTATTTAATTCCGAAGCTATTTCTGCATTTCGTCGCCAAATAGAAGGTCAAAAGGATACAGTAAACCTGAGGTGAAGCATCGGAGTTAATAACTAATGTCACAGGAATCGTTCAAAACATAGACAGTAGGAAGAGTCAGTCTTCTTGTACTTAAGTCGGCATTGTGCCTTTTGTATTTAATTCCGATGCAATTTCTATGTTTCATCGTCAAAAAGAAGGTCAGAGGGATACAGTAAACCTGAAGTGAAGCATCGGAATCTGTAACTAGTGTCACAGGAATGGTTCAAATATAGGCAGTAGGAAAGTCAGCCTTCTTGTACTTAAGTCGGCATTGTGCCTTTTGTGTTTGATTCCGATGCAATATCTGTGTTTCATCGTCAATAAGAAGGTCCAAGGGATACAGTAAACCTGAAGTGAAGCATCGGAATCTGTAACTAGCGTCACAGGAATGGTTCAAAAAATAGTCAGTAAGAAGAGTCAGTCTTCTTGTACTGAAGTCGGCATTGTGCCTTTACTATTTAAATCCGATGCAATTTCTGTGTTTCATCGTCAATAAGAACGTCCAAGGGATACAGTAAACCTGAAGTGAAGCATCGGAATCTGTAACTAGCGTCACAGGAATGGTTCAAAAAATAGTCAGTAAGAAGAGTCAGTCTTCTTGTACTGAAGTCGGCATTGTGCCTTTACTATTTAAATCCGATGCAATTTCTGTGTTTCATCGTCAATAAGAACGTCCAAGGAATACAGTAAACCTGAAGTGAGGCATCGGAATCTATAACTAGTGTCACTTGAAAGGTTCAAAACATAGTCAGTAAGAAGAGTCAGTCTTCTTGTACTTAAGTCGGCATTGTGCCTTTTCTATTTAATTCCGATGCAATTTCAGTATTTCATCGTCAATAAGAATGTCAGAGGGATACAGTAACCCTGAAGTGAAGCATCGGAATCTGTAACTAGCATCACAGGAATGGTTCAAACATAGACAGAAAGAGGAGTCAGTATCCTTGTACGTAAGTCGGCATTGTGCCTTTTCCATTTAATTACGATGCAATTTCTGTGTTTCATCGACAATAAGAAGGTCAGAGGGATACAGTAATCCTGAAGTGAAGCATCGGAATCTATAACTAGTGTCACAGGAAAGGTTCAAAACAGTCAGTAAGAAGAGTCAATCTTCTTGTACTTAAGTCGGCATTGTGTCTTTTGTATTTAATTCCGATGGAATTTCTGTGTTTCATCGTCAATAGGAAGGTCAGAGGGATACAGTAAAAATGAAGTGAAGCATCGGAATCTATAACTAGTGCCACAGGAATGGTTCTAAATATAGACAGTAAGAAGGGTCAGTCTTCTTGTACTTAAGTCGGCATTGTGCCTTCTCTATTTAATTCCGATGCAATATCTGGGTTTCATCGTCAATAAGAAGGTGCAAGGGATACAGTAAACCTGAAGTGAAGCATCGGAATCTATAACTAGTGTCACAGGAATGGTTCAAAACACAGACAGGAGGAAGAGTCAGTCTTCTTGTACTTAAGTCGGCATTGTGCCTTTTCTATTTAATTCCGATGCAATTTCTGTGTTTCATCGTCAATAAGAAGGTCCTAGGGACAGAGTAAACCTGAACTGAAGCATCGGAATCTATAACTAATGTCACAGGAATCGTTCAAACATAGACAGTAGGAAGAAACAGTCCTCTTGTACTTAAGTCGGCATTGTGCATTTTGTATTTAGTTCCGATGCAATTTCTGTGTTTCATCGTCAATAAGAAGGTCCAAAGGATACAGTAAACCTGAAGTGAAGCATCGGAATCTATTACTAATGTCACAGGAATCGTTCAAATCATAGACAGTAGGAAGAGTCAGTCTTCTAGTACTTAAGGCGGCATTGTGCCTTTTGTATTTAATTCCGATGCAATTTCAGTGTTTCACCGTCAATAAGAATGTCAGAGGGATACAGTAACCCTGAAGTGAAGCATCGGAATCTGTAACTGGCGTCACAGGAATGGTTCGAAACATAGACAGAAAGAGGAGTCAGTCTTCTTGTACTAAAGTCGGCATTGTGCCTTTTCCATTTAATTCCGATGCAATTTCTATGATTCATCGTCAATAAGAAGGTCCAAGGGATACAGTAAACCTGAGTGAAGCATCGGAATCTATTACTAGTGTCACAGGAATGGTTCCGAACATAGACAGTAATAAGAGTTAGTCTTCTTGTACTTAAGTCGCCATTGTGCCTTTTCTATTTAATTCCGATGCAATTTCTGTGATTCATCGGCAATAAGAAGGTCAGAGGGATACAATAAAACCTGAAGTGAAGCATCGGAATCTATAACTAGTGTCACAGGAATGGTTCAAAACATAGTCAGTAAGAAGAGTCAGTCTTCTTGTACTTAAGTCGGCATTGTGCCTTTTCTATTTAATTCCGATGCAATATCTGCGTTTCATCGCCAATAAGAAGGTCAGAGGGATACAGTAAACCTGAAGTGAGGCATCGGAAACTATAACTAGTGTCACTGGAATGGTTCCGAACATAGTCAGTAAGAAGAGTCAGTCTTCTTGTACTTAAGTCGGCATTGTGCCTTATCTATTTAATTCCGATGCAATTTCTGTATTTCGTCGCCAATAAGAAAGTCCAAAGGATAAAGTAAACCTGAAGTGAAGCATCGGAATCAATAACTAATGTCACAGGAATGGTTCAAAACATAGACAATAAGAAGGGTCAGTCTTCTTGTTCTGAAGTCGGCATTTTGCTTTTTGTATTTATTTCCGATGCAATATCTGTGTTTCATCGTCAATAAGAAGGCGCAAGGGATACAGTAAACCTGAAGTGAATCATCGTAATCTATAACTAGTGTCACAGGAATGGTTCAAAACATAGACAGTAAGAAGGGTCAGTCTTCTTGTACTTAAGTCGGCATTTTGCTTTTTGTATTTAATTCCGATGCAATATCTGTGTTTCATCGTCAATAAGAAGGCGCAAGGGATACAGTAACCCTGAAGTGAAACATCGGAATCTATAACTAGTGTCACTGGAATGGTTCAAAACATAGTAAGTAAGAAGAGTCAGTCTTGTTGTACTTAAGTCGGCATTGTGCCTTTTGTATTTAGTTCCGATGCAATTTCTGTGTTTCATCGTCAATAAGAAGGTCCTAGGGATAGAGTAAACCTGAAGTGAAGCATCGGAATCTATAACTAGTGTCACTGGAATGGTTCAAAACATAGTAAGTAAGAAGAGTCAGTCTTGCTGTACTTAAGTCGGCATTGTGCCTTTTGTATTTAATTCCGATGCAATTTCTGTGTTTCATCGTCAGAAAGAAGGTCAGAGGGATACAGTGAACCTGAAGTGAAGCATCGGAATCTATAACTAGTGTCACTGGAATGGTTGAAAACATAGACAGTAGGAAGAGTCAGTCTTCTTGTACGTAAGTCGGCATTGTGCCTTTTCTATTTAATTCAGATGCTATTTCTGTGTTACATCGGCAATAAGAAGGTCCTAGGGATAGAGTAAACCTGAAGTGAAGCATCGGAATCTATAACTAATGTCACAGGAATCGTTCAAACATAGACAGTAGGAAGAGTCAGTCCTCTTGTACTTAAGTCGGCATTGTGCCTTTTGTATTTAGTCCCGATGCAATATCTGTGTTTCATCGTCAATAAGAAGGTCCAAAGGATACAGTAAACCTGAAGTGAAGCATCGGAATCTATAACTAATGTCACAGGAATCGTTCAAAACATCGACAGTAGGAAGGTTCAGTCTTCTAGTACTTAAGTCGGCATTGTGCATTTTGTATTTAATTCCGTTGCAATTTCTGTGTTTCATCGTCAAAAAGAAGGTCAGAGGGATACAGTAAACCTGAAGTGAAGCCTCGAAATCTATAACTAGTGTCACAGGAATGGTTCAAAACAGCCAGTAAGAAGAGTCAGTTATCTTGTACTTAAGTCGGCATTGTGCCTTTTGTATTTAATTCCGAAGCTATTTCTGCATTTCGTCGCCAAATAGAAGGTCAAAAGGATACAGTAAACCTGAGGTGAAGCATCGGAGTTAATAACTAATGTCACAGGAATCGTTCAAAACATAGACAGTAGGAAGAGTCAGTCTTCTTGTACTTAAGTCGGCATTGTGCCTTTTGTATTTAATTCCGATGCAATTTCTATGTTTCATCGTCAAAAAGAAGGTCAGAGGGATACAGTAAACCTGAAGTGAAGCATCGGAATCTGTAACTAGTGTCACAGGAATGGTTCAAATATAGGCAGTAGGAAAGTCAGCCTTCTTGTACTTAAGTCGGCATTGTGCCTTTTGTATTTGATTCCGATGCAATATCTGTGTTTCATCGTCAATAAGAAGGTCCAAGGGATACAGTAAACCTGAAGTGAAGCATCGGAATCTGTAACTAGCGTCACAGGAATGGTTCAAAAAATAGTCAGTAAGAAGAGTCAGTCTTCTTGTACTGAAGTCGGCATTGTGCCTTTACTATTTAAATCCGATGCAATTTCTGTGTTTCATCGTCAATAAGAACGTCCAAGGAATACAGTAAACCTGAAGTGAGGCATCGGAATCTATAACTAGTGTCACTTGAAAGGTTCAAAACATAGACAGTAAGAAGAGTCAGTCTTCTTGTACTTAAGTCGGCATTGTGCCTTTGCTATTTAATTCCGATGCAATTTCAGTATTTCATCGTCAATAAGAATGTCAGAGGGATACAGTAACCCTGAAGTGAAGCATCGGAATCTGTAACTAGCATCACAGGAATGGTTCAAACATAGACAGAAAGAGGAGTCAGTATCCTTGTACGTAAGTCGGCATTGTGCCTTTTCCATTTAATTACGATGCAATTTCTGTGTTTCATCGACAATAAGAAGGTCAGAGGGATACAGTAATCCTGAAGTGAAGCATCGGAATCTATAACTAGTGTCACAGGAAAGGTTCAAAACAGTCAGTAAGAAGAGTCAATCTTCTTGTACTTAAGTCGGCATTGTGTCTTTTGTATTTAATTCCGATGGAATTTCTGTGTTTCATCGTCAATAGGAAGGTCAGAGGGATACAGTAAAAATGAAGTGAAGCATCGGAATCTATAACTAGTGCCACAGGAATGGTTCTAAATATAGACAGTAAGAAGTGTCAGTCTTCTTGTACTTAAGTCGGCATTGTGCCTTCTCTATTTAATTCCGATGCAATTTCTGTGTTTCATCGTCAATAAGAAGGTCCTAGGGATAGAGTAAACCTGAACTGAAGCATCGGAATCTATAACTAATGTCACAGGAATCGTTCAAACGTAGACAGTAGGAAGAAACAGTCCTCTTGTACTTAAGTCGGCATTGTGCATTTTGTATTTAGTTCCGATGCAATTTCTGTGTTTCATCGTCAATAAGAAGGTCCAAAGGATACAGTAAACCTGAAGTGAAGCATCGGAATCTATTACTAATGTCACAGGAATCGTTCAAATCATAGACAGTAGGAAGAGTCAGTCTTCTAGTACTTAAGGCGGCATTGTGCCTTTTGTATTTAATTCCGATGCAATTTCAGTGTTTCACCGTCAATAAGAGTGTCAGAGGGATACAGTAACCCTGAAGTGAAGCATCGGAATCTGTAACTGGCGTCACAGGAATGGTTCGAAGCATAGACAGAAAGAGGAGTCAGTCTTCTTGTACTAAAGTCGGCATTGTGCCTTTTCCATTTAATTCCGATGCAATTTCTATGTTTCATCGTCAATAAGAAGGTCCAAGGGATACAGTAAACCTGAGTGAAGCATCGGAATCTATTACTAGTGTCACAGGAATGGTTCCGAACATAGACAGTAATAAGAGTTAGTCTTCTTGTACTTAAGTCGCCATTGTGCCTTTTCTATTTAATTCCGATGCAATTTCTGTGATTCATCGGCAATAAGAAGGTCAGAGGGATACAATAAAACCTGAAGTGAAGCATTGGAATCTATAACTAGTGTCACAGGAATGGTTCAAAACATAGTCAGTAAGAAGAGTCAGTCTTCTTGTACTTAAGTCGGCATTGTGCCTTTTCTATTTAATTCCGATGCAATATCTGCGTTTCATCGCCAATAAGAAGGTCAGAGGGATACAGTAAACCTGAAGTGAGGCATCGGAAACTATAACTAGTGTCACTGGAATGGTTCCAAACATAGTCAGTAAGAAGAGTCAGTCTTCTTGTACTTAAGTCGGCATTGTGCCTTATCTATTTAATTCCGATGCAATTTCTGTATTTCGTCGCCAATAAGAAAGTCTAAAGGATAAAGTAAACCTGAAGTGAAGCATCGGAATCAATAACTAATGTCACAGGAATGGTTCAAAACATAGACAATAAGAAGGGTCAGTCTTCTTGTACTGAAGTCGGCATTTTGCTTTTTGTATTTATTTCCGATGCAATATCTGTGTTTCATCGTCAATAAGAAGGCGCAAGGGATACAGTAAACCTGAAGTGAATCATCGTAATCTATAACTAGTGTCACAGGAATGGTTCAAAACATAGTCAGTACGAAGAGTTAGTCTTCTTGTACCTAAGTCAGCATTGTGTATTTGGTATTTAATTCCGATGCACTTTCTGTATTTCATCGTCAAAAAGAAGGTCAGATGGATACAGTAAACCTGAAGTGAAGCATCGGAATCTATAACAAGTGTCACGGGAATGGTTCAAAACAGTCAGTAAGAAGAGTCAGTCTTCTTGTACTTAAGTCGGCATTGTGCCTTTTGTATTTAATTCCGAAGCTATTTCTGCATTTTGTCGCCAATTAGAAGGTCCAAAGGATAAAGTAAACCTGAAGTGAAGCATCGGAATCAATAACTAATATCACAGGAATGGTTCAAAACATAGACAGTAAGAAGGGTCAGTCTTCTTGTACTGAAGTCGGCATTTTGCTTTTTGTATTTAATTCCGATGCAATATCTGTGTTTCATCTTCAATAAGAAGGCGCAAGGGATACAGTAACCTGAAGTGAAGCATCGGAATCTATAACTAGTGTCACATGAATGGTTCTGAACATAGACAGTACGAATGGTCAGTCTTCTTGTACTTAAGTCGGCATTGTGCCTTTTCTATTTAATTCCAATGCAATTTCTGTATTTCGTCGCCAATAAGAAAGTCCAAAAGATATAGTAAACCTGAAGTGAAGCATCGGAATCAATAACTAATGTCACAGGAATCGTTCAAACATAGACAGTAGGAAGAGTCAGTCTTCTTGTACTTAAGTCGGCATTGTGCCTTTTGTATTTAGTTCCGATGCAATTTCTGTGTTTCATCGTCAATAAGAAGGTCCTAGGGATAGAGTAAACCTGAAGTGAAGCATCGGAATCTATAACTAGTGTCACTGGAATGGTTCAAAACATAGTAAGTAAGAGGAGTCAGTCTTCTTGTACTTAAGTCGGCGTTGTGCCTTTTGTATTTAATTTCGATGCAATTTCTGTGTTTCATCGTCAGAAAGAAGGTCAGAGGGATACAGTGGACCTGAAGTGAAGCATCGGAATCTATAACTAGTGTCACAGGAATGGTTGAAAACATAGACAGTAGGAAGAGTCAGTCTTCTTGTACTTAAGTAGGCATTGTGCCTTTTCTATTTAATTCAGATGCTATTTCTGTGTTTCATCGGCAATAAGAAGGTCCTAGGGATAGAGCAAACCTGAGATGAAGCATCGGTATCTATAACTAGTGTCACAGGAACCGTTCAAACATAGACAGTACGTTGGGTCAGTCTTCTAGTACTTAAGTCGGCATTGTGCCTTTTGTATTTAATTCCGATGCAATATCTGTGTTTCATCGTCAATAAGAACGTCCAAGGGATACAGTAAACCTGAAGTGAAGAATCGGAATCTGTAACTAGCGTCACAGGAATGGTTCAAAAAATAGTCAGTAAGAAGAGTCAGTCTTCTTGTACTGAAGTCGGCATTGTGCCTTCACTATTTAAATCCGATGCAACTTCTGTGTTTCATCGTCGATAAGAACGTCCAAGGGATACAGTAAACCTGAAGTGAGGCGTCGGAATCTATAACTAGTGTCACAGGAAAGGTTCAAAACATAGACAGTAAGAAGAGTCAGTCTTCTTGTACTTAAGTCGGCATTGTGCCTTTTCTATTTGATTCCGATGCAATTTCAGTATTTCATCGTCAATAAGAATGTCAGAGGGACACAGTAACCCTGAAGTGAAGCAACGGAATCTGTAACTAGCAGCACAGGAATGGTTCAAACATAGACAGAAAGAGGAGTCAGTCTTATTGTACGTAAGTCGGCATTGTGCCTTTTCCATTTAATTCCGATGCAATTTCTGTGTTTCATCGTCAATAAGAAGGTCAGAGGGATGCAGTAATCCTGAAGTGAAGCATCGGAATCTATAACTAGTGTCACAGGAAAGGTTCAAAACAGTCAGTAAGAAGGGTTAATCATCTTGTACTTAAGTCGGCATTGTGCCTTTTGTATTTAAATCCGAAGCATTTTCTGTGTTTCATCGTCAATAAGAAGGTCCAAGGGATACAGTAAACCTGAAGTGAAGCATCGGAATCTATAACTAGTGTCACAGGAAAGGTTCAAAACATAGACAGTAAGAAGAGTCAGTCTTCTTGTACTTACGTCGGCAATGTGCCTTTTCTATTTAATTCCAATGCAGTATCTGTATTTCGTCGCCAATAAGAAAGTCCAAAGGATATAGTAAACCTGAAGTGAAGCATCGGAATCTATAACTAATGTCACAGGAGTCGTTCAAACATAGACAGTAGGAAGAGTCAGTCTTCTTGTACTTAAGTCGGCATTGTGCCTTTTGTATTTAATTCCGGTGCAATATCTGTGTTTCACCGTCAATGCGAAGGTGCAAGGGATACAGTAAACCTGAAGCGAAGCATCGGAATCTATAACTAGTGTCACAGGAATTTTTCAAAACATAGTCAGTAAGAAGAGTCAGTCTTCTTGTGCTTAAGTCGGCATTGTTCCTTTTCTATTTAATTCCAATGCAATATCTGTGCTTCATCGTCAATAAGAAGGTCAGAGGGATATAGTAAACCTGAAGGGAAGCCTCGGAATCTATAACACGCGTCACAGGAATGGTTCAAAACAGTCAGTAAGAAGAGTCAGTCATCTTGTACTTAAGTCGGCATTGTGCCTTTTATATTTAATTCCGAAACAATTTCTGCATTTCGTCGCCAATTAGAAGGTCCAAAGGATACAGTAACCCCGAAGTGAAACATCGGAATCAATAACTAATGTCACAGGATTCGTTCAAAACATAGACAGTAGGAAGAGTCAGTCTTCTTGTACCTAAGGCGGCATTGTGCCTTTTCTATTTAATTCCGATGCAATTTCTGTGATTCATCGGCAATAAGAAGGTCAGAGGGATACAATAAAACCTGAAGTGAAGCATCGGAATCTATAACTAGTGTCACAGGAATGGTTCAAAACATAGTCAGTAAGAAGAGTCAGTCTTCTTGTACTTAAGTCGGCATTGTGCCTTTTCTTTTTAATTCCGATGCAATATCTGCGTTTCATCGATAATACGAAGCTCAGAGGGATAGAGTAAACCTGAAGTGAGGCATCTGAAACTATAACTAGTGTCACAGGAATGGTTCCAAACATACTCAGTAAGAAGAGTCAGTCTTCTTGTACTTAAGTCGGCATTGTGCCTTATCTATTTAATTCCGATGCAATTTCTGTGTTTCATCGTCAATAAGAATTTCCAAGGGATACAGTAAACCTGAAGTGAATCATCGTAATCTATAACTAGTGTCACAGGAATGGTTCAGAACATAGTCAGTACGAAGTGTTAGTCTTCTTGTACTTAAGTCTGCATTGTGCATTTTGTATTTAATTCCGATGCAATTTCTGTATTTCATCGTCAAAAAGAAGGTCAGATGGATACAGTAAACCTGAAGTGAATCATCGGAATCTATAACAAGTGTCACAGGAATGGTTCAAAACAGTCAGTAAGAAGAGTCAGTCTTCTTATACTTAAGTCGGCACTGTGCCTTTTGAATTTAATTCCGAAGCTATTTCTGCATTTTGTCGCCAATTAGAAGGTTCAAAGGATAAAGTAAACCTGAAGTGAAGCATCGGAATCAATAACTAATGTCACAGGAATGGTTCAAAACATAGACAGTAAGAAGGGTCAGTCTTCTTGTACTTAAGTCGGCATTTTGCTTTTTGTATTTAATTCCGATGCAATATCTGTGTTTCATCGTCAATAAGAAGGCGCAAGGGATACAGTAACCCTGAAGTGAAACATCGGAATCTATAACTAGTGTCACTGGAATGGTTCAAAACATAGTAAGTAAGAAGAGTCAGTCTTGTTGTACTTAAGTCGGCATTGTGCCTTTTGTATTTAGTTCCGATGCAATTTCTGTGTTTCATCGTCAATAAGAAGGTCCTAGGGATAGAGTAAACCTGAAGTGAAGCATCGGAATCTATAACTAGTGTCACTGGAATGGTTCAAAACATAGTAAGTAAGAAGAGTCAGTCTTGCTGTACTTAAGTCGGCATTGTGCCTTTTGTATTTAATTCCGATGCAATTTCTGTGTTTCATCGTCAGAAAGAAGGTCAGAGGGATACAGTGAACCTGAAGTGAAGCATCGGAATCTATAACTAGTGTCACTGGAATGGTTGAAAACATAGACAGTAGGAAGAGTCAGTCTTCTTGTACGTAAGTCGGCATTGTGCCTTTTCTATTTAATTCAGATGCTATTTCTGTGTTACATCGGCAATAAGAAGGTCCTAGGGATAGAGTAAACCTGAAGTGAAGCATCGGAATCTATAACTAATGTCACAGGAATCGTTCAAACATAGACAGTAGGAAGAGTCAGTCCTCTTGTACTTAAGTCGGCATTGTGCCTTTTGTATTTAGTCCCGATGCAATATCTGTGTTTCATCGTCAATAAGAAGGTCCAAAGGATACAGTAAACCTGAAGTGAAGCATCGGAATCTATAACTAATGTCACAGGAATCGTTCAAAACATCGACAGTAGGAAGAGTCAGTCTTCTAGTACTTAAGTCGGCATTGTGCATTTTGTATTTAATTCCGTTGCAATTTCTGTGTTTCATCGTCAAAAAGAAGGTCAGAGGGATACAGTAAACCTGAAGTGAAGCCTCGAAATCTATAACTAGTGTCACAGGAATGGTTCAAAACAGCCAGTAAGAAGAGTCAGTTATCTTGTACTTAAGTTGGCATTGTGCCTTTTGTATTTAATTCCGAAGCTATTTCTGCATTTCGTCGCCAAATAGAAGGTCAAAAGGATACAGTAAACCTGAGGTGAAGCATCGGAGTTAATAACTAATGTCACAGGAATCGTTCAAAACATAGACAGTAGGAAGAGTCAGTGTTCTTGTACTTAAGTCGGCATTGTGCCTTTTGTATTTAATTCCGATGCAATTTCTATGTTTCATCGTCAAAAAGAAGGTCAGAGGGATACAGTAAACCTGAAGTGAAGCATCGGAATCTGTAACTAGTGTCACAGGAATGGTTCAAATATAGGCAGTAGGAAAGTCAGCCTTCTTGTACTCAAGTCGGCATTGTGCCTTTTGTATTTGATTCCGATGCAATATCTGTGTTTCATCGTCAATAAGAAGGTCCAAGGGATACAGTAAACCTGAAGTGAAGCATCGGAATCTGTAACTAGCGTCACAGGAATGGTTCAAAAAATAGTCAGTAAGAAGAGTCAGTCTTCTTGTACTGAAGTCGGCATTGTGCCTTTACTATTTAAATCCGATGCAATTTCTGTGTTTCATCGTCAATAAGAACGTTCAAGGAATACAGTAAACCTGAAGTGAGGCATCGGAATCTATAACTAGTGTCACTTGAAAGGTTCAAAACATAGACAGTAAGAAGAGTCAGTCTTCTTGTACTTAAGTCGGCATTGTGCCTTTTCTATTTAATTCCGATGCAATTTCAGTATTTCATCGTCAATAAGAATGTCAGAGGGATACAGTAACCCTGAAGTGAAGCATCGGAATCTGTAACTAGCATCACAGGAATGGTTCAAACATAGACAGAAAGAGGAGTCAGTATCCTTGTACGTAAGTCGGCATTGTGCCTTTTCCATTTAATTACGATGCAATTTCTGTGTTTCATCGACAATAAGAAGGTCAGAGGGATACAGTAATCCTGAAGTGAAGCATCGGAATCTATAACTAGTGTCACAGGAAAGGTTCAAAACAGTCAGTAAGAAGAGTCAATCTTCTTGTACTTAAGTCGGCATTGTGTCTTTTGTATTTAATTCCGATGGAATTTCTGTGTTTCATCGTCAATAGGAAGGTCAGAGGGATGCAGTAAAAATGAAGTGAAGCATCGGAATCTATAACTAGTGCCACAGGAATGGTTCTAAATATAGACAGTAAGAAGGGTCGGTCTTCTTGTACTTAAGTCGGCATTGTGCCTTCTCTATTTAATTCCGATGCAATATCTGGGTTTCATCGTCAATAAGAAGGTGCAAGGGATACAGTAAACCTGAAGTGAAGCATCGGAATCTATAACTAGTGTCACAGGAATGGTTCAAAACACAGACAGTAGGAAGAGTCAGTCTTCTTGTACTTAAGTCGGCATTGTGCCTTTTCTATTTAATTCCGATGCAATTTCTGTGTTTCATCGTCAATAAGAAGGTCCTAGGGATAGAGTAAACCTGAACTGAAACATCGGAATCTATAACTAATGTCACAGGAATCGTTCAAACATAGACAGTAGGAAGAAACAGTCCTCTTGTACTTAAGTCGGCATTGTGCATTTTGTATTTAGTTCCGATGCAATTTCTGTGTTTCATCGTCAATAAGAAGGTCCAAAGGATACAGTAAACCTGAAGTGAAGCATCGGAATCTATTACTAATGTCACAGGAATCGTTCAAATCATAGACAGTAGGAAGAGTCAGTCTTCTAGTACTTAAGGCGGCATTGTGCCTTTTGTATTTAATTCCGATGCAATTTCAGTGTTTCACCGTCAATAAGAATGTCAGAGGGATACAGTAACCCTGAAGTGAAGCATCGGAATCTGTAACTGGCGTCACAGGAATGGTTCGAAACATAGACAGAAAGAGGAGTCAGTCTTCTTGTACTAAAGTCGGCATTGTGCCTTTTCCATTTAATTCCGATGCAATTTCTATGTTTCATCGTCAATAAGAAGGTCCAAGGGATACAGTAAACCTGAGTGAAGCATCGGAATCTATTACTAGTGTCACAGGAATGGTTCCGAACATAGACAGTAATAAGAGTTAGTCTTCTTGTACTTAAGTCGCCATTGTGCCTTTTCTATTTAATTCCGATGCAATTTCTGTGATTCATCGGCAATAAGAAGGTCAGAGGGATACAATAAAACCTGAAGTGAAGCATCGGAATCTATAACTAGTGTCACAGGAATGGTTCAAAACATAGTCAGTAAGAAGAGTCAGTCTTCTTGTACTTAAGTCGGCATTGTGCCTTTTCTATTTAATTCCGATGCAATATCTGCGTTTCATCGCCAATAAGAAGGTCAGAGGGATACAGTAAACCTGAAGTGAGGCATCGGAAACTATAACTAGTGCCACTGGAATGGTTCCAAACATAGTCAGTAAGATGAGTCAGTCTTCTTGTACTTAAGTCGGCATTGTGCCTTATCTATTTAATTCCGATGCAATTTCTGTATTTCGTCGCCAATAAGAAAGTCCAAAGGATAAAGTAAACCTGAAGTGAAGCATCGGAATCAATAACTAATGTCACAGGAATGGTTCAAAACATAGACAATAAGAAGGGTCAGTCTTCTTGTACTGAAGTCGGCATTTTGCTTTTTGTATTTATTTCCGATGCAATATCTGTGTTTCATCGTCAATAAGAAGGCGCAAGGGATACAGTAAACCTGAAGTGAATCATCGTAATCTATAACTAGTGTCACAGGAATGGTTCAAAACATAGTCAGAACGAAGAGTTAGTCTTCTTGTACCTAAGTCAGCATTGTGTATTTTGTATTTAATTCCGATGCACTTTCTGTATTTCATCGTCAAAAAGAAGGTCAGATGGATACAGTAAACCTGAAGTGAAGCATCGGAATCTATAACAAGTGTCACGGGAATGGTTCAAAACAGTCAGTAAGAAGAGTCAGTCTTCTTGTACTTAAGTCGGCATTGTGCCTTTTGTATTTAATTCCGAAGCTATTTCTGCATTTTGTCGCCAATTAGAAGGTCCAAAGGATAAAGTAAACCTGAAGTGAAGCATCGGAATCAATAACTAATATCACAGGAATGGTTCAAAACATAGACAGTAAGAAGGGTCAGTCTTCTTGTACTGAAGTCGGCATTTTGCTTTTTGTATTTAATTCCGATGCAATATCTGTGTTTCATCTTCAATAAGAAGGCGCAAGGGATACAGTAACCCGAAGTGAAGCATCGGAATCTATAACTAGTGTCACATGAATGGTTCTGAACATAGACAGTACGAATGGTCAGTCTTCTTGTACTTAAGTCGGCATTGTGCCTTTTCTATTTAATTCCAATGCAATTTCTGTATTTCGTCGCCAATAAGAAAGTCCAAAAGATATAGTAAACCTGAAGTGAAGCATCGGAATCAATAACTAATGTCACAGGAATCGTTCAAACATAGACACTAGGAAGAGTCAGTCTTCTTGTACTTAAGTCGGCATTGTGCCTTTTGTATTTAGTTCCGATGCAATTTCTGTGTTTCATCGTCAATAAGAAGGTCCTAGGGATAGAGTAAACCTGAAGTGAAGCATCGGAATCTATAACTAGTGTCACTGGAATGGTTCAAAACATAGTAAGTAAGAAGAGTCAGTCTTCTTGTACTTAAGTCGGCGTTGTGCCTTTTGTATTTAATTTCGATGCAATTTCTGTGTTTCATCGTCAGAAAGAAGGTCAGAGGGATACAGTGGACCTGAAGTGAAGCATCGGAATCTATAACTAGTGTCACAGGAATGGTTGAAAACATAGACAGTAGGAAGAGTCAGTCTTCTTGTACTTAAGTAGGCATTGTGCCTTTTCTATTTAATTCAGATGCTATTTCTGTGTTTCATCGGCAATAAGAAGGTCCTAGGGATAGAGCAAACCTGAGATGAAGCATCGGTATCTATAACTAGTGTCACAGGAACCGTTCAAAGATAGACAGTACGAAGGGTCAGTCTTCTAGTACTTAAGTCGGCATTGTGAATTTTTTTTTTAATTCCGATGCAATATCTGTGTTTCATCGTCAATAAGAAGGTCCAAGGGATACAGTAAACCTGAAGTGAAGAATCGGAATCTGTAACTAGCGTCACAGGAATGGTTCAAAAAATAGTCAGTAAGTAGAGTCAGTCTTCTTGTACTGAAGTCGGCATTGTGCCTTTACTATTTAAATCCGATGCAACTTCTGTGTTTCATCGTCAATAAGAACGTCTAAGGGATACAGTAAACCTGAAGTGAGGCGTCGGAATCTATAACTAGTGTCACAGGAAAGGTTCAAAACATAGACAGTAAGAAGAGTCAGTCTTCTTGTACTTAAGTCGGCATTGTGCCTTTTCTATTTGATTCCGATGCAATTTCAGTATTTCATCGTCAATAAGAATGTCAGAGGGACACAGTAACCCTGAAGTGAAGCAACGGAATCTGTAACTAGCAGCACAGGAATGGTTCAAACATAGACAGAAAGAGGAGTCAGTCTTCTTGTACGTAAGTCGGCATTGTGCCTTTTCCATTTAATTCCGATGCAATTTCTGTGTTTCATCGTCAATAAGAAGGTCAGAGGGATGCAGTAATCCTGAAGTGAAGCATCGGAATCTATAACTAGTGTCACAGGAAAGGTTCAAAACAGTCAGTAAGAAGGGTTAATCATCTTGTACTTAAGTCGGCATTGTGCCTTTTGTATTTAAATCCGAAGCATTTTCTGTGTTTCATCGTCAATAAGAAGGTCCAAGGGATACAGTAAACCTGAAGTGAAGCATCGGAATCTATAACTAGTGTCACAGGAAAGGTTCAAAACATAGACAGTAAGAAGAGTCAGTCTTCTTGTACTTACGTCGGCAATGTGCCTTTTCTATTTAATTCCAATGCAATATCTGTATTTCGTCGCCAATAAGAAAGTCCAAAGGATATAGTAAACCTGAAGTGAAGCATCGGAATCTATAACTAATGTCACAGGAGTCGTTCAAACATAGACAGTAGGAAGAGTCAGTCTTCTTGTACTTAAGTCGGCATTGTGCCTTTTGTATTTAATTCCGATGCAATATCTGTGTTTCACCGTCAATGCGAAGGTGCAAGGGATACAGTAAACCTGAAGCGAAGCATCGGAATCTATAACTAGTGTCACAGGAATTTTTCAAAACATAGTCATTAAGAAGAGTCAGTCTTCTTGTGCTTAAGTCGGCATTGTTCCTTTTCTATTTAATTCCAATGCAATATCTGAGCTTCATCGTCAATAAGAAGGTCAGAGGGATATAGTAAACCTGAAGGGAAGCCTCGGAATCTATAACACGTGTCACAGGAATGGTTCAAAACAGTCAGTAAGAAGAGTCAGTCATCTTGTACTTAAGTCGGCATTGTGCCTTTTATATTTAATTCCGAAACAATTTCTGCATTTCGTCGCCAATTAGAAGGTCCAAAGGATACAGTAACAGCGAAGTGAAACATCGGAATCAATAACTAATGTCACAGGATTCGTTCAAAACATAGACAGTAGGAAGAGTCAGTCTTCTTGTACATAAGTCGGCATTGTGCCTTTTGTATTTAATTCCGATGCAATTTCTGTGTTTCATCGTCAAAAAGAAGTTCAGAGGGATACAGTAAACCTAAAGTGAAGCATCGGAATCTATAACTAGTGTCACAGGAATGGTTCAAAACATAATCAGTAAGAAGAGTGAGTCTTATTGTACTTAAGTCGGCATTGTGCCTTTTCTATTTAATTCCGATGCAATTTCTGTGTTTTATCGACAATAAGAAGGTCAGAGGGATAATATAAACCTGAAGTGAGGCATCGGAATATATAACTAGTGTCACAGGAATGGTTCCAAACATAGTCAGTAAGAAGAATCAGTCTTCTTGTACTTAAGTCGGCATTGTGCCTTTTCTATTTAATTCCGATGCAATTTCTGTGTTTTATCGTCAATACGACGGTCCAAGAGATACTGTAAACCTGAAGTGAATCATCGTAATCTATAACTAGTGTCACAGGAATGGTTCAAAACATAGTCAGTACGAAGGGTCAGTCTTCTTGTACTTAAGTCGGCATTGTGCCTTTTGTATTTAATTCCGATGCAATTTATGTGTTTCATCGTCAATTAGAAGGTCAGAGGGATACAGTAAACCTGAAGTGAAGCATCGGAATCTATAACTAGTGTCACAGGAGTGGTTCTAAACATAGACAGTAAGAATGGTCAGTCTTCTTGCACTTAAGTCGGCATTGTGCCTTTTGTATTTAATTCCGATGCAATATCTGTGTTTCATCGTCAATAAGAAGGTGCAAGGGATACAGTAAACCTGAAGTGAAGCATCGGAATCTATAACCAGTGTCACAGGAGTGGTTCTAACGTAGACAGTAAGAAGGGTCAGTCATCTTGTACTTAAGTCGGCATTGAGCCTTTTCTATTTAATTCCGATGCAATATCTGTGTTTCATCGTCAATAAGAAGGTGCAAGGGATACAGTAAACCTGAAGTGAAGCATCGGAATCTATAACTAGTGTCACAGGAATGGTTCAAAACATAGACAGTAGGAAGAGTCAGTCTCCTTGTACTTAAGTCGGCATTGTGCCTTTTCTATTTAATTCCGATGCAATTTCTGTGTTTCATCGTCAATAAGAAGGACCTAGGGATAGAGTAAACCTGAAGTGAAGCATCGGAATCTATAACTAATGTCACAGGAATCGTTCAAACATAGACAGTAGGTAGAAACAGTCCTCTTGTACTTAAGTCGGCATTGTGCAATTTGTATTTAGTTCCGATGCAATTTCTGTGTTTCATCGTCAATAAGAAGGTCCAAAGGATACAGTAAACCTGAAGTGAAGCATCGGAATCTATAACTAATGTCACAGGAATCGTTCAAAGCATAGACAGTAGGAAGAGACAGTCTTCTAGTACTTAAGTCGGCATTGTGCCTTTTGTATTTAATTCCGATGCAATTTCTGTGTTTCATCGTCAAAAAGAAGGTCAGAGGGATACAGTAAACCTGAAGTGAAGCCTCGGAATCTATAACTAGTGTCACAGGAATGGTTCAAAACATTGACACTAGGAAGAGTCAGTCTTCTTGTACTTAAGTCGGCATTGTGCCTTTTCTATTTAATTCCGATGCAATTTCAGTGTTTCATCGTCAATAAGAATGTCAGAGGGATACAGTAACCCTAAAGTGAAGCATCGGAATCTGTAACTAGCGTCACAGCAATGGTTCAAAACATAGACAGAAAGAGGAGTCAGTCTTCTTGTACTAAAGTCGGCATTGTGCCTTTTGTATTTCATTCCGAAGCTATTTCTGCATTTTGTCGCCAATTAGAAGGTCCAAAGGATAAGGTAAACCTGAAGTGAAGCATCGGAATCAATAACTAATGTCAGAGGAATGGTTCAAAACATAGACAGTAAGAAGGGTCAGTCTTCTTGTACTTAAGTCGGCATTGTGCCTTTTGTATTTAATTCCGATGCAATATCTGTGTTTCACTGTCAATACGAAGGTGCAAGGGATACAGTAAACCTGAAGTGAAGCATCGGAATCTATAACTAGTGACACAGGAATGGTTCAAAACATAGTCAGTAAGATGAGTCAGTCTTCTTGTGCTGCAGTCGCCATTGTTCCTTTTCTGTTTAATTCCAATGCAATATCTGTGTTTCACCGTCAATAAGAAGTTCAGAGGTATACAGTAAACCTGAAGTGAAGCCTCGGAATCTATAACACGTGTCACAGGAATGGTTCAAAACAGTCAGTAAGAAGAGTCAGTCATCTTGTACTTATGTCGGCATTGTGCCTTTTGTATTTAATTCCGAAAGTATTTCTGCATTTCGTCGCCAATTAGAAGGTCCAAAGGATACAGTAAACCCGAAGTGAAGCATCGGAATCAATAACTAATGTCACAGGAATCGCTCAAAGCATAGACAGTAGGAAGAGTCAGTCTTCTTGTACTTAAGTCGGCATTGTGCCTTTTGTATTTATTTCCGATGCAATTTCTGTGTTTCATCGTCAAAACGAAGTTCAGAGGGATACAGTAAACCTAAAGTGAAGCATCGGAATCTATAACTAGTGTCACAGGAATGGTTCAAAACATAGTCAGTAAGAAGAGTGAGTCTTCTTGTACTTAAGTCGGCATTGTGCCTTTTCTATTTAATTCCGATGCAATTTCTGTGTTTCATCGTCAATAAGAAGGTCACAGGGATACAGTAAACCTGATGTGAGGCATCGGAATCTGTAACTAGTGTCACAGGAATGGTTCCAAACTTAGTCAGTAAGAAGAATCAGTCTTCTTGTACTTAAGTCGGCATTTTGATTTTTCTATTTAATTCCGATGCAATTTCTGTGTTTCATCGTCAATACGACGGTCCAAGAGATACTGTTAAACCCGAAGTGAATCATCGTAATCTATAACTAGTGTCACAGGAATGTTTCAAAACATAGTCAGTACGAAGAGTCAGCCTTCTTGTACTTAAGTCGGCATTGTGCCTTTTGTATTTAATTCCGATGCAATATCTGTGTTTCATCGTCAATAAGAAGGTCCAAGGGATACAGTAAACCTGATGTGAAGCATCGGAATCTGTAACTAGCGTCACAGGAATGGTTCAAAATATAGTCAGTAAGAAGAGTCACTCTTCTTGTACATAAGTCGGCATTGTGCCTTTACTATTTAATTCCGATGCAATTTCTGTGTTTCATCGTCAATAAGAACGTCCAAGGGATACAGTAAACCTGAAGTGAGGCATCGGAATCTATAACTAGTGTCACAGGAAAGGTTCAAAACATAGACAGTAAGAAGAGTCAGTCTTCTTGTACTTAAGTCGGCATTGTGCCTTTTCTTATTAATTCCGATGCAATTTCAGTATTTCATCGTCTATAAGAATGTCAGAGGGATACAGTAACCCTGAAGTGAAACATCGTAATCTGTAACTAGCGTCAAAGGAATGGTTCAAACATAGACAGAAAGAGGAGTCAGTCTTCTTGTACTTAAGTCGGCATTGTGCCTTTTCCATTTAATTCCGATGCAATTTCTGTGTTTCATCGTCAATAAGAAGGTCAGAGGGATACAGTAATCCTGAAGTGAAGCATCGGAATCTATAACTGGTGTCACAGGAAAGGTTCAAAACAGTCAGTAAGAAGAGTCAATCTTCTTGTACTTAAGTCGGCATTGTGCCTTTTGTATTTAATTCCGAAGCATTTTCTGTGTTTCATCGTCTATAAGAAGGTCCAAGGGATACAGTAAACCTGAAGTGAAGCATCGGAAACTATAACTAGTGTCACAGGAAAGGTTCAAAACATAGACAGTAAGAAGAGTCAGTCTTCTTGTACTTACGTCGGCAATGTGCCTTTTCTATTTAATTCCAATGCAATTTATGTATTTCGTCGCCAATAAGAAAGTCCAAAGGATATAGTAAACCTGAAGTGAAGCATCGGAATCTATAACTAATGTCACAGGAGTCGTTCAAACACAGACAGTAGGAAGAGTCAGTCTTCTTGTACATAAGTCGGCATTGTGCCTTTTGTATTTAGTTCCGATGCAATTTCTGTGTTTCATCGTCAATAAGAAGGTCCTAGGGATACAGTAAACCTGAAGTGAAGCATCGGAATCTATAACTAGTGTCACAGGAATGGTTCAAAACATATTCAGTAAGAACAGTCAGTCTTCTTGTACTTAAGTCGGCATTGTGCCTTTTGTATTTAATTCCGATGCAATTTCTGTGTTTCATCGTCGAATAGAAGGTGAGAGGGATACAGTAAACCTGAAGTGAAGCATCGGAATCTATAACTAGTGTCACAGGAATGGTTCTAAAACATAGACAGTAAGAAGGGTCAGTCTTCTTGTACTTAAGTCGGCATTTATGCCTTTTGTATTTAATTCCGATGCAATATCTGTGTTTCATCGTCAATAAGAAGGTGCAAGGGATACAGTAAACCTGAAGTGAAGCATCGGAATCTATAACTAGTGTCACAGGAATGGTTCAAAACATAGACAGTAGGAAGAGTCAGTGTTCTTGTACTTAAGTCGGCATTGTGCCTTTTCTATTTAATTCCGATGCAATTTCTGTGTTTCATCGTCAATAAGAAGGTCCTAGGGATAGAGTAAACCTGAAGTGAAGCATCGGAATCTATAACTAATGTCACAGGAATCGTTCAAACATAGACAGTAGGAAGAAACAGTCCTCTTGTACTTAAGTCGGCATTGTGCATTTTATATTTAATTCCGAAACTATTTCTGCATTTCGTCGCCAATTAGACGGTCCGAAGGATACAGTAACCCCAAAGTGAAGCATCGGAATCAATAACTAATGTCACAGGATTCGTTCAAAACATAGACAGTAGGAAGAGTCAGTCTTCTTGTACTTAAGTCGGCATTGTGCCTTTTGTATTTAATTCCGATGCAATTTCTGTGTTTCATCGTCAAAAAGAAGTTCAGAGGGATACAGTAAACCTAAGGTGAAGCATCGGAATCTATAACTAGTGTCACAGGAATGGATCAAAACATAATCAGTAAGAAGAGTGAGTCTTATTGTACTTAAGTCGGCATTGTGCCTTTTCTATTTAATTCCGATGCAATTTCTGTGTTATATCGTCAATACGACGGTCCAAGAGATACTGTAAACATGAAGTGAATCATCGTAATCTATAACTAGAGTCACAGGAATGGTTCAAAACATAGTCAGTACGAAGAGTCAGTCTTCTTGTACTTAAGGCGGCATTGTGCCTTTTGTATTTAATTCCGATGCATTTTCTGTGTTTCATCGTCAATAAGAAGGTCAGAGGGATACAGTAAACCTGAAGTGAAGCATCGGAATCTATAACTAGTGTCACAGGAATGGTTCTAAACATAGACAGTAAGAAGGGTCAGTCTTCTTGTACTTAAGTCGGCATTGTGCCTTTTGTATTTAATTCCGATGCAATATCTGTGTTTCATCGTCAATAAGAAGGTGCAAGGGATACAGTAAACCTGAAGTGAAGCATCGGAATCTATAACTAATGTCACAGGAATGGTTCAAAACATAGGCAGTAGGAAGAGTCAGTCTTCTTGTACTTAAGTCGGCATTGTGCCTTTTCTATTTAATTCCGATGCAATTTCTGTGTTTCATCGTCAATAAGAAGGTCCTAGGGATAGAGTAAACCTGAAGTGAAGCATCGGAATCTATAACTAATGTCACAGGAATCGTTCAAACATAGGCAGTAGGAAGAAACAGTCCTCTTGTACTTAAGTTGGCATTGTGCATTTTGTATTTAGTTCCGATGCAATTTCTGTTTTTCATCGTCAATAAGAAGGTCCAAAGGATACAGTAATCCTGAAGTGAAGCATCGGAATCTATAACTAATGTCACAGGAATCGTTCAAAACATAGACAGTAGGAAGAGTCAGTCTTCTAGTACTTAAGTCGGCATTGTGCCTTTTGTATTTAATTCCGATGCGATTTCTGTGTTTCATCGTCAATAAGAAGGTCCAAAGGATACAGTAATCCTGAAGTGAAGCATCGGAATCTATAACTAATGTCACAGGAATCGTTCAAAACATAGACAGTAGGAAGAGTCAGTCTTCTAGTACTTAAGTCGGCATTGTGCCTTTTCTATTTAATTCCGATGCAATTTCAGTGTTTCATCGTCAATAAGAATGTCAGAGGGATACAGTAACCCTGAAGTGAAGCATCGGAATCTGTAACTACCGTCACAGGAATGGTTCAAAACATAGACAGAAAGAGGAGTCAGTCTTCTTGTACTTAAGTCGGCATTGTGCCTTTTCCATTTAATTCCGATGCAATTTCTATGTTTCATCGTCAATAAGAAGGTCCAAGGGATACAGTAAACCTGAGTGAAGCATCGGAATCTACACTCCTGGAAATGGAAAAAAGAACACATTGACACCGGTGTGTCAGACCCACCATACTTGCTCCGGACACTGCGAGAGGGCTGTACAAGCAATGATCACACGCACGGCACAGCGGACACACCAGGCACCGCGGTGTTGGCCGTCGAATGGCGCTAGATCCGCAGCATTTTTGCACCGCCGCCGTCAGTGTCAGCCAGTTTGCCGTGGCATACGGAGCTCCATCGCAGTCTTTCACACTGGTAGCATGCCGCGACAGCTTGGACGTGAACCGTATGTGCGGTTGACGGACTTTGAGCGAGGGCTTATAGTGGGCATGCGGGAGGCCGGGTGGACGTACCGCCGAATTGCTCAACACGTGGGGCGTGAGGTCTCCACAGTACATCGATGTTGTCGCCAGTGGTCGGCGGAAGGTGCACGTGCCCGTCGACCTGGGACCGGACCTCAGCGACGCACGGATGCACGCCAAGACCGTAGGATCCTACGCAGTGCCGTATGGGACCGCACCGCCACTTCCCAGCAAATTAGGGACACTGTTGCTCCTGGGGTATCGGCGAGGACCATTCGCAACTGCCTCCATGAAGCTGGGCTACGGTCCCGCACACCGTTAGGCTGTCTTCCGCTCACGCCTCAATATCGTGCAGCCCGCCTCCATTGGTGTCGCGACAGGCGTGAATGGAGGGACGAATGGAGACGTGTCGTCTTCAGCGATGAGAGTCGCTTCTGCTTTGAGCCAATGATGGTCGTATGCGTGTTTGGCGCCGTGCAGGTGAGCGCCACAATCAGGACTGCATACGACCGAGGCACACAGGGCCAACACAAGGCATCATGGTGTGGGGAGCGATCTCCTACACTGACCGTACACCACTGGTGATCATCGAAGGGACACTGAATAGTGCACGGTACATCCAAACCGTCATCGAACCCATCGTTCTACCAATCCTAGACCGGCAAGGGAACTTGCTGTTCCAACAGGACAATGCACGACCGCATGTATCCCGTGCCACCCAACGTGCTCTAGAAGGTGTAAGTCAACTACCCTGGCCAGCAAGATCTCCGGATCTGTCCCCCATTGAGCATGTTTGGGACTGGATGAAGCGTCGTCTCACGCGGTCTGCACGTCCAGCACGAACGCTGGTCCAACTGAGGCGCCAGGTGGAAATGGCATGGCAAGCCGATCCACAGGACTACATCCAGCATCTCTACGATCGTCTCCATGGGAGAATAGCAGCCTGCATTGCTGCGAAAGGTGGATATACACTGTACTAGTGCCGATATTGTGCATGCTCTGTTGCCTGTGTCTACGTGCCTGTGGTTCCGTCAGTGTGATCATGTGATGTATCTGACCCCAGGAATGTGTCAATAAAGTTTCCCCTTCCTGGGACAATGAATTCACGGTGTTCTTATTTAATTTCCAGGAGTGTATAACTAGTGTCACAGGGATGGTTCCAAACATAGACAGTAATAAGAGTTAGTCTTCTTGTACTTAAGTCGGCATTGTGCCTTTTCTATTTAATTCCGATGCAATTTAAGTGTTTCATCGGCAATAAGAAGGTCAGAGGGATACAGTAAACCTGAAGTGAAGCATCGGAATCTATAACTAGTGTCACAGGAATGGTTCAAAACATAGTCAGTAAGAAGAGTCATTCTTCTTGTACTTAAGTCGGCATTGTGCCTTTTCTATTTAATTCCGATGCAATATCTGCGTTTCATCGTCAATAAGAAGGTCAGAGGGATACAGTAAACCTGAAGTGAGGCATCGGAAACTATAACTAGTGTCACAGGAATGGTTCCAAACATAGTCAGTAAGAAGAGTCAGTCTTCTTGTACTTAAGTCGGCATTGTGCCTTATCTATTTAATTCCGATGCAATTTCTGTGTTTCATCGTCAATAAGAAGGTCCAAGGGATACAGTAAACCTGAAGTGAATCATCGTAATCTATAACTAGTGTCACAGGAATGGTTCAAAACATAGTCAGTACGAAGAGTCAGTCCTCTTGTACTTAAGTCGGCATTGTGCATTTTGTATTTAATTCCGATGCAATTTCTGTATTTCATCGTCAAAAAGAAGGTCAGAGGGATACAGTAAACCTGAAGTGAAGCATCGGAATCTATAACAAGTGTCACAGGAATGGTTCAAAACAGTCAGTAAGAAGAGTCAGTCTTCTTGTACTTAAGTCGGCATTGTGCCTTTTGTATTTAATTCCGAAGCTATTTCTGCATTTTGTCACCAATTAGAAGGTCCAAAGGATAAAGTAAACCTGAAGTGAAGCATCGGAATCAATTACTAATGTCACCAGAATGGTTCAAAACATAGACAGGAAGAAGGGTCAGTCTTCTTGTACTTAAGTCGGCATTGTGCCTTTTGTATTTAATTCCGATGCAATATCTGTGTTTCACCGTCAATACGAAGGTACAAGGGATACAGTAAACCTGAAGTGAAGCATCGGAATCTATAACTAGTGTCACAGGAATGGTTCAAAACATAGACAGTAGGAAGAGTCAGTCTTCTTGTACTTAAGTCGGCATTGTGCCTTTTGTATTTAATTCCGAAGGTATTTCTGCATTTCGTCGCCAATTAGAAGGTCCTAAGGATACAGTAAACCCGAAGTGAAGCATCGGAATCAATAACTAATGTCACAGGAATCGTTCAAAGCATAGACAGTAGGAAGAGTCAGTGTTCTTGTACTTAAGTCGGCATTGTGCCTTTTCTATTTAATTCCGATGCAATTTCTGTGTTTCATCGTCAATAAGAAGGTCCTAGGGATAGAGTAAACCTGATGTGAAGCATCGGAATCTATAACTAATGTCACAGGAATCGTTCAAACATAGACAGTTGGAAGAAACAATCCTCTTGTACTTAAGTCGGCATTGTGCCTTTTGTATTTAGTTCCGATGCAATTTCTGTGTTTCATCGTCAATAAGAAGGTCCAAAGGATACAGTAAACGTGAAGTGAAGCATCGGAATCTATAACTAATGTCACAGGAATCGTTCACAACATAGACAGTAGGAAGAGTCAGTCTTCTCGTACTTAAGTCGGCATTGTGCCTTTTCTATTTAATTACGATGCAATTTCAGTGTTTCATGGTCAATAAGAATGTCAGAGGGATAAAGTAACCCCGAAGTGAAGCATCGGAATCTGTAACTAGCGTCACAGGAATGGTTCAAAACATAGACAGAAAGAGGAGTCAGTCTTCTTGTACTTAAGTCGGCATTGTGCCTTTTCCATTTAATTCCGATGAAATTTCTATGTTTCATCGTCAATAAGAGGGTCCAAGGGATACAGTAAACCTGACTGAAGCATCGGATTCTATAACTAGTGTCACTGGAATAGTTCCAAACATAGACAGTAATAAGAGTTAGTCTTCTTGTACTAAAGTCGGCATTGTGCATTTTCTATTTAATTCCGATGAAATTTCTGTGTTTCATCATCAATAAGAAGGTCAGAGGGATACAGTAAACCTGAAGTGAAGCTTCGGAATCCATAACTAGTGTCACAGGAATGGTTCAAAACATAGTCAGCAAGGAGAGTCAGTCTTCTTGTACTTAAGTCGGCATTGTGCCTTTTCTATTTAATTCCGATTTCAATATCTGTGTTTCATCGTCAATAAGAAGGTCCAAGGGATACAGTAAACCTGAAGTGAATCATCGTAATCTATAACTAGTGTCACAGGAATGGTTCAAAACATAGTCAGTACGAAGAGTCTGTCTTCTGGTACTTAAGTCGGCATTGTGCATTTTGTATTTAATTCCGATGCAATTTCTGTATTTCATCGTCAATAAGAAGGTCAGAGGGATACAGTAAACCTGAAGTGAAGCATCGGAATTTTATAACAAGTGTCACAGGAATGGTTCAAAACAGTCAGTAAGAAGAGTCAGTCTTCTTGTACTTAAGTCGGCATTGTGCCTTTTGTATTTAATTCCGAAGCTATTTCTGCATTTCGTCGCCAATTAGAAGGTCCAAAGGATAAAGTAAGCCTGAAGTGAAGCATCGGAATCAATAACTAATGTCACAGGAATCGTTCAAAACATAGACAGTAGGCAGAGTCAGTCTTCTTGTACTTAAGTCGGCATTGTGCCTTTTGTATTTAATTCCGATGCAATTTCTGTGTTTCATCGTCAAAAAGAGGGTCAGAGGGATACAGTAACCCCAAAGTGAAGCATCGGAATCAATAACTAATGTCACAGGATTCGTTCAAAACATAGACAGTAGGAAGAGTCAGTCTTCTTGTACTTAAGTCGGCATTGTGCCTTTTGTATTTAATTCCGATGCAATTTCTGTGTTTCATCGTCAAAAAGAAGTTCAGAGGGATACAGTAAACCTAAGGTGAAGCATCGGAATCTATAACTAGTGTCACAGGAATGGATCAAAACATAATCAGTAAGAAGAGTGAGTCTTATTGTACTTAAGTCGGCATTGTGCCTTTTCTATTTAATTCCGATGCAATTTCTGTGTTCTATCGTCAATACGACGGTCCAAGAGATACTGTAAACATGAAGTGAATCATCGTAATCTATAACTAGAGTCACAGGAATGATTCAAAACATAGTCAGTACGAAGAGTCAGTTTTCTTGTACTTAAGGCGGCATTGTGCCTTTTGTATTTAATTCCGATGCATTTTCTGTGTTTCATCGTCAATAAGAAGGTCAGAGGGATACAGTAAACCTGAAGTGAAGCATCGGAATCTATAACTAGTGTCACAGGAATGGTTCTAAACATAGACAGTAAGAAGGGTCAGTCTTCTTGTACTTAAGTCGGCATTGTGCCTTTTGTATTTAATTCCGATGCAATATCTGTGTTTCATCGTCAATAAGAAGGTGCAAGGGATACAGTAAACCTGAAGTGAAGCATCGGAATCTATAACTAATGTCACAGGAATGGTTCAAAACATAGGCAGTAGGAAGAGTCAGTCTTCTTGTACTTAAGTCGGCATTGTGCCTTTTCTATTTAATTCCGATGCAATTTCTGTGTTTCATCGTCAATAAGAAGGTCCTAGGGATAGAGTAAACCTGAAGTGAAGCATCGGAATCTATAACTAATGTCACAGGAATCGTTCAAACATAGGCAGTAGGAAGAAACAGTCCTCTTGTACTTAAGTTGGCATTGTGCATTTTGTATTTAGTTCCGATGCAATTTCTGTGTTTCATCGTCAATAAGAAGGTCCAAAGGATACAGTAATCCTGAAGTGAAGCATCGGAATCTATAACTAATGTCACAGGAATCGTTCAAAACATAGACAGTAGGAAGAGTCAGTCTTCCAGTACTTAAGTCGGCATTGTGCCTTTTGTATTTAATTCCGATGCGATTTCTGTGTTTCATCGTCAATAAGAAGGTCCAAAGGATACAGTAATCCTGAAGTGAAGCATCGGAATCTATAACTAATGTCACAGGAATCGTTCAAAACATAGACAGTAGGAAGATTCAGTCTTCTAGTACTTAAGTCGGCATTGTGCCTTTTCTATTTAATTCCGATGCAATTTCAGTGTTTCATCGTCAATAAGAATGTCAGAGGGATACAGTAACCCTGAAGTGAAGCATCGGAATCTGTAACTACCGTCACAGGAATGGTTCAAAACATAGACAGAAAGAGGAGTCAGTCTTCTTGTACTTAAGTCGGCATTGTGCCTTTTCCATTTAATTCCGATGCAATTTCTATGTTTCATCGTCAATAAGAAGGTCCAAGGGATACAGTAAACCTGAGTGAAGCATCGGAATCTACACTCCTGGAAATGGAAAAAAGAACACATTGACACCGGTGTGTCAGACCCACCATACTTGCTCCGGACACTGCGAGAGGGCTGTACAAGCAATGATCACACGCACGGCACAGCGGACACACCAGGCACCGCGGTGTTGGCCGTCGAATGGCGCTAGATCCGCAGCATTTTTGCACCGCCGCCGTCAGTGTCAGCCAGTTTGCCGTGGCATACGGAGCTCCATCGCAGTCTTTCACACTGGTAGCATGCCGCGACAGCTTGGACGTGAACCGTATGTGCGGTTGACGGACTTTGAGCGAGGGCTTATAGTGGGCATGCGGGAGGCCGGGTGGACGTACCGCCGAATTGCTCAACACGTGGGGCGTGAGGTCTCCACAGTACATCGATGTTGTCGCCAGTGGTCGGCGGAAGGTGCACGTGCCCGTCGACCTGGGACCGGACCTCAGCGACGCACGGATGCACGCAAAGACCGTAGGATCCTACGCAGTGCCGTATGGGACCGCACCGCCACTTCCCAGCAAATTAGGGACACTGTTGCTCCTGGGGTATCGGCGAGGACCATTCGCAACCGCCTCCATGAAGCTGGGCTACGGTCCCGCACACCGTTAGGCTGTCTTCCGCTCACGCCTCAATATCGTGCAGCCCGCCTCCATTGGTGTCGCGACAGGCGTGAATGGAGGGACGAATGGAGACGTGTCGTCTTCAGCGATGAGAGTCGCTTCTGCCTTGAGCCAATGATGGTCGTATGCGTGTTTGGCGCCGTGCAGGTGAGCGCCACAATCAGGACTGCATACGACCGAGGCACACAGGGCCAACACAAGGCATCATGGTGTGGGGAGCGATCTCCTACACTGACCGTACACCACTGGTGATTATCGAAGGGACACTGAATAGTGCACGGTACATCCAAACCGTCATCGAACCCATCGTTCTACCAATCCTAGACCGGCAAGGGAACTTGCTGTTCCAACAGGACAATGCACGACCGCATGTATCCCGTGCCACCCAACGTGCTCTAGAAGGTGTAAGTCAACTACCCTGGCCAGCAAGATCTCCGGATCTGTCCCCCATTGAGCATGTTTGGGACTGGATGAAGCGTCGTCTCACGCGGTCTGCACGTCCAGCACGAACGCTGGTCCAACTGAGGCGCCAGGTGGAAATGGCATGGCAAGCCGTTCCACAGGACTACATCCAGCATCTCTACGATCGTCTCCATGGAAGAATAGCAGCCTGCATTGCTGCGAAAGGTGGATATACACTGTACTAGTGCCGATATTGTGCATGCTCTGTTGCCTGTGTCTACGTGCCTGTGGTTCCGTCAGTGTGATCATGTGATGTATCTGACCCCAGGAATGTGTCAATAAAGTTTCCCCTTCCTGGGACAATGAATTCACGGTGTTCTTATTTAATTTCCAGGAGTGTATAACTAGTGTCACAGGGATGGTTCCAAACATAGACAGTAATAAGAGTTAGTCTTCTTGTACTTAAGTCGGCATTGTGCCTTTTCTATTTAATTCCGATGCAATTTAAGTGTTTCATCGGCAATAAGAAGGTCAGAGGGATACAGTAAACCTGAAGTGAAGCATCGGAATCTATAACTAGTGTCACAGGAATGGTTCAAAACATAGTCAGTAAGAAGAGTCATTCTTCTTGTACTTAAGTCGGCATTGTGCCTTTTCTATTTAATTCCGATGCAATATCTGCGTTTCATCGTCAATAAGAAGGTCAGAGGGATACAGTAAACCTGAAGTGAGGCATCGGAAACTATAACTAGTGTCACAGGAATGGTTCCAAACATAGTCAGTAAGAAGAGTCAGTCTTCTTGTACTTAAGTCGGCATTGTGAATTATCTATTTAATTCCGATGCAATTTCTGTGTTTCATCGTCAATAAGAAGGTCCAAGGGATACAGTAAACCTGAAGTGAATCATCGTAATCTATAACTAGTGTCACAGGAATGGTTCAAAACATAGTCAGTACGAAGAGTCAGTCCTCTTGTACTTAAGTCGGCATTGTGCATTTTGTATTTAATTCCGATGCAATTTCTGTATTTCATCGTCAAAAAGAAGGTCAGAGGGATACAGTAAACCTGAAGTGAAGCATCGGAATCTATAACAAGTGTCACAGGAATGGTTCAAAACAGTCAGTAAGAAGAGTCAGTCTTCTTGTACTTAAGTCGGCATTGTGCCTTTTGTATTTAATTCCGAAGCTATTTCTGCATTTTGTCGCCAATTAGAAGGTCCAAAGGATAAAGTAAACCTGAAGTGAAGCATCGGAATCAATTACTAATGTCACCAGAATGGTTCAAAACATAGACAGGAAGAAGGGTCAGTCTTCTTGTACATAAGTCGGCATTGTGCCTTTTGTATTTAATTCCGATGCATTATCTGTGTTTCACCGTCAATACGAAGGTACAAGGGATACAGTAAACCTGAAGTGAAGCATCGGAATCTATAACTAGTGTCACAGGAATGGTTCAAAACATAGACAGTAGGAAGAGTCAGTCTTCTTGTACTTAAGTCGGCATTGTGCCTTTTGTATTTAATTCCGAAGGTATTTCTGCATTTCGTCGCCAATTAGAAGGTCCTAAGGACACAGTAAACCCGAAGTGAAGCATCGGAATCAATAACTAATGTCACAGGAATCGTTCAAAGCATAGACAGTAGGAAGAGTCAGTGTTCTTGTACTTAAGTCGGCATTGTGCCTTTTCTATTTAATTCCGATGCAATTTCTGTGTTTCATCGTCAATAAGAAGGTCCTAGGGATAGAGTAAACCTGATGTGAAGCATCGGAATCTATAACTAATGTCACAGGAATCGTTCAAACATAGACAGTTGGAAGAAACAATCCTCTTGTACTTAAGTCGGCATTGTGCCTTTTGTATTTAGTTCCGATGCAATTTCTGTGTTTCATCGTCAATAAGAAGGTCCAAAGGATACAGTAAACGTGAAGTGAAGCATCGGAATCTATAACTAATGTCACAGGAATCGTTCAAAACGTAGACAGTAGGAAGAGTCAGTCTTCTTGTACTTAAGTCGGCATTGTGCCTTTTCTATTTAATTACGATGCAATTTCAGTGTTTCATGGTCAATAAGAATGTCAGAGGGATAAAGTAACCCTGAAGTGAAGCATCGGAATCTGTAACTAGCGTCACAGGAATGGTTCAAAACATAGACAGAAAGAGGAGTCAGTCTTCTTGTACTTAAGTCGGCATTGTGCCTTTTCCATTTAATTCCGATGAAATTTCTATGTTTCATCGTCAATAAGAGGGTCCAAGGGATACAGTAAACCTGACTGAAGCATCGGATTCTATAACTAGTGTCACTGGAATAGTTCCAAACATAGGCAGTAATAAGAGTTAGTCTTCTTGTACTAAAGTCGGCATTGTGCATTTTCTATTTAATTCCGATGAAATTTCTGTGTTTCATCGGCAATAAGAAGGTCAGAGGGATACAGTAAACCTGAAGTGAAGCTTCGGAATCCATAACTAGTGTCACAGGAATGGTTCAAAACATAGTCAGCAAGGAGAGTCAGTCTTCTTGTACTTAAGTCGGCATTGTGCCTTTTCTATTTAATTCCGATTTCAATATCTGTGTTTCATCGTCAATAAGAAGGTCCAAGGGATACAGTAAACCTGAAGTGAATCATCGTAATCTATAACTAGTGTCACAGGAATGGTTCAAAACATAGTCAGTACGAAGAGTCTGTCTTCTGGTACTTAAGTCGGCATTGTGCATTTTGTATTTAATTCCGATGCAATTTCTGTATTTCATCGTCAATAAGAAGGTCAGAGGGATACAGTAAACCTGAAGTGAAGCATCGGAATTTTATAACAAGTGTCACAGGAATGGTTCAAAACAGTCAGTAAGAAGAGTCAGTCTTCTTGTACTTAAGTCGGCATTGTGCCTTTTGTATTTAATTCCGAAGCTATTTCTGCATTTCGTCGCCAATTAGAAGGTCCAAAGGATAAAGTAAGCCTGAAGTGAAGCATCGGAATCAATAACTAATGTCACAGGAATCGTTCAAAACATAGACAGTAGGCAGAGTCAGTCTTCTTGTACTTAAGTCGGCATTGTGCCTTTTGTATTTAATTCCGATGCAATTTCTGTGTTTCATCGTCAAAAAGAGGGTCAGAGGGATACAGTAAACCTGAAGTGAAGCATCGGAATCTGTAACCAGTGTCACAGGAATGGTTCAAAACATACACAGTAGGAAGAGTCAGTCTTCTTGAACTTAAGTTGGCATTGTGCCATTTGTATTTAATTCCGATGCAATTTCTGTGTTTCATCGTCAATAAGAAGGTCAGAGGGATACAGTAAACCTGAAGTGCAGCATCGGAATCTATAACTAGTGTCACAGGAATGGTTCTAAACATAGACAGTAAGAAGGGTCAGTCTTCTTGTACTTAAGTCGGCATTGTTCCTTTTATATTTAATTCCGATGCAATATCTGTGTTTCATCGTCAATAAGAAGGTGCAAGGGATACAGTAAACCTGAAGTGAAGCATCGCAATCTATAACTAGTGTCACAGGAATTGTTCTAAACATAGACAGTAAGAAGGGTCAGTCTTCTTGTACTTAAGTCGGCATTGTGCCTTTTGTATTTAATTCCGATGCAATTTCTGTGTTTCATCGTCAAAAAGAAGGTCAGAGGGATACAGTAAACCAAAAGTGAAGCCTCGGAATCTATAACTAGTGTCACAGGAATGGTTCAAAACATAGACAGTAGGAAGAGTCAGTCTTCTTGTACTTAAGTCGGCATTGTGCCTTTTCCATTTAATTCCGATGCAATTTCTATGTTTCATCGTCAATAAGAAGGTCCAAGGGATACAGTAAACCTGACTGAAGCATCGGATTCTATAACTAGTGTCACAGGAATGGTTCCAAACATAGACAGTAATAAGAGTTAGTCTTCTTGTACTTAAGTCGGCATTGTGCATTTTCTATTTAATTCCGATGCAAATTCTGTGTTTCATCGGCAATAAGAAGGTCAGAGGGATACAGTAAACCTGAAGTAAAGCATCGGAATCTATAACTAGTGTCACAGGAATGGTTCAAAACATAGTCAGTAAGAAGAGTTAGTCTTCTTGTACTTAAGTCGGCATTGTGCCTTTTCTATTTAATTCCGATGCAATATCTGTGCTTCATCGTCAATAAGAAGGTCAGAGGGATACAGTAAACCTGAAGTGAGGCATCGGAAACTATAACTAGTGTCACAGGAATGGTCCCAAGCATAGTCAGTAAGAAGTGTCAGTCTTCTTGCACTTATGTCGGCATTGTGCCTTTTCTATTTAATTCCGATGCAATTTCTGTGTTTCATCGTCAATGAGAAGGTCCAAGGGATACAGTAAACCTGAAGTGAAGCATCGTAATCTATAACTAGTGTCACAGGAATGGCTCAAATCATAGACAGTAAAAAGAGTCAGCCTTCTTGTACTTAAGTCGGCATTGTGCCTATTCTATTTAATTCCGATGCAATTTCTGCGTTTCATCGTCACTAAGAAGGTCAGAGGGATAAAGTAACCCTGAAGTGAAGCATCGTAATCTATAACTAGTGTCACAGGAATGGTTTAAAACATAGTCAGTAAGAAGAGTCAGTGTTCTTGTACTTAAGTCGGAATTGTGCCTTTTCTATTTAATTCCGATGCAAAATCTGTGTTTCATTGTCAATAAGAAGGTCAGAGGGATACAGTAAACCTGAAGTGAGGCAACGGAATCTATAACTAGTGTCACAGGAATGGTTCCAAACATAGTCAGTAAGAAGAGTGAGTCTTCTTTTACTTAAGTCGGCATTGAGCCTTTTCTATTTAATTCCGATGCAATTTCTGTGTTTCATCGTCAATAAGAAGGTCCAAGTAATACAGTAAAGCTGAAATGAATCATCGTAATCTATAACTACTGTCACAGGAATGGTTCATAACATAGTCAGTACGTAGAGTCAGTCTTCTTGTAATTAAGTCGGCATTGTGCCATTTGTATTTAATTCCGATGCAATTTCTGTGTTACATCGTCAATAAGAAGGTGAGAGGGCTACAGTAATCCTGAAGTGCAGCATCGGAATCTATAAATAGTGTCACAGGAATGGTTCTAAACATAGACAGTAAGAAGGGTCAGTCTTCTTGTACTTAAGTCGGCATTGTTCCTTTTGTATTTAATTCCGATGCAATATCTGTGTTTCATCGTCAATAAGAAGGTGCAAGGGATACAGTAAACCTGAAGTGGAGCATCGGAATCTATAACTAGTGTCACAGGAATTGTTCTAAACATAGACTGTAAGAAGGGTCAGTCTTCTTATACTTAAGTCGGCATTGTGCCTTTTGTATTTAATTCCGATGCAATTTCTGTGTTTCATCGTCAACAAGAAGGTCAGAGGGATACAGTAAACCTGAAGTGAAGCATCGGAATCTATAACTAGTGTCACAGGAATGGTTCAAAACAGTCAGTAAGAAGAGTCAATCATCTTGTACTTAAGTCGGCATTGTGCCTTTTGTTTTTAATTCCGATGCATTTTCTGTGTTTCATCGTCAATAAGAAGGTCCAATGGATACAGTATACCTGAAGTGAAGCATCGGAATCTATAACTAGCGTCACAGAAAAGGTTCAAAACATAGACAGTAAGAAGAGTCAGTCTTCTTGTACTTACGTCGGCAATGTGCCATTTGTATTTAATTCCGATGCAATTTCTGTGTTTCATCGTCAATAAGAAGGTCAGAGGGATACAGTAAACCTGAAGTGCAGCATCGGAATCTATAACTAGTGTCACAGGAATGGTTCTAAACATAGACAGTAAGAAGGGTGAGTCTTCTTGTACTTAAGTCGGCATTGTTCCTTTTGTATTTAATTCCGATGCAATATCTGTGTTTCATCGTCAATAAGAAGGTGCAAGGGATACAGTAAACCTGAAGTGAAGCATCGGAATCTATAACTAGTGTCACAGGAATGGTTCCAAACATAGTCAGAAAGAAGAGTCAGTCCTCATGTACTTAAGTCGGCATTGTGCCTTTTGTATTTAATTCCAATGCAATTTCTGTATTTCGTCGCCAATAAGAAGGTCCAAAGGAAACAGTAAACCTGAAGTGAAGCATCGGAATCTAAAACCAATGTCACAGGAATCTTTCAAAACATAGACAGTAGGAATAGTCAGTATACTTGTACATAAGTCGGCATTGTGCCTTTTGTATTTAATTCCGATGCAATTTGTGTGTTTCATCGCCAATAACAAGGTCCAACGGATACAGTAAACATGAAGTGAGCATCGGAATCTGTAACTAGTGTCACAGGAATGGTTCAAAACATAGACAGTAGGAAGGTTCAGTCTTCTTGTACTTAAGTCGGCATTGTACCTTTTCTATTTAATTCCGATGCAATTTCAGTGTTTCATCGTCAATTAGAATGTCAGAGGGATACAGTAACAATGAAGTGAAGCATCGGAATCTGTAACTAGCGTCACAGGAATGGTTCAAACATAGACAGAAAGAAGAGTCAGTCTTCTTGTACTTAAGTCGGCATTGTGCCTTTTCTATTTAATTCCGATGCAATTTCTGTGTTTCATCGTCAATAAAAAGGTCCAAGGGATACAGTAAACCTGAAGTGAAGCATCGGAATCAGAAACTAGTGTCACAGGAATGGTTCCAAACATAGTCAGTAAGAAGAGTCAGTCTTCTTGTCCTGAAGTCGGCATTGTGCCTTTTCTATTTAATTCCGATGCAATTTCTGTGTTTCATCGTCAATAAGAAGGTCAAAGGGATACAGTAAACCTGAAGTGAATCATCGTAGTCTATAACTAGTGTCACAGGAATGGTTCAAAACGTAGTCAGTACAAAGAGTCAGTCTTCTTGTACTTAAGTCGGCATTGTGCTTTTGTATTTAATTCCGATGCAATTTCTGTGTTTCATCGTCAATAAGAAGGTCAGAGGGATACAGTAAACCTGAAGTGAAGCATCGGATACTATAACTGGTGTCACAGGAGTGGTTCTAAACATAGACAGTATGAAGGGTCAGTCTTCTTGTACTTAAGTCGGCATTGTGCCTTTTGAATTTAATTCCGATGCAATATCTGTGTTTCATCGTCAATAAGAAGGTGCAAGGGATACAGTAAACCTGATGTGAAGCATTGGAATCTAAAACTAGTTTCACAGGAGTAGGTTAAAACATAGACAGTAAGAAGAGTCAGTCTTCTTGTACTTAAGTAGACATTGTGCCTTTGTATTTAATTCCGATGCAATTTCTGTGTTTCATCGTCAATAAGAAGGTTAGAGGGATACAGTAAACCTGAAGTGAAGCATCGGAATCTATAACTAGTGTCACAGGAATGGTTCAAAACATAGAAAGTAAGAAGAGTCAGTCCTCTAGTACTTAAGTCGGCAATGTGCCTTTTGTATTTAATTCCGATGCATTATCTGTGTTTCATCGTCAATAAGAAGGTCCAAGGGATACAGTAAACCAGAAGTGAAGCATCGGAATCTATAACTAGTGTCACAGGAATGTTTCACAACATAGACAGTAGGAAAAGTCAGTCTTCTTGTACTTAAGTCGGCATTGTACCTTTTCTATTTAATTCAGATGCAATTTCAGTGTTTCATCGTCAATAAGAATGTCAGAGGGATACAGTAACCCTGAAGTGAAGCATCTGAATCTGTAACTAGCGTCACAGGAATGGTTCAAACAAAGACAGAAAGAAGAGTCAGTCTTCTTGTACTTAAGTCGGCATTGTGCCTTTTCTATTTAATTCCGATGCAATTTCTGTGTTTCATCGTCAATAAGAAGGTCCAAGGGATACAGTAAACCTGAAGTGAATCATCGTAATCTATAACTAGTGTCACAGGAATGGTTCAAAACATAGTCAGTACGAAGAGTCAGTCTTCTTGTACTTAAGTCGGCATTGTGCCTTTTCTATTTAATTTCGATGCGATTTCTGTGTTTCATCGTCAGTAAGAAGGTCCAAGGGATACAGTAAACCTGAGTGAAGCATCGGAATCTATAACTAGTGTCACAGGAATGGTTCAAAACACAGACAGTAAGAAGAGTCAGTCCTCTTGTACTTAAGTCGGCAGTGTGCCTTTTCTGTTTCATTCCAATGCAATTTCTGTATTTCGTCGCCAATAAGAAGGTCCAAAGGAAACAGTAAACCTGAAGTGAAGCATCGGAATCTATAACTAATGTCACTGGAATCGTTAAAACATAGACAGTAGGAAGAGTCAGTCTTCTTGTACTTAAGTCGGCATTGTGCCTTTTGTATTTAATTCCGATGCAATTACTGTGTTTCATCGTCAATAAGAAGGTCCAACGGATACAGTAAACATGAAGTGAAGCATCGGAATCTATAACTAGTGTCACAGGAATGGTTCAATACATAGACAGTAGGAAGAGTCAGTCTTCTTGTACTGAAGTCGGCATTGTGCCTTTTCTGTTTAATTCCGATGCAATATCTGTGTTTCATCGTCAATAAGAAGGTCAGAGGGATACAGTAAACCTGAAGTGAGGCATCGGAATCTATAACTAGTGTCACAGGAATGGTTCCAAACATAGTCAGTAAGGAGAGTTAGTCTTCTTGTACTTAAGTCGGCATTGTGAATTTTCTATTTAATTCCGATGCAATTTCTGTGTTTCATCGTCAATAGGAAGGTCCAAGGGATAAAGTAAACATGAGGTGAATCATCGTAATCTATAACTAGTGTCACACGAATGGTTCAAAACGTAGTCAGTACGAAGAGTCAGTCTTCTTGTACATAAGTCGGCATTGTGCCTTTTGTATTTAATTCCGATGCAATTTCTGTGTTTCATCGTCAATAAGAAGGTCAGAGGGATACAGTAAACCTGAAGTGAAACATCGGATACTATAACTGGTGTCACAGGAGTGGTTCTAAACATAGACAGTATGAAGGGTCAGTCTTCTTGTCCTTAAGTCGGCATTGTGCCTTTTGAATTTAATTCCGATGCAATGCTGTGTTTCATCGTCAATAAGAAGGTGCAAGGGATACAGTAAACCTGAAGTGGAGCATTGGAATCTAAAACTACTTTCACAGGAGTAGGTCAAAACATAGACAGTGAGAAGAGTCAGTCTTCTTGTACTTAAGTAGACATTGTGCCTTTTGTATTTAATTCCGATGCAATTTCTGTGTTTCATCGTCAATACGAAGGTTAGAGGGATACAGTAAACCTGAAGTGAAGCATCGGATTCTATAACTAGTGGCACAGGAATGGTTCAAAACAGTCAGTAAGAAGAGTCAATCGTCTTGTACTCAAGTCGGCATTGTGCCTTTTGTATTTAATTCCGATGCATTTTCTGTTATTCATCGTCAATAAGAAGGGCCAAGGGATACAGTAAACCTGAAGTGAAGCATCGTAATCTGTAACTAGTGTCACAGGAATGGTTCAAAACATAGACAGTAGGAAGAGTCAGTCTTCTAGTACTTAAGTCGGCATTGTGCCTTTTGTATTTAATTCCGATGCAATTACTGTGTTTCATCGTCAATAAGAACGTCCAAGGGATACGGTAACCCTGAAGTGAAGCATCGGAATCTATAACTAGTGTCACAGGAATGGTCCAAAACATAGACAGTAGGAAGAGTCAGTCTTCTTGTACTTAAGTCGACATTGCACCTTTTCTAATTAATTCCGATGCAATTTCAGCGTTTCATCGTCAATAAGAATGTTAGAGGGATACAGTAACCCTGAAGTGAAGCATCGGAATCTGTAACTAGCGTCACAGGAATGGTTCAAAACATAGACAGAAAGAAGAGTCAGTCTTCTTGTACTTCTGTCGGCATTGTTCCTTTTCTATTTAATTGCGATGCAATTTCTGTGTTTCATCGTCAATAAGAAGGTCCAAGGGATACAGTAAACCTGAAGTGAAGCATCGGAATCTATAACTAGTGTCACAGGAGTGGTTCAAAGCATAGACAGTAAGAAGAGTCAGTCTTCTTGTACTTAAGTCGGCGTTGTGCCTTTTGTATTTAATTCCGATGCAATTTCTGTGTTTCATCGTCAATAAAAAGGTCCAAGGGATACAGTAAACCTGAAGTGAAGCATCGGAATCTGAAACTAGTGTCACAGGAATGGTTCCAAACATAGTCAGTAAGAAGAGTCAGTCTTCTTGTACTGAAGTCGGCATTGTGCCTTTTCTATTTAATTCCGATGCAATTTCTGTGTTTCATCGTCAATAAGAAGGTCAAAGGGATACAGTAAACCTGAAGTGAATCATCGTAATCTATAACTAGTGTCACAGGAATGGTTCAAAACGTAGTCAGTACGAAGAGTCAGTCTTCTTGTACTTAAGTCGGCATTGTGCTTTTGTATTTAATTCCGATGCAATTTCTGTGTTTCATCGTCAATAAGAAGGTCAGAGGGATACAGTAAACCTGAAGTGAAGCATCGGATACTATAACTGGTGTCACAGGAGTGGTTCTAAACATAGACAGTATGAAGGGTCAGTCTTCTTGTACTTAAGTCGGCATTGTGTCTTTTGAATTTAATTCCGATGCAATATCTGTGTTTCATCGTCAATAAGAAGGTGCAAGGGATACAGTAAACCTGAAGTGAAGCATTGGAATCTAAAACTAGTTTCACAGGAGTAGGTTAAAACATAGACAGTAAGAAGAGTCAGTCTTCTTGTACTTAAGTAGACATTGTGCCTTTGTATTTAATTCCGATGCAATTTCTGTGTTTCATCGTCAATAAGAAGGTTAGAGGGATACAGTAAACCTGAAGTGAAGCATCGGAATCTATAACTAGTGTCACAGGAATGGTTCAAAACATAGAAAGTAAGAAGAGTCAGTCCTCTAGTACTTAAGTCGGCAATGTGCCTTTTGTATTTAATTCCGATGCATTATCTGTGTTTCATCGTCAATAAGAAGGTCCAAGGGATACAGTAAACCAGAAGTGAAGCATCGGAATCTATAAATAGTGTCACAGGAATGGTTCAAAACATAGACAGTAGGAAGAGTCAGTCTTCTTGTACTTAAGTCGGCATTGTACCTTTTCTATTTAATTCAGATGCAATTTCAGTGTTTCATCGTCAATAAGAATGTCAGAGGGATACAGTAACCCTGAAGTGAAGCATCTGAATCTGTAACTAGCGTCACAGGAATGGTTCAAACAAAGACAGAAAGAAGAGTCAGTCTTCTTGTACTTAAGTCGGCATTGTGCCTTTTCTATTTAATTCCGATGCAATTTCTGTGTTTCATCGTCAATAAGAAGGTCCAAGGGATACAGTAAACCAGAAGTGAAGCATCGGAATCTATAACTAGTATCACAGGAATGGTTCAAAACATAGAGAGTAAGAAGAGTCAGTCTTCTTGTACTTAAGTCGGCAATGTGCCTTTTGTATTTAATTCCAATGCAATTTCTGTATTTCGCCGCCAATAAGAAGGTCCAAAGGATACAGTAAACCTGAAGTGAAGCATCGGAATCTATAACTAGTGTCACAGGAATGGTTCAAAACAGTCAGTAAGATGAGTCAGTCTTCTTGTACATAAATCGGCATTATGCCTTTTGTATTTAATTCCGATGCAATTTCTGTACTTCGTCGCACAATAAAAAAGGTCCAAAGGATACAGTAAACCTGAAGTGAAGCATCGGTATCTGTAACTAGTGTCACAGGAATCGTTCAAATCATAGACAGTAGGAAGAGTCAGTCTTCTTGTACTTAAGTCGGCATTGTGTCTTTTGTATTGAATTCCCATGCAATTTCTGTGTTACATCGTCAAAAAGATGGTCAGAAGGATACAGTAAACCTGAAGTGAAGCATCGTAATCTGTAACTAGTGTCACAGGAATGGTTCAAAACATAGACAGTAGGAAGAGTCAGTCTTCTAGTACTTAAGTCGGCATTGTGCCTTTTGTATTTAATTCCGATGCAATTACTGTGTTTCATCGTCAATAAGAACGTCCAAGGGATACGGTAACCCAGAAGTGAAGCATCGGAATCTATAACTAGTGTCACAGGAATGGTCCAAAACATAGACAGTAGGAAGAGTCAGTCTTCTTGTACTTAAGTCGACATTGCACCTTTTCTATTTAATTCCGATGCAATTTCTGCGTTTCATCGTCAATAAGTATGTTAGAGGGATACAGTAACCCTGAAGTGAAGCATCGGAATCTGTAACTAGCGTCACAGGAATGGTTCAAAACATAGACAGAAAGAAGAGTCAGTCTTCTTGTACTTCTGTCGGCATTGTTCCTTTTCTATTTAATTCCGATGCAATTTCTGTGTTTCATCGTCAATAAGAAGGTCCAAGGGATACAGTAAACCTGAAGTGAAGCATCGGAATCTATAACTAGTGTCACAGGAGTAGTTCAAAGCATAGACAGTAAGAAGAGTCAGTCTTCTTGTACTTAAGTCAGCATTGTGCCTTTTGTATTTAATTCCGATGCAATTACTTTGTTTCATCGTCAATAAGAAGGTCCAACGGATACAGTAAACATGAAGTGAAGCATCGGAATCTATAACTAGTGTCACACAAATGGTTCAATACATAGACAGTAGGAAGAGTCAGTCTTCTTGTACTGAAGTCGGCATTGTGCCTTTTCTGTTTAATTCCGATGCAATATCTGTGTTTCATCGTCAATAAGAAGGTCAGAGGGATACAGTAAACCTGAAGTGAGGCATCGGAATCTGTAACTAGTGTCACAGGAATGGTTCCAAACATAGTCAGTAAGAAGAGTTAGTCTTCTTGTACTTACGTCGGCATTGTGCCTTTTCTATTTAATTCCAATGCAATTTCTGTGTTTCATCGTCAATAAGAAGGTCCAAGGGATAAAGTAAACATGAGGTGAATCATCGTAATCTATAACTAGTGTCACACGAATGGTTCAAAACGTAGTCAGTACGAAGAGTCAGTCTTCTTGTACTTAAGTCGGCATTGTGCCTTTTGTATTTAATTCCGATGCAATTTCTGTGTTTCATCGTCAATAAGAAGGTCAGAGGGATACAGTAAACCTGAAGTGAAGCATCGGATACTATAACTGGTGTCACAGGAGTGGTTCTAAACATAGACAGTATGAAGGGTCAGTCTTCTTGTACTTAAGTCGGCATTGTGCCTTTTGAATTTAATTCCGATGCAATATCTGTGTTTCATCGTCAATAAGAAGGTGCAAGGGATACAGTAAACCTGAAGTGAAGCATTGGAATCTAAAATTAGTTTCACAGGAGTAGGTTAAAACATAGACAGTAAGAAGAGTCAGTCTTCTTGTACTTAAGTAGACATTGTGCCTTTTGTATTTAATTCCGATGCAATTTCTGTGTTTCATCGTCAATAAGAAGGTTAGAGGGATACAGTAAACCTGAAGTGAAGCATCGGAATCTATAACTAGTGTCACAGGAATGGTTCAAAACATAGAAAGTAAGAAGAGTCAGTCCTCTTGTACTTAAGTCGGCAATGTGCCTTTTGTATTTAATTCCGATGCATTATCTGTGTTTCATCGTCAATAAGAAGGTGCAAGGGATACAGTAAACCAGAAGTGAAGCATCGGAATCTATAACTAGTGTCAAAGGAATGGTTCAAAACATAGACAGTAGGAAGAGTCAGTCTTCTCGTACTTAAGTCGGCATTGTACCTTTTCTATTTAATTCAGATGCAATTTCAGTGTTTCATCGTCAATAAGAATGTCAGAGGGATACAGTAACCCTGAAGTGAAGCATCTGAATCTGTAACTAGCGTCGCAGGAATGGTTCAAACGAAGACAGAAAGAACAGTCAGTCTTCTTGTACTTAAGTCGGCATTGTGCCTTTTCAATTTAATTCCGATGCAATTTCTGTGTTTCATCGTCAATAAGAAGGTCCAAGGGATACAGTAAACGTGAAGTGAATCATCGTAATCTTTAACTAGTGTCACAGGAATGGTTCAAAACATAGTCAGTACAAAGAGTCAGTCTTCTTGTACTTAAGTCGGCATTGTGCCTTTTCTATTTAATTCCGATGCAATTTCTGTGTTTCATCGTCAATAAGAAGGTCCAAGGGATACAGTAAACCAGAAGTGAAGCATCGGAATCTATAACTAGTGTCACAGGAATGGTTCAAAACACAGACAGTAAGAAGAGTCAGTCCTCTTGTACTTAAGTCGGCAATGTGCCTTTTCTATTTCATTCCAATGCAATTTCTGTATTTCGTCGCCAATAAGAAGGTCCAAAGGAAACAGTAAACCTGAAGTGAAGCATCAGAATCTAAAACTAATGTCACAGGAATCGTTCAAAACATAGACAGTAGGAAGAGTCAGTCTACTTGTACTTAAGTCGGCATTATGCCTTTTGTATTTAATTCCGATGCAATTTGTGTGTTTCATCGCCAATAACAAGGTCCAACGGATACAGTAACCATGAAGTGAAGCATCGGAATCTGTAACTAGTGTCACAGGAATGGTTCAAAACATGGACAGTAGGAAGAGTCAGTCTTCTTGTACTTAGGTCGGCATTGTACCTTTTCTATTTAATTCCGATGCAATTTCAGTGTTTCATCGTCAATAAGAATGTCAGAGGGATACAGTAACAATGAAGTGAAGCATCGGAATCTGTAACTAGCGTCACAGGAATGGTTCAACCATAGACAGAAAGAAGAGTCAATCTTCTTGTACTTAAGTCGGCATTGTGCCTTTTCTATTTAATTCCGATGCAATTTCTGTGTTTCATCGTCAATAAGAAGGTCCAAGGGATACAGTGAACCTGAAGTGAAGCATCGGAATCTGAAACTAGTGTCACAGGAATGGTTCCAAACATAGTCAGTAAGAAGAGTCAGTCTTCTTGTACTGAAGTCGGCATTGTGCCTTTTCTATTTAATTCCGATGCAATTTCTGTGTTTCATCGTCAATAAGAAGGTCAAAGGGATACAGTAAACCTGAAGTGAATCATCGTAATCTATAACTAGTGTCACAGGAATGGTTCAAAACATAGTCAGTACGAAGAGTCAGTCTTCTTGTACTTAAGTCGCCATTGTTCCCTTTGTACTTAATTCAGATGCATTTTCTGTGTTTCATCGTCAATAAGAAGGTCCAAGGGGTACAGTAAACCAGAAGTGAAGCATCGGAATCTATAACTAGTGTCACAGGAATGGTTCAAAACATAGTCAGTACGAAGAGTCAGTCTTCTTGTACTTAGGTCGGCATTGTACCTTTTCTATTTAATTCCGATGCAATTTCAGTGTTTCATTGTCAATAAGAATGTCAGAGGGAAAGAGTTACCCTGATGTGAAGCATCGGAATCATTAACTAGTGTCACAGGAATGGTTCACAACATAGTCAGTAAGAAGAGTCGGTCTTCTTGTACTGAAGTCGGCATTGTGGCTTTTCTGTTTAATTCCGATGCAATATCTGTGTTTCATCGTCAATAAGAAGGTCAGAGGGATACAGTAAACCTGAAGTGAGGCATCGGAATCTATAACTAGTGTCACAGGAATGGTTCCAAACATAGTCAGTAAGAAGAGTTAGTCTTCTTGTACTTAAGTCGGCATTGTGCCTTTTCTATTTAATTCCGATGCAATTTCTGTGTTTCATCGTCAATAAGAAGGTCCAAGGGATAAAGTGAACATGAGGTGAATCATCGTAATCTATAACTAGTGTCACACGAATGGTTCAAAACGTAGTCAGTACGAAGAGTCAGTCTTCTTGTACTTAAGTCGGCATTGTGCCTTTTGTATTTAATTCCGATGCAATTTCTGTGTTTCATCGTTTATAAGAAGGTCAGAATGATACAGTAAACCTGAAGTGAAGCATCGGATACAATAACTGGTGTCACAGGACTGGTTCTAAACATAGACAGTATGAAGGGTCAGTCTTCTTGTACTTAAGTCGGCATTGTGCCTTTTGAATTTAATTCCGATGCAATATCTGTGTTTCATCGTCAATAAGAAGGTGCAAGGGATACAGTAAACCTGAAGTGAAGCATTGGAATCTAAAACTAGTTTCACAGGCGTAGGTCAAAGCATAGACAGTGAGAAGAGTCAGTCTTCTTGTACTTAAGTAGACATTGTGCCTTTTGTATTTAATTCCGATGCAATTTCTGTGTTTCATCGTCAATAAGAAGGTTAGAGGGATACAGTAAACCTGAAGTGAAGCATCGGAATCTATAACTAGTGGCACAGGAATGGTTCAAAACAGTCAGTAAGAAGAGTCAATCGTCTTGTACTTAAGTCGGCATTGCGCCTTTTGTATTTAATTCCGATGCATTTTCTGTTATTCATCGTCAATAAGAAGGTCCAAGGGATACAGTAAACCTGAAGTGAAGCATCGGAATCTATAACTAGTGTCACAGGAATGGTTCAAATAATAGACAGTAAGAAGAGTCAGTCTTCTTGTACTTAAGTCGGCAATGTGCCTTTTGTATTTAATTCCAATGCAAATTCTGTATTTCGCCGCCAATAAGAAGGTCCAAAGGATACAGTAAACCTGAAGTGAAGCATCGGAATCTATAACTAGTGTCACAGGAATGGTTCAAAACATAGACAGAAAGAAGAGTCAGTCTTCTTGTACTTCTGTCGGCATTGTTCCTTTTCTATTTAATTCCGATGCAATTTCTGTGTTTCATCGTCAATACGAAGGTCCAAGGGATACAGTAAACCTGAAGTGAAGCATCGGAATCTATAACTAGTGTCACAGGAGTGGTTCAAAGCATAGACAGTAAGAAGAGTCAGTCTTCTTGTACTTAAGTCGGCATTGTGCCTTTTGTATTTAATTTCGATGCAATTACTGTGTTTCATCGTCAATAAGAAGGTCCAACGGATACAGTAAACATGAAGTGAAGCATTGGAATCTATAACTAGTGTCACAGGAATGGTTCAATACATAGACAGTAGGAAGAGTCAGTCTTCTTGTGCTGAAGTCGGCATTGTGCCTTTTCTGTTTAATTCCGATGCAATATCTGTGTTTCATCGTCAATAAGAAGGTCAGAGGGATACAGTAAACCTGAAGTGAGGCATCGGAATCTATAACTAGTGTCACAGGAATGGTTCCAAACATAGTCAGTAAGAAGAGTTAGTCTTCTTGTACTTAAGTCGGCATTGTGCCTTTTCCATTTAATTCCGATGCAATTTCTGTGTTTCATCGTCAATAAGAAGGTCCAAGGGATAAAGTAAACATGAGGTGAATCATCGTAATCTATAACTAGTGTCACACGAATGGTTCAAAACGTAGTCAGTACGAAGAGTCAGTCTTCTTGTACTTAAGTCGGCATTGTGCCTTTTGTATTTAATTCCGATGCAATTTCTGTGTTTCATCGTCAATAAGAAGGTCAGAGGGATACAGTAAACCTGAAGTGAAGCATCGGATACTATAACTGGTGTCACAGGAGCGGTTCTAAACGTAGACTGTATGAAGGGTCAGTCTTCTTGTACTTAAGTCGGCATTGTGCCTTTTGAATTTAATTCCGATGCAATATCTGTGTTTCATCGTCAATAAGAAGGTGCAAGGGATACAGTAAACCTGAAGTGAAGCATTGGAATCTAAAACTAGTTTCACAGGAGTAGGTTAAAACATAGACAGTAAGAAGAGTCAGTCTTCTTGTACTTAAGTAGACATTGTGCCTTTTGTATTTAATTCTAATGCAATTTCTGTGTTTCATCGTCAATAAGAAGGTTAGAGGGATACAGTAAACCTGAAGTGAAGCATCGGAATCTATAACTAGTGTCACAGGAATGGTTCAAAACATAGAAAGTAAGAAGAGTCAGTCCTCTTGTGTTTAAGTCGGCAATGTGCCTTTTGCATTTAATTCCGATGCATTATCTGTGTTTCATCGTCAATAAGAAGGTCCAAGGGATACAGTAAACCAGAAGTGAAGCATCGGAATCTATAACTAGTGTCACAGGAATGGTTCAAAACATAGACAGTAGGAAGAGTCAGTCTTCTTGTACTTAAGTCGGCATTGTACCTTTTCTATTTAATTCAGATGCAATTTCAGTGTTTCATCGTCAATAAGAATGTCAGAGGGATACAGTAACCCTGAAGTGAAGCATCTGAATCTGTAACTAGCGTCACAGGAATGGTTCAAACAAAGACAGAAAGAAGAGTCAGTCTTCTTGTACTTAAGTCGGCATTGTGCCATTTCAATTTAATTCTGATGCAATTTCTGTGTTTCATCGTCAATAAGAAGGTCCAAGGGATACAGTAAACGTGAAGTGAATCATCGTAATCTATAACTAGTGTCACAGGAATGGTTCAAAACATAGTCAGTACAAAGAGTCAGTCTTCTTGTACTTAAGTCGTCATTGTTCCTTTTCTATTTAATTCCGATGCAATTTCTGTGTTTCATCGTCAATAAGAAGGTCCAAGGGATACAGTAAACCAGAAGTGAAGCATCGGAATCTATAACTAGTGTCACTGGAATGGTTGAAAACACAGACAGTAAGAAGAGTCAGTCCTCTTGTACTTAAGTCGGCAATGTGCCTTTTCTATTTCATTCCAATGCAATTTCTGTATTTCGTCGCCAATAAGAAGGTCCAAAGGAAACAGTAAACCGGAAGTGAAGCATCAGAATCTAAAACTAATGTCACAGGAATCGTTCAAAACATAGACAGTAGGAAGAGTCAGTCTAATTGTACTTAAGTCGGCATTATGAATTTTGTATTTAATTCCGATGCAATTTGTGTGTTTCATCGCCAATAACAAGGTCCAACGGATACAGTAACCATGAAGTGAAGCATCGGAATCTGTAACTAGTGTCACAGGAATGGTTCAAAACATAGACAGTAGGAAGAGTCAGTCTTCTTGTACTTAAGTCGGCATTGTACCTTTTCTATTTAATTCAGATGCAATTTCAGTGTTTCATCGTCAATAAGAATGTCAGAGGGATACAGTAACCCTGAAGTGAAGCATCTGAATCTGTAACTAGCGTCACAGGAATGGTTCAAACAAAGACAGAAAGAAGAGTCAGTCTTCTTGTACTTAAGTCGGCATTGTGCCTTTTCAATTTAATTCCGATGCAATTTCTGTGTTTCATCGTCAATAAGAAGGTCCAAGGGATACAGTAAACGTGAAGTGAATCATCGTAATCTATAACTAGTGTCACAGGAATGGTTCAAAACATAGTCAGTACAAAGAGTCAGTCTTCTTGTACTTAAGTCGTCATTGTTCCTTTTCTATTTAATTCCGATGCAATTTCTGTGTTTCATCGTCAATAAGAAGGTCCAAGGGATACAGTAAACCAGAAGTGAAGCATCGGAATCTATAACTAGTGTCACTGGAATGGTTCAAAACACAGACAGTAAGAAGAGTCAGTCCTCTTGTACTTAAGTCGGCAATGTGCCTTTTCTATTTCATTCCAATGCAATTTCTGTATTTCGTCGCCAATAAGAAGGTCCAAAGGAAACAGTAAACCTGAAGTGAAGCATCAGAATCTAAAACTAATGTCACAGGAATCGTTCAAAACATAGACAGTAGGAAGGGTCAGTCTAATTGTACTTAAGTCGGCATTATGCCTTTTGTATTTAATTCCGATGCAATTTGTGTGTTTCATCGCCAATAACAAGGTCCAACGGATACAGTAACCATGAAGTGAAGCATCGGAATCTGTAACTAGTGTCACAGGAATGGTTCAAAACATAGACAGTAGGAAGAGTCAGTCTTCTTGTACTTAGGTCGGCATTGTACCTTTTCTATTTAATTCCGATGCATTTTCAGTGTTTCATCGTCAATAAGAATGTCAGAGGGATACAGTAACAATGAAGTGAAGCATCGGAATCTGTAACTAGCGTCACAGGAATGGTTCAAACATAGACAGAAAGAAGAGTCAATCTTCTTGTACTTAAGTCGGCATTGTGCCTTTTCTATTTAATTCCGATGCAATTTCTGTGTTTCATCGTCAATAAGAAGGTCCAAGGGATACAGTGAACCTGAAGTGAAGCATCGGAATCTGAAACTAGTGTCACAGGAATGGTTCCAAACATAGTCAGTAAGAAGAGTCAGTCTTCTTGTACTGAAGTCGGCATTGAGCCTTTTCTATTTAATTCCGATGCAATTTCTGTGTTTCATCGTCAATAAGAAGGTCAAAGGGATACAGTAAACCTGAAGTGAATCATCGTAATCTATAACTAGTGTCACAGGAATGGTTCAAAACATAGTCAGTACGAAGAGTCAGTCTTCTTGTACTTAAGTCGCCATTGTGCCTTTTGTACTTAATTCCGATGCATTTTCTGTGTTTCATCGTCAATAAGAAGGTCCAAGGGGTACAGTAAACCAGAAGTGAAGCATCGGAATCTATAACTAGTGTCACAGGAATGGTTCAAAACATAGTCAGTACGAAGAGTCAGTCTTCTTGTACTTAGGTCGGCATTGTACCTTTTCTATTTAATTCCGATGCAATTTCAGTGTTTCATTGTCAATAAGAATGTCAGAGGGAAACAGTTACCCTGAAGTGAATCATCGTAATCTATAACTAGTGTCACAGGAATGGTTCAAAACATAGTCAGTACGAAGAGTCAGTCTTCTTGTACTTAAGTCGCCATTGTGCCTTTTGTACTTAATTCCGATGCATTTTCTGTGTTTCATCGTCAATAAGAAGGTCCAAGGGGTACAGTAAACCAGAAGTGAAGCATCGGAATCGTTAACTAGTGTCACAGGAATGGTTCACAACATAGTCAGTAAGAAGAGTCGGTCTTCTCGTACTGAAGTCGGCATTGTGCCTTTTCTGTTTAATTCCGATGCAATATCTGTGTTTCATCGTCAATAAGAAGGTCAGAGGGATACAGTAAACCTGAAGTGAGGCATCGGAATCTATAACTAGTGTCACAGGAATGGTTCCAAACATAGTCAGTAAGAAGAGTTAGTCTTCTTGTACTTAAGTCGGCATTGTGCCTTTTCTATTTAATTCCGATGCAATTTCAGTGTTTCATCAGCAATAATAATGTTAGAGGGATACAGTAACCTTGAAGTGAAGCATCGGAATCTCTAACTAGCGTCACAGGAATGGTTCAAAACATAGACAGAAAGAAGAGTCAGTCTTCTTGTACTTCTGTCGGCATTGTTCCTTTTCTATTTAATTCCGATGCAATTTCTGTGTTTCATCGTCAATAAGAAGGTCCAAGGGATACAGTAAACCTGAAGTGAAGCATCGGAATCTATAACTAGTGTCACAGGAGTGGTTCAAAGCATAGACAGTAAGAAGAGTCAGTCTTCTTGTACTTAAGTCGGCATTGTGCCTTTTGTACTTAATACCGATGCAATATCTGTGTTTCATCGTCAATAAGAAGGTGCAAGGGATACAGTAAATCTGAAGTGACACATCGGAATCTATAACTAGTGTCACAGGAATGGTTCAAAACGTAGACAGTAAGAAGAGTCAGTCTTCTTGTACTTAAGTCGGCATTGTGCTTTTTATGTTTAATTCCGATGCAATTTCTGTGTTTCATCGTCAATATGAAGGTCAGAGGGATACAGTAAACCTGAAGTGAAGCATCGGAATCTATAACTAGTGTCACAGAAATGGATCAAAATAGTCAGTAAGAAGAGTCAATCTTCTTGCACTTAAGACGGCATTGTGCCTTTTGTATTTAATTCCGTTGCATTTTCTGTGTTTCATCGTCAATAATAAGGTCCAAAGGATACAGTAAACCTGAAGTGAAGCATCGGAATCTATAACTAATGTCACAGGAATCGTTCAAAACATAGACTGTAGGAAGAGTCAGTCTTCTTGTACTTAAGTCGGCATTGTGCCTTTTGTGTTTAATTCCAATGCAATTTCTGCGTTTCATCGTCAAAAAGAAGGTCAGAGGGATACAGTAAACCTGAAGTGAAGCATCGGATCTATAACAAGTGTCACGGGAATGGTTCAAAACAGTCAGTAAGAAGAGTCAGTCTTCTTGTACTTAAGTCGGCATTGTGCCTTTTGTATTTAATTCCGAAGCTATTTCTGCATTTCGTCGGCAATTAGAAGGTCCAAAGGATATAGAAAACCTGAAAGGAAGCATCGGAATCAATAACTAATGTTACAGGAATCGTTCAAAGCATTGACAGTAGGAAGAGTCAGTCTTCTTGTTCTTAAGTCGGCATTGTGCCTTTTGTATTTAATTCCGATGCAATTTCTGTGTTTCATCGTTAAAAGAAGGTCAGTGGGATACCGTAAACCTGAAGTGAAACATCGGAATCTGTAACTAGTGTCACAGGAATGGTTCAAAGCATAGTCAGTAAGAAGGGTCAGTCTTCTTGTTCTTAAGTCGGCATTGTGCCTTTTCTATTTAATTCCGATGCAATTTCTGTGTTTCATCGTCAATAAGAACGTCCAAGGGATACAGTAAACCTGAAGTGAAGCATCGGAATCTATAACTAGTGTCACAGGAATGGTTCAAAACATAGACAGTAGGGAGAGTCAGTCTTCTTGTACTTTAGTCGGCATTGTGCCTTTTCTATTTAATTCCGATGCAATTTCAGTGTTTCGTCGTCAATAAGAATGTCAGAGGTATACAGTAACCCTGAAGTGAAGCATCGGAATCTGTAACTAGCGTCACAGGAATGGTTCAAAACATAGACAGAAAGAAGAGTCAGTATTCTTGTACTTCAGTCGGCTTTGTTCGTTTTCTATTTAATTCCAATGCAATTTCTGTGTTTCATCGTCAATAAGAAGGTCCAAGGGATACAGTAAACCTGAAGTGAAGCATCGGAATCTATAACTAGTGTCACAGGAGTGGTTCAAAGCATAGACAGTAAGAAGAGTCAGTCTTCTTGTACTTAAGTCGGCATTGTGCCTTTTGTACTTAATACCGATGCAATATCTGTGTTTCATCGTCAATAAGAAGGTGCAAGGGATACAGTAAATCTGAAGTGAAGCATCGGAATCTATAACTAGTGTCACAGGAATGGTTCAAAACGTAGACAGTAATAAGGGTAAGTTTTCTTGTACTTAAGTCGGCATTGTGCCTTTTGTACTTAATACCGATGCAATATCTGTGTTTCATCGTCAATAAGAAGGTGCAAGGGATACAGTAAATCTGATGTGAAGCATCGGAATCTATAACTAGTGTCACAGGAATGGTTCAAAACGTAGCCAGTAAGAAGAGTCAGTCTTCTTGTACTTAAGTCGACATTGTGACTTTTGTATTTAATTCCGAAGGTATTTCTGCATTTCGTCGCCAATTAGAAGGTCGAAAGGATACAGTAAACCTGGAGGGAAGCATCGGAATCAATAACTAATGTCACAGGAATGGTTCAAAACGTAGCCAGTAAGATGAGTCAGTCTTCTTGTACTTAAGTCGACATTGTACCTTTTATATTTAATTCCGAAGCAATTTCTGTGTTTCATCGTCAATATGAAGGTCAGAGGGATACCGTAAACCTGAAGTGAAACATCGGAATCTGTAACTAGTGTCACAGGAATGGTTCAAAACATAGTCAGTAAGGAGGGTCAGTCTTCTTGTACTTAAGTCGGCATTGTGCCTTTTGTGTTTAGTTCCGATGCAATTTCTGAGTTTCATCGTCAAAAAGAAGGTCAGAGGGATACAGTAAACCTGAAGTGAAGTATCGGAATCTATAACAAGTGTCACAGGAATGGTTCAAAACAGTCAGTAAGAAGAGTCAGTTTTCTTGTACTTAAGTCGGCATTGTGCCTTTTGTATTTAATTCCGAAGCTATTTCTGCATTTCGTCGCCAATTAGAAGGTCCAAAGGATACAGTAAACCTGAAGTGAAGCATCGGAATCTATAACTAGTGTCACAGGAATGGTCCAAAACATAGACAGTAGGAAGAGTCAGTCTTCTTGTACTTAAGTCGACATTGTACCATTTCTATTTAATTCCGATGCAATTTCTGCGTTTCATCGTCAATAAGAATGTTAGAGGGATACAGTAACCCTGAAGTGAAGCATCGGAATCTGTAACTAGCGTCACAGGAATGGTTCAAAACATAGACAGAAAGAAGAGTCAGTCTTCTTGTACTTCTGTCGGCATTGTTCCTTTTCTATTTAATTCCGATGCAATTTCTGTGTTTCATCGTCAATAAGAAGGTCCAAGGGATACAGTAAAACTGAAGTGAAGCATCGGAATCTATAACTAGTGTCACAGGAGTGGTTCAAAGCATAGACAGTAAGAAGAGTCAGTCTTCTTGTACTTAAGTCGGCATTGTGCCTTTTGTATTTAATTCCGATGCAATTACTGTGTTTCATCGTCAATAAGAAGGTCCAACGGATACAGTAAACATGAAGTGAAGCATCGGAATCTATAACTAGTGTCACAGGAATGGTTCAATACATAGACAGTAGGAAGAGTCAGTCTTCTTGTACTGAAGTCGGCATTGTGCCTTTTCTGTTTAATTCCGATGCAATATCTGTGTTTCATCGTCAATAAGAAGGTCAGAGGGATACAGTAAACCTGAAGTGAGGCATCGGAATCTATAACTAGTGTCACAGGAATGGTTCCAAACATAGTCAGTAAGAAGAGTTAGTCTTCTTGTACTTAAGTCGGCATTGTGCCTTTTCTATTTAATTCCGATGCAATTTCTGTGTTTCATCGTCAATAAGAAGGTCCAAGGGATAAAGTAAACATGAGGTGAATCATCGTAATCTATAACTAGTGTCACACGAATGGTTCAAAACGTAGTCAGTACGAAGAGTCAGTCTTCTTGTACTTAAGTCGGCATTGTGCCTTTTGTATTTAATTCCAATGCAATTTCTGTGTTTCATCGTCAATAAGAAGGTCAGAGGGATACAGTAAACCTGAAGTGAAGCATCGGATACTATAACTGGTGTCACAGGAGTGGTTCTAAACATAGACAGTTTGAAGGGTCAGTCTTCTTGTACTTAAGTCGGCATTGTGCCTTTTGAATTTAATTCCGATGCAATATCTGTGTTTCATCGTCAATAAGAAGGTGCAAGGGATACAGTAAACCTGAAGTGAAGCATTGGAATCTAAAACTAGTTTCACAGGAGTAGGTTAAGACATAGACAGTAAGATGAGTCAGTCTTCTTGTACTTAAGTAGACATTGTGCCTTTTGTATTTAATTCCGATGCAATTTCTGTGTTTCATCGTCAATAAGAAGGTTAGAGGGATACAGTAAACCTGAAGTGAAGCATCGGAATCTATGACTAGTGTCACAGGAATGGTTCAAAACATAGAAAGTAAGAAGAGTCAGTCCTCTTGTGTTTAAGTCGGCAATGTGCCTTTTGTATTTAATTCCGATGCATTATCTGTGTTTCATCGTCAATAAGAAGGTCCAAGGGATACAGTAAACCAGAAGTGAAGCATCGGAATCTATAACTAGTGTCACAGGAATGGTTCAAAACATAGACAGTAGGAAAAGTCAGTCTTCTTGTACTTAAGTCGGCATTGTACCTTTTCTATTTAATTCAGACGCAATTTCAGTGTTTCATCGTCAATAAGAATGTCAGAGGGATACAGTAACCCTGAAGTGAAGCATCTGAATCTGTAACTAGCGTCACAGGAATGGTTCAAACAAAGACAGAAAGAACAGTCAGTCTTCTTGTACTTAAGTCGGCATTGTGCCTTTTCAATTTAATTCCGATGCAATTTCTGTGTTTCATCGTCAATAAGAAGGTCCAAGGGATACAGTAAACGTGAAGTGAATCATCGTAATCTATAACTAGTGTCACAGGAATGGTTCAAAACATAGTCAGTACAAAGAGTCAGTCTTCTTGTACTTAAGTCGTCATTGTTCCTTTTCTATTTAATTCCGATGCAATTTCTGTGTTTCATCGTCAATAAGAAGGTCCAAGGGATACAGTAAACCAGAAGTGAAGCATCGGAATCTATAACTAGTGTCACTGGAATGGTTCAAAACACAGACAGTAAGAAGAGTCAGTCCTCTTGTACTTAAGTCGGCAATGTGCCTTTTCTATTTCAGTCCAATGCAATTTCTGTATTTCGTCGCCAATAAGAAGGTCCAAAGGAAACAGTAAACCTGAAGTGAAGCATCAGAATCTAAAACTAATGTCACAGGAATCGTTCAAAACATAGACAGTAGGAAGAGTCAGTCTACTTGTACTTAAGTCGGCATTATGCCTTTTGTATTTAATTCCGATGCAATTTGTGTGTTTCATCGCCAATAACAAGGTCCAACGGATACAGTAACCATGAAGTGAAGCATCGGAATCTGTAACTAGTGTCACAGGAATGGTTCAAAACATAGACAGTAGGAAGAGTCAGTCTTCTTGTACTTAGGTCGGCATTGTGCCTTTTGTACTTAATTCCGATGCATTTTCTGTGTTTCATCGTCAATAAGAAGGTCCAAGGGATACAGTGAACCTGAAGTGAAGCATCGGAATCTGAAACTAGTGTCACAGGAATGGTTCCAAACATAGTCAGTAAGAAGAGTCAGTCTTCTTGTACTTAAGTCGCCATTGTGCCTTTTGTACTTAATTCCGATGCATTTTCTGTGTTTCATCGTCAATAAGAAGGTCCAAGGGGTACAGTAAACCAGAAGTGAAGCATCGGAATCTATAACTAGTGTCACAGGAATGGTTCAAAACATAGTCAGTACGAAGAGTCAGTCTTCTTGTACTTAGGTCGGCATTGTACCTTTTCTATTTAATTCCGATGCAATTTCAGTGTTTCATTGTCAATAAGAATGTCAGAGGGAAACAGGTACCCTGATGTGAAGCATCGGAATCATTAACTAGTGTCACAGGAATGGTTCACAACATAGTCAGTAAGAAGAGTCGGTCTTCTTGTACTGAAGTCGGCATTGTGCCTTTTCTGTTTAATTCCGATGCAATATCTGTGTTTCATCGTCAATAAGAAGGTCAGAGGGATACAGTAAACCTGAAGTGAGGCATCGGAATCTACAACTAGTGTCACAGGAATGGTTCCAAACATAGTCAGTAAGAAGAGTTAGTCTTCTTGTACTTAAGTCGGCATTGTGCCTTTTCTATTTAATTCCGATGCAATTTCTGTGTTTCATCGTCAATAAGAAGGTCCAAGGGATAAAGTAAACATGAGGTGAATCATCGTAATCTATAACTAGTGTCACACGAATGGTTCAAAACGTAGTCAGTACGAAGAGTCAGTCTTCTTGTACTTAAGTCGGCTTTGTGCCTTTTGAATTTAATTCCGATGCAATATCTGTGTTTCATCGTCAATAAGAAGGTGCAAGGGATACAGTAAACCTGAAGTGAAGCATTGGAATCTAAAACTAGTTTCACAGGAGTAGGTCAAAGCATAGACAGTGAGTAGAGTCAGTCTTGTTGTACTTAAGTGGACATTGTGCCTTTTGTATTTAATTCCGATGCAATTTCTGTGTTTCATCGTCAATAAGAAGGTTAGAGGGATACAGTAAACCTGAAGTGAAGCATCGGAATCTATAACTAGTGGCACAGGAATGGTTCAAAACAGTCAGTAAGAAGAGTCAATCGTCTTGTACTTAAGTCGGCATTGTGCCTTTTGTATTTAATTCCGATGCATTTTCTGTTATTCTTCGTCAATAAGAAGGTCCAGGGGATACAGTAAACCTGAAGTGAAGCATCGGAATCTATAACTAGTGTCACAGGAATGGTTCAAATAATAGACAGTAAGAAGAGTCAGTCTTCTTGTACTTAAGTCGGCAATGTGCCTTTTGTATTTAATTCCAATGCAAATTCTGTATTTCGCCGCCAATAAGAAGGTCCAAAGGATACAGTAAACCTGAAGTGAAGCATCGGAATCTATAACTAGTGTCACAGGAATGGTTCAAAACAGTCAGTAAGATGAGTCAGTCTTCTTGTACATAAGTAGGCATTATGCCTTTTGTATTTAATTTTGATGCAATTTCTGTACTTCGTCGCCAATAAAAAAGGTCCAAAGGATACAGTAAACCTGAAGTGAAGCATCGGTATCTATAACTAATGTCACAGGAATCGTTCAAATCGTAGACAGTAGGATGAGTCAGTCTTCTTGTACTTAAGTCGGCATTGTGCCTTTTGTATTGAATTCCCATGCAATTTCTGTGTTTCATCATCAAAAAGAAGGTCAGAAGGATACAGTAAACCTAAAGTGAAGCATCGTAATCTGTAACTAGTGTCACAACAATGGTTCAAAACATAGACAGTAGGAAGAGTCAGTCTTTTTGTACTTAAGTCGGCATTGTGCTTTTTGTATTTAATTCCGATGCAATTACTGTGTTTCATCGTCAATAATAACGTCCAAAGGATACAGTAGCCCTGAAGTGAAGCATCGGAATCTATAACTAGTGTCACAGGAATGGTCCAAAACATAGACAGTAGGAAGTGCCAGTGTTCTTGTACTTAAGTCGACATTGTACCTTTTCTATTTAATTCCGATGCAATTTCAGTGTTTCATCAGCAATAAGAACGTTAGAGGGATACAGTAACCTTGAAGTGAAGCATCGGAATCTGTAACTAGCGTCACAGGAATGGTTCAAAACATAGACAGAAAGAAGAGTCAGTCTTCTTGTACTTCTGTCGGCATTGTTCCTTTTCTATTTAATTCCGATGCAATTTCTGTGTTTCATCGTCAATAAGAAGGTCCAAGGGATACAGTAAACCTGAAGTGAAGCATCGGAATCTATAACTAGTGTCACAGGAGTGGTTCAAAGCATAGACAGTAAGAAGAGTCAGTCTTCTTGTACTTAAGTCGGCATTGTGCCTTTTGTACTTAATACCGATGCAATATCTGTGTTTCATCGTCAATAAGAAGGTGCAAGGGATACAGTAAATCTGAAGTGAAACATCGGAATCTATAACTAGTGTCACAGGAATGGTTCAAAACGTAGCCAGTAAGAAGAGTCAGTCTTCTTGTACTTAAGTCGACATTGTGACTTTTGTATTTAATTCCGAAGCTATTTCTGCATTTCGTCGCCAATTAGAAGGTCGAAAGGATACAGTAAACCTGAAGGGAAGCATCGGAATCAATAACTAATGTCACAGGAATGGTTCAAAACGTAGCCAGTAAGATGAGTCAGTCTTCTTGTACTTAAGTCGGCATTGTACCCTTTATATTTAATTCCGAAGCAATTTCTGTGTTTCATCGTCAATATGAAGGTCAGAGGGATACCGTAAACCTGAAGTGAAACATCGGAATCTGTAACTAGTGTCACAGGAATGGTTCAAAACATAGTCAGTAAGAAGGGTCAGTCTTCTTGTACTTAAGTCGGCATTGTGCCTTTTGTGTTTAATTCCGATGCAATTTCTGAGTTTCATCGTCAAAAAGAAGGTCAGAGGGATACAGTAAACCTGAAGTGAAGTATCGGAATCTATAACAAGTGTCACAGGAATGGTTCAAAACAGTCAGTAAAAAGAGTAACTTTTCTTGTACTTAAGTCGGCATTGTGCCTTTTGTATTTAATTCCGAAGCTATTTCTGCATTTCGTCGCCAATTAGAAGGTCCAAAGGATACAGTAAACTTGAAGGGAAGCATCGGAATCAATAACTAATGTCACAGGAATCGTTCAAAGCATAGACAGTAGGAAGAGTCAGTCTTCTTGTTCTTAAGTCGGCATTGTGCCTTTTGTATTTAATTCCGATGCAATTTCTGTGTTTCATCGTTAAAAGAAGGTCAGAGAGATACCGTAAACCTGAAGTGAAGCATCGGAATCTGTAACTAGTGTCACAGGAATGGTTCAAAACATAGTCAGTAAGAAGGGTCAGTCTTCTTGTTCTTAAGTCGGCATTGTGCCTTTTCTATTTAATTCCGATGCAATTTCTGTGTCTCATCGTCAATAAGAACGTCCAAGGGATACAGTAAACCTGAAGTAAAGCATCGGAATCTATAACTAGTGTCACAGGCATGGTCCAAAACATTGACAGTAGGAAGAGTCAGTCTTCTTGTACTTATGTCGGCATTGTACCTTTTCTATTTAATTCCGATGCAATTTCAGTGTTTCATCGTCAATAAGAATGTTAGAGGGATACAGTAACCCTGAAGTGAAGCATCGGAATCTGTAACTAGCGTCACAGGAATGGTTCAAAACATAGACAGAAAGAAGAGTCAGTCTTCTTGTACATCAGTCGGCATTGTTCCTTTTCTATTTAATTCCGATGCAATTTCTGTGTTTCATCGTCAATAAGAAGGTCCCAGGGATACAGTAAACCTGAAGTGAAGCATCGGAATCTATAACTAGTGTCACAGGAGTGGTTCAAAGCATAGACAGTAAGAAGAGACAGTCTTCTTGTACTTAAGTCGGCATTGTGCCTTTTGTACTTAATACCGATGCAATATCTGTGTTTCATCGTCAATAAGAAGGTGCAAGGGATACAGTAAACCTGAAGTGAAGCATCGGAATCTATAACTAGTGTCACAGGAATGGTTCAAAACGTAGACAGTAAGAAGAGTCAGTCTTCTTGTACTTAAGTCGGCATTGTGCTTTTTATATTTAATTCCGATGCAATTTCTGTGTTTCATCGTCAATATGAGGGTCAGAGGGATACAGTAAACCTGAAGTGAAGCATCGGAATCTATAACTAGTGTCACAGAAATGGATCAAAATAGTCAGTAAGAAGAGTCAATCTTCTTGTACTTAAGACGGCATTGTGCCTTTTGTATTTAATACCGTTGCATTTTCTGTGTTTCATCGTCCATAAGAAGGTCCGAAGGATACAGTAAACCTGAAGTGAAGCATCGGAATCTATAACTAATGTCACAGGAATCGTTCATAACATAGACAGTAGGAAGAGTCAGTCTTCTTGTACTTAAGTCGGCATTGTGCATTTTGTGTTTAATTCCAATGCAATTTCTGCGTTTCATCGTCAAAAAGAAGGTCAGAGGGATACAGTAAACCTGAAGTGAAGCATCGGAATCTATAACAAGTGTGACAGGAATGGTTCAAAACAGTCAGTAAGAAGAGTCAGTCTTCTTGTACTTAAGTCGGCATTGTGCCTTTTGTATTTAATTCCGATGCATTTTCTGTGTTTCATCGTCAATAAGAAAGTCCAAAGGATACAGTAAACCTGAAGTGAAGCATCGGAATCTATAACTAATGTCACAGGAATCGTTCAAACCATAGACAGTAGGAAGAGTCAGTCTTCTTGTACTTAAGTCGTCATTGTAACTTTTGTGTTTAATTCCGATGCAATTTCTGAGTTTCATCGTCAAAAACAAGGTCAGAGGGATACAGTAAACCTGAAGTGAAGTATCGGAATCTATAACAAGTGTCACAGGAATGGTAGAAAACAGTCAGTAAGAAGAGTCAGTCTTCTTGTACTTAAGTCGGTATTGTTGCCTTTTGTATTAAATTCCGAAGCTATTTCTGCATTTCGTCGCCAATTAGAAGGTCCAAAGGATACAGTAAACCTGAAGGGAAGCATCGGAATCAATAACTAATGTCACAGGAATCGTTCAAAGCATAGACAGTAGGAAGAGTCAGTCTTCTTGTACTTAAGTCGGCATTGTGCCTTTTCTATTTAATTCCGATGCAATTTCAGTGTTTCATCGTCAATAAGAACGTCCAAGGGATACAGTAAACCTGAAGTGAAGCATCGGAATCTATAACTAGTGTCACAGGAATGGTTCAAAACATAGACAGTAGGAAGAGTCAGTCTTCTTGTACTTAAGTTGGCATTGTTCCTTTTCTATTTAATTCCGATGCAATTTCTGTGTTTCATCGTCAATAAGAAGGTCCAAGGGATACAGTAAACCTGAAGTGAAGCATCGGAATCTATAACTAGTGTCACAGGAGTGGTTCAAAGCATAGACAGTAAGAAGAGTCAGTCTTCTTGTACTTAAGTCGGCATTGTGCCTTTTGTACTTAATACCGATGCAATATCTGTGTTTCATCGTCAATAAGAAGGTGCAAGGGATACAGTAAAACAGAAGTGAAGCATCGGAATCTATAACTAGTGTCACAGGAATGGTTCAAAACGTAGACAGTAAGAAGGGTCAGTCTTCTTGTACTTAACTCGGCATTGTGCCTTTTGTACTTAATACCGATGCAATATCTGTGTTTCATCGTCAATAAGAAGGTGCAAGGGATACAGTAAATCTGATGTGAAGCATCGGAATCTATAACTAGTGTCACAGGAATGTTTCAAAACGTAGCCAGTAAGAAGAGTCAGTCTTCTTGTACTTAAGTCGGCATTGTGCCTTTTATATTTAATTCCGATGCAATTTCTGTGTTTCATCGTCAATATGAAGGTCAGAGGGATACAGTAAACCTGAAGTGAAGCATCGGAATCTATAACTAGTGTCACAGGAATGGATCAAAACAGTCAGTAAGAAGAGTCCATCTTCTTGTACTTAAGACGGCATTGTGCCTTTTGTATTTAATTCCGATGCATTTTCTGTGTTTCATCGTCAATAAGAAGGTCCAAAGGATACAGTAAACCTGAAGTGAAGCATCGGAATCTATAACTAATGTCACAGGAATCGTTCAAACCATAGACAGTAGGAAGAGTTAGTCTTCTTGTACTTAAGTCGGCATTGTGCCTTTTGTGTTTAATTCCGATGCAATTTCTGAGTTTCATCGTCAAAAAGAAGGTCAGAGGGATACAGCAAACCTGAAGTGAAGTATCGGAGTCTATAACAAGTGTCACAGGAATGGTTCAAAACAGTCAGTAAGAAGAGTCAGTCTTCTTGTACTTAAGTCGGCATTGTGCCTTTTGTATTTAATTCCGAAGCTATTTCTGCATTTCGTCGCCAATTAGAAGGTCCAAAGGATACAGTAAACCTGAAGGGAAGCATCGGAATCAATAACTATTGTCACAGGAATCGTTCAAAGCATAGACAGTAGGAAGAGTCTGTCTTCTTGTTCTTAAGTCGGCATTGTGCCTTTTGTATTTAATTCCGATGCAATATCTGTGTTTCATCGTTAAAAGAAGGTCAGAGGGATACCGTAAACCTGAAGTGAAGCATCGGAATCTGTAACTAGTGTCACAGGAATGGTTCAAAACATAGTCAGTAAGAAGGGTCAGTCTTCTTGTTCTTAAGTCGGCATTGTGCCTTTTCCATTTGATTCCGATGCAACTTCTGTGTCTCATCGTCAATAAGAACGTCCAAGGGATACAGTAAACCTGAAGTAAAGCATTGGAATCTATAACTAGTGTCACAGGAATGGTTCAAAACATAGACAGTAAGAAGAGTCAGTCTTCTTGTACTTAAGTCGCCATTGTGCCTTTTGTATTGAATTGCGATGCAATTTCTGTGTTTCATCGTCAAAAAGAAGGTCAGAAGGATACAGTAAACCTGAAGTGAAGCATCGTAATCTGTAACTAGTGTCAGAGGAATGGTTCAAAACATAGACAGTAGGAAGAGTCAGTCTTTTTGTACCTAAGTCGGCATTGTGCCTTTTGTATTTAATTCCGGTGCAATTACTGTGTTTCATCGTCAATAAGAACGTCCAAGGGATACAGTCACCCTGAAGTGAAGCATCGGAATCTATAACTTGTGTCACAGGAATGGTTCAAAACATAGACAGTAGGAAGAGTCAGTCTTCTTGTACTTAAGTCGGCATTGTACCTTTTCTATTTAATTCCGATGCAATTTCAGTGTTTCATCGTCAATAAGAACGTTAGAGGGATACAGTAACCCTGAAGTGAAGCATCGGAATCTGTAACTAGCGTCACAGGAATGGTTCAAAACATAGACAGAAGGAAGGGTCAGTCTGCTTGTACTTAAGTCGGCATTGTGCCTTTTGTATTTAATTCCGATGCAATTTCTGTGTTTCATCGTTAAAAGAAGGTCAGAGGGATACCGTAAACCTGAAGTGAAGCATCGGAATCTGTAACTAGTGTCACAGGAATGGTTCAAAACATAGTCAGTAAGAAGGGTCAGTCTTCTTGTTCTTAAGTCGGCATTGTGCCTTTTCTATTTAATTCCGATGCAATTTCTGTGTTTCATCGTCAATAAGAACGTCCAAGGGATACAGTAAACCTGAAGTGAAGCATGGGAATCTATAACTAGTGTCACAGGAATGGTTCAAAACATAGACAGTAGGAAGAGTCAGTCTTCTTGTACTTAAGTCGGCATTGTGCCTTTTGTGTTTAATTCCGATGCAATTTCTGCGTTTCATCGTCAAAAAGAAGGTCAGAGGCATACAGTAAACCTGAAGTGAAGCATCGGAATCTATAACAAGTGTCACAGGAATGGTTCAAAACATAGACAGTTGGAAGAGTCAGTCCTCTTGTACTTAAGTCGGCATTGTGCCTTTTCTATTTAATTCCGATGCAATTTCTGTGTTTCATCGTCAATAAGAAGGTCAAAGGGATACAGTAAACCTGAAGTGAAGCATCGGAATCTATAACAAGTGTCACTGGTATGGGTCAAAACAGTCAGTAAAAAGAGTCAGTCTTCTTGTACTTAAGTCGGCATTGTGAATTTTCTATTTAATTCCGATGCAATTTCGTGTTTCATCGTCAATAAGAACGTCCAAAGGATACAGTAAACCTGAAGTGAAGCATCGTAATCTATAACTAGTGTCAGAGGAATTGTTCAAATCATAGACAGTAGGAAGAGTCAGTCTTCTTGTACTTAAGTCGGCATTGTGCCTTTTCTATTCAATTCCGATGCTATTTCTGTGTTTCATCGTCAATACGAACGTCCAAGGGATACAGTAAACCTGAAGTGAAGCATCGGAATCTATAACTAGTGTCACAGGAATGGTTCAAAACATTGACAGTAGGAAGAGCCAGTCTACTTGTATTTAAGTCGGCATTGTGCCTTTTCTATTTAATTCCGATGCAATTTCAGTGTTGCATCGTCAATAAGAATGTCAGAGGTATACAGTAACCCTGAAGTGAAGCATCGGAATCTGTAACTAGCGTCACAGGAATGGTTCAAAACATAGTCAGTAAGAAGAGTCAGTCTTCTTGTACTTAAGTCGACATTGTGCCTTTTCTATTTAATTCCGATGCAATTTCTGCGTTTCATCGTCAATAAGAAGGTCCAAGGGATACAGTAATCCTGATGTGAATCATCGTAATCTATAACTAGTGTCACAGGAATGGTTCAAAACATAGTCAGTACGAAGATTCAGTCTTCCTGTACTTAAGTCGGCATTGTGCCTTTTGTATTTAATTCCGATGCAATTTCTGTGTTTCATCGTCAATAAGAAGGTCAGAGGGATACAGTAAACCTGAAGTGAAGCATCGGAATCTATAACTAGTGTCACAGGAATGGTTCAAAGCATAGACTGTAGGAAGAGTCAGCCTTCTTGTACTTAAGTCGGCATTGTGCCTTTTCTATTTATTTCCGATGCACTATCTGTGTTCCATCGTCAATAAGAAGATCCAAGGGATACAGTAAACCTGAAATGAAGCATCGGAATCTATAACTAGTGTCACAGGAATGGTTCAAAACATAGACAGTTGGAAGAGTCAGTCCTCTTGTACTTAAGTCGGCATTGTGCCTTTTGCATTTAATTAAGATGCAATATCTGTGTTTCATCGTCAACAAGAATGTCCAAGGGATACAATAAACCTGAAGTGAAGCATCGGAATCTGTAACTAGCGTCTCATCAATGGTTCAAAACAAAATCAGTAAGGAGAGTCAGTCTTCTTGTACTTAAGTCGGCATTGTGCCATTTCTATTTAATTCCGTTGCAATTTCGTGTTTCATCGTCAATAAGAACGTCCAAGGGATACAGTAAACCTGAAGTGAAGCATCGGAATCTATAACTAGTGTCACAGGAATGGTTCAAATCATAGACAGTAGGAAGAGTCAGTCATCTTGTACTTAAGTCGGCATTGTGCCTTTTCTATTTAATTCCGATGCAATTTCTGTGTTTCATCGTCAATAAGAAGGTCTGAGGTATACAGTAAACATGAAGTGAAGCATCGGAATCCATAACTATTGTCACAGTAATGGTTCCAAACATACACAGTAAGAAGAGTCGGCCTTCTAGTACTTAAGTCGGCATTGTGCCTTTTCTATTCAATTCCGATGCAATTTCTGTGTTTCATCGTCAATAAGAAGGTCCAAGGGATACAGTAATCCTGACGTGAATCATCGTAATCTATAACTAGTGTCACGGGAATGGTTCAAAACATAGTCAGTACGAAGATTCAGTCTTCTTGCACTTAAGTCGGCAATGTGCCTTTTATATTTAATTCCGAAGCAATTTCTGTGTTTCATCGGCAATAAGAAGGTCAGAGGGATACAGTAAACCTGAAGTTAAGCATCGGAATCTATAACAAGTGTCACGGGTATGGTTCAAAACAGTCAGTAAGAAGAGTCAGTCTTCTTGTACTTAAGTCGGCATTGTGCCTTTTGTATTTAATTCCGATGCAATTTCTGTGTTTCATCGTCAATAAGAAGGTCAGAGCGATACAGTAAACCTGAAGTGAAGCATCGGAATCTATAACTAGTGTCACAGGAATGGTTCAAAACATAGACAGTAGGATGAGTCAGTCCTCTTGTACTTAAGTCGGCATTGTGCCTTTTGTATTTAATTAAGATGCAATATCTGTGCTTCATCGTCAACAAGAAGGTTTAAGGGATACAGTAAACCTGAAGTGAAGCATCGGAATCTGTAACTAGCGTCACATTAATGGTTAAAAACATAGTCAGTAAGAAGTGTCAGTCTTCTTGTACTTAAGTCGGCATTGTGAATTTTCTATTTAATTCCGATGCAATTTCGTGTTTCATCGTCAATAAGAACGTCCAAAGGATACACTAAACCTGAAGTGAAGCATCGTAATCTATAACTAGTGTCAGAGGAATTGTTCAAATCATAGACAGTAGGAAGAGTCAGTCTTCTTGTACTTAAGTCGGCATTGTGCCTTGTCTATTCAATTCCGATGCTATTTCAGTGTTTCATCGTCAATAAGAATGTCAGAGGGATACAGTAACCCTGAAGTGAAGCATCGGAATCTGTAACTAGCGTCACAGGAATGGTTCAAAACATAGCCAGAACGAAGAGTCAGTCTTCTTGTACTTAAGTCGGCATTGTGCTTTTTGTATTTCATTCCGAAGCTATTTCTGCATTTCGTAGCCAATTAGAAGGTCCAAAGGATACAGTAAACCTGAAGTGAAGCATCGGAATCAATAGTAATGTCACAGGAATCGTTCAAAACATAGACAGTAGGAAGAGTCAGTCTTCTTGTACTTAAGTCGGCATTGTGCCTTTTGTATTTAATTCCGATGCAATTTCTGTGTTTCATCGTCAAGAAGATGGTCAGAGGGATACAGTAAACCTGAAGTGAAGCATCGGAATCTGTAACTACCGTCACAGGAATGGTTCAAAACATAGTAAGTAAGAAGAGTCAGTCTTCTAGTACTGAAGTCGGCATTGTGCCTTTTGTATTTAATTCCGATGCAATATCTGTGTTTCATCGTCAATAAGAAGGTGCAAGGGATACATTAAACCTGAAGTGAAGCATCGGAATCTATAACTAGTGTCACAGGAATGGTTCAAAACATAGACAGTAAGAAGAGTCAGTCTTCTTGTACTTAAGTCGGCATTGTGCCTTTTGTATTGAATTCCGATGCAATTTCCGTGCTTCATTGTCAGTAAGAAGGTCAGAGGGATACAGTAAACCTGAAGTGAAGCATCGGAATCTATAACTAGTGTCCAAGGAATGGTTCGAAACAGTCTGTAAGAAGAGTCAGTCTTCTTGTACATAAGTCGGCATTGTGCCTTTTGTATTTAATTCCGATGCAATTTCTGTACTTCGTCGCCAATAAGAAGGTCCAAAGGATACAGTAAACCTGAAGTGAAGCATCGGTATCTATAACTATTGTCACAGGAATTGTTCAAAACATAGACAGTAGGAAGAGTCAGTCTTCTTGTACTTAAGTCGGCATTGTGCCTTTTGTATTTAATACCGATGCAATTTCTGTATTTCATCGTCAAAAAGAAGGTCGGAACTATACAGTAAACCTGAAGTAAGCATCGGAATCTGTAACAAGTGACACAAGAATGGTTCAAAACATAGACAGTAGGAAGAGTCAGACTTTTTAAACTTAAGTCGGCATTGTGCCTTTTTTATTTAATTCCGATGCAATTACTGTGTTTCATCGTCAATAAGAACGTCCAAGGGATACAGTAACGCTGAAGTGAAGCATCGGATTCTGTAACTAGCGTCACAGGAATGGTTCAAAACATAGTCAGTAAGAAGAGTCAGTCTTCTTGTACTGAAGTCGGCATTGTGCCTTTTGTATTTAATTCCGATGCAATATCTGTGTTTCATCGTCAATAAGAAGGTGCAAGGGATACATTAAACCTGAAGTGAAGCATCGGAATCTATAACTAGTGTCACAGGAATGGTTCAAAACATAGACAGTAGGAAGAGTCAGTCTTCTTGTACTTAAGTCGGCATTGTGCCTTTTGTATTGAATTCCGATGCAATTTCCGTGCTTCATCGTCAGTAAGATGGTCAGAGGGATACAGTAAACCTGAAGTGTAGCATCGGAATCTATAACTAGTGTCACAGGAATGGTTCGAAACAGTCAGTAAGAAGAGTCAGTCTTCTTGTACTTAAGTCGGCATTGTGCCTTTTGTATTGAATTCCGATGCAATTTCCGTGCTTCATCGTCAGTAAGAAGGTCAGAGGGATTCAGTAAACCTGAAGTGAAGCATCGGAATCTATAACTAGTGTCACAGGAATGGTTCGAAACAGTCAGTAAGAAGAGTCAGTCTTCTTGTACATAAGTCGGCATTGTGCCTTTTGTATTTAATTCCGATGCAATTTCTGTACTTCGTCGCCAATAAGAAGGTCCAAAGGATACAGTAAACCTGAAGTGAAGCATCGGTATCTATAACTATTGTCACAGGAATCGTTCAAAACATAGACAGTAGGAAGAGTCAGTCTTCTTGTACTTAAGTCGGCATTGTGCCTTTTGTATTTAATACCGATGCAATTTCTGTATTTCATCGTCAAAAAGAAGGTCGGAAGGATACAGTAAACCTGAAGTGAAGCATCGGAATCTGTAACAAGTGACACAAGAATGGTTCAAAACATAGACAGTAGGAAGAGTCAGTCTTTTTAAACTTAAGTCGGCGTTGTGCCTTTTTTATTTAATTCCGATGCAATTACTGTGTTTCATCGTCAACAAGAAGGTCCAAGGGATACAGTAAAGCTGAAGTGAAGCATCGGAATCTACAACTAGTGTCACAGGAATGGTTCAAAACATAGACAGTAAGAGGAGTCAGTCTTCTTGTACTTAAGTCGGCATTGTGCCTTTTCTATTTAATTCCGATGCAATTTCTGTGTTTCATCGTCAATAAGAAGGTCAGAGGGATACAGTAAACCTGAAGTGAAGCATCGGAATCTATAACTAGTGTCACAGGAATAGTTCCAAACATAGTCAGTAAGAAGAGTCAGTCTACTTGTACTTAAGTCGGCATTGTGCCTCTTCTATTTAATTCCGATGCAATTTCTGTGTTTCATCGTCAATAAGAAGGTCCAAGGGATACAGTAAATCTGAAGCGAAGCATCGGAATCTATAACTAGTGTCACAGGAATGTTTTAAAACTTAGACAGTAAGAAGAGTCAGTCTTCTTGTATTTAAGTCGGCATTGTGCCATTTATATTTAATTCCGAAGCAATTTCTGTGTTTCATCGTCAATATGAAGGTCAGAGGGATACAGTAAACCTGAAGTGTTGCATCGGAAACTATAACTAGTGTCACAGGAATGGGTCAAAACTTAGACAGTAAGAAGAGTCAGTCTTCTTGTATTTAAGTCGGCATTGTGCCATTTATATTTAATTCCGAAGCAATTTCTGTGTTTCTTCGGCAATATGAAGGTCAGAGGGATACAGTAAACCTTAAGTGAAGCATCGGAATCTATAACTAGTGTCACAGGAATGGTTCAAAACAGTCAGTAAGAAGAGTCAATCTTCTTGTACATAAGTCGGTATTGTGCCTTTTGTATTTAATTCCGATGCATTTTCTGTGTTTCATCGTCAATAAGAAGGACCAAAGGATACAGTAAACCTGAAGTGAAGTTCGGAATCAATAACTAATGACACAGAATCGTTCCAAACATAGACAGTAGGAAGAGTCAGTCTTCTTGTACTTAAGTCGGCATTGTGCCTTTTGTATTTAATTCCGATGCAATTTCTGTGTTTCATCGGCAAACAGAAGGTCAGAGGGATACAGTAAACCTGAAGTGAAGCATCGGAATCTGTAACTAGCGTCACAGAAATGGTTCAAAACACAGTCAGTAAGAAGAGTCAGGTTCATGTACTGAAGTCGTCATTGTGCCTTTTCTATTTAATTCCGATGCAATTTCTGTGTTTCATCGTCAATAAGAGGGTCCAAGGGATACAGTAAACCTGAAGTGAATCATCGTAATCTATAACTAGTGTCACAGGAATGGTTCAAAACATAATCAGTACGAAGAGTCAGTCTTCTTGTACTTAAGTCGGCATTGTGCCTTTTGTATTTAATTCCGATGCAATTTCTGTGTTTCATCGTCAATAAGAAGGTCAGAGGGATACAGTAAACCTGAAGTGAAGCATCGGAATCTATAACTAGTGTCACAGGAATTGTTCTAAACATAGACAGTAAGAAGGGTCTGTCTTCTTGTACTTAAGTCGGCATTGTGCCTTTTGTATTTAATTCCGATGCAATATCTGTGTTTCATCCTCAATAAGAAGGTGCAGGGGATACATTAAACCTGAAGTGAAGCATCGGAATCTTTAACTAGTGTCACAGGAATGGTTCAAACATGGACAGTAAGAAGAGTCAGTCTTCTTGTACTTAAGTCGGCATTGTGCCTTTTGTATTAAATTCCGATGCAATTTCTGTGCTTCATCGTCAATAAGAAGGTCAGAGGGATACAGTAAACCTGAAGTGAAGCATCGGAATCTATAACTAGTGTCACAGGAATGGTTCGAAGCAGTCACTAAGAAGACGTAGTCTTCTTGTACATAAGTCGGCATTGTGCCTTTTGTATTTAATTCCGATGCAATATCTGTACTTCGTCGCCAATATGAAAGTCCAAAGGATAAAGTAAACCTGAAGTGACGCATCGGTATCTGTAACTAATGCCACAGGAATCGTTCAAAACATAGACAGTAGGAAGAGTCAGTCTTCTTGTACTTAAGTCGGAATTGTGCCTTTTGTTTTTAATTCCGATTCAATTTCTGTGTTTCATCGTCAAAAAGAAGGTCAGAAGGAAACAGTAAACCTGAAGTGAAGCATCGGAATCTGTAACTAGTGTCACAGGAATGGTTCAAAACATAGACAGTAGGAAGAGTCAGTCTTTTTGTACTTAAGTCGGCATTGTGCCTTGTGTATGTAATTCCGATGCAATTACTGTGTTTCATCGTCAATAAGAAAGTCCAAGGGATACAGTAACCCTGAAGTGAAGCATCGGAATCTATAACTAGTGTCACAGGAATGGTTCAAAACATAGACTGTAGGAAGAGTCAGTTTTCTTGAACTTATGTCGATATTGTATATTTTCTATATAATTCCGATGCAATAACAGTGTTTCATCGTCAATAAGAATGTCAGAGGGATACAGTAACCCTGAAGTGAAGCATCGGAATCTGTAACTGGCGTACAGGAATGGTTCAAAACATAGACAGAACGGAGAGTCAGTCTTCTTGTACTTAAGTCGGCATTGTTCGTTTTCTATTTAATTCCGATGCAATTTCTGTGTTTCATCGTCAACAAGAAGGTCCAAGGGATACAGTAAAGCTGAAGTGAAGCATCGGAATCTATAACTAGTGTCACAGGAATGGTTCAAAAAATGACAGCAAGAAGAGTCAGTCTTCTTGTACTTAAGTCGGCATTGTACCTTTTCTATATAATTCCGATGCAATTTCAGTGTTTCATCGTCAATAAGAATATCAGAGGGGTACAGTAACCCTGAAGTGAAGCATCGGAATCTGTAACTAGCGTCACAGGAATGGTTCAAAACATAGACAGTAGGAAGAGGCAGTCCTCTTGTACCTAAGTCGGCATTGTGCCTTTTGTATTTAATTAAGATGCAATATCTGTGTTTCATCGTCAACAAGAAGGTCCAAGGGATACAGTAAACCTGAAGTGAAGCATCGGAATCTGTAACTAGCGTCACATTAATGGTTCAAAACATAGTCAGTAACAAGAGTCAGTCTTCTTGTACAGAAGTCGGCATTGTGCTTTTTCTATTTAATTCCGATGCAATTTCTGTGTTTCATCGTCAATAAGAACGTCCAAGGGATACAGTAAACCTGAAGTGAAGCATCGGAATCTATAACTAGTGTCACAGGAATGGTTCAAATCATAGACAGTAGGAAGAGTCAGTCTTCTTGTACTTAAGTCGGCATTGTGCCTTTTCTATTTAATTCCGAAGCCATTTCAGTGTTTCATCGTCAATAAGAATGTCAGAGGGATACAGTAAACCTGAAGTGAAGCATCGGAATCTGTAACTAGCGTCACAGGAATGGTTCAAAACATAGACAGAAAGAAGAGTCAGTCTTATTTCACTTAAGTCGGCATTGTGCCTTTTGTATTTAATTCCAATGCAATTTCTGTGTTTCATCGTCAATAAGAAGGTCCAAGGGATACAGTAAACCTGAAGTGAAGCATCGGAATCTATAAATAGTATCACAGGAATGGTTCAAAACATAAACAGCAAGAAGAGTCAGTCTACTTGTACTTAAGTCGGCATTGTGCCTCTTCTATTTAATTCCGATGCAATTTCTGTGTTTCATCGTCAATAAGAAGGTCCAAGGGATACAGTAAATCTGAAGTGAAGCATCGGAATCTATAACTAGTGTCACAGGAATGTTTCAAAACTTAGACAATAAGAAGAGTCAGTCTTCTTGTACTTAAGTCGGCATTGTGCCTTTTATATTTAATTCCGATGCAATTTCTGTGTTTCTTCGGCCATATGAAGGTCAGAGGGATACAGTAAACCTGAAGTGAAGCATCGGAATCTATAACTAGTGTCACAGGAATGGTTCAAAACAGTCAGTAAGAAGAGTCAATGTTCTTGTACTTAAGTCGGTATTGTGCCTTTTGTATTTAATTCCAATGCATTTTCTGTGTTTCATCGTCAATAAGAAGGACCAAAGGATACAGTAAACCTGAAGTGAAGCATCGGAATCTATAACTAATGTCACAGGAATCGTTCAAAACATAGACAGTAGGAAGAGTCGGTCTTCTTGTACCTAAGTCGGCATTGTGCCTTTTGTATTTAATTCCGATGCAATTTCTGTGTTTCATCGTCAAAATGAAGGTCAGAGGGATACAGTAAACCTGAAGTGAAGCATCGGAATCTATAATAAGTGTCACAGGAATGGTTCAAAACAGTCAGTAAGAAGAGTCAGTCTTCTTGTACTTAAGTCGGCATTGTGCCTTTGTGTTTAATTCCGAAGCTATTTCTGCATTTCGTCGCCAATTAGAAGGTCCAAAGGATACAGTAAACCTGAAGTGAAGTTCGGAATCAATAACTAATGACACAGGAATCGTTCCAAACATAGACAGTAGGAAGAGTCAGTCTTCTTGTACTTAAGTCGGCATTGTGACTTTTGTATTTAATTCCGATGCAATTTCTGTGTTTCATCGTCAAACAGAAGGTCAGAGGGATACAGTAAAACTGAAGTGAAGCATCGGAATCTGTAACTACTGTCACAGGAATGGTTCAAAACATAGACAGTAGGAAGAGTCAGTCTTTTTGTACTTATGTCGGCATTATGCCTTTTGTATTTAATTCCGATGCAATATCTGTGTTTCATCGTCAATAAGAAGGTCCAAGGGATACAGTAAACCTGAAGTGAAGCATCGGAATCTGTAACTAGCGTCACAGAAATGGTTCAAAACACAGTCAGTAAGAAGAGTCAGTTTCTTGTACTGAAGTCGTCATTGTGCCTTTTCTATTTAATTCCGATGCAATTTCTGTGTTTCATCGTCAATAAGAGGGTCCAAGGGATACAGTAAACCTGAAGTGAATCATCGTAATCTATAACTAGTGTCACAGGAATGGTTCAAAACATAGTCAGTACGAAGAGTCAGTCTTCTTGTACTTAAGTCGGCATTGTGCCTTTTGTATTTAATTCCGATGCAATTTCTGTGTTTCATCGTCAATAAGAAGGTCGGAGGGATACAGTAAACCTGAAGTGAAGCATCGGAATCTATAACTAGTGTCACAGGAATGGTTCTAAACATAGACAGTAAGAAGGGTCTGTCTTCTTGTACTTAAGTCGGCATTGTGCCTGTTGTATTTAATTCCGATGCAATATCTGTGTTTCATCGTCCATAAGAAGGTGCAGGGGATACATTAAACCTGAAGTGAAGCATCGGAATCTATAACTAGTGTCACAGGAATGGTTCAAACATAGACAGTAAGAAGACTCAGTCTTCTTGTGCTTAAGTCGGCATTGTGCCTTTTCTATTTAATTCCGATGCCATTTCAGTGCTTCATCGTCAATAAGAATGTCAGAGGGATACAGTAAACCTGAAGTGAAGCATCGGAATCTGTAACTAGCGTCACAGGAATGGTTCAAAACATAGACAGAAAGAAGAGTCAGTCTTTTTTTACTTAAGTCGGCATTGTGTCTTTTGTATTTAATTCCGATGCAATTTCTGTGTTTCATCGTCAATAAGAAGGTCCAAGGGATACAGTAAACCTGAAGTGAATCATCGTAATCTATAACTAGTGTCACAGGAATGGTTCAAAACATAGTCAGTACGAGGAGTCAGTCTTCTTGTACTTAAGTCGGCATTGTGCCTTTTGTATTTAATTCCGATGCAATTTCTGTGTTTCATCGTCAACAAGAAGGTCAGAGGGATACAGTAAACCTGAAGTGAAGCATCGGAATCTATAACTATTGTCACAGGAATGGTTCTAAACATAGACAGTAAGAGGGATCAGTCTTCTTGTACTTAAGTCGGCATTGTGCCTTTTGTATTTAATTCCGATGCAATTTCTGTGCTTCATCGTCAATAAGTAGGTCAGAGGGATACAGTAAACCTGAAGTGAAGCATCGGAATCTATAACTAGTGTCACAGGAATCGTTCAGAACAGTCAGTAAGAAGAGTCAGTCTTCTTGTACATAAGTCGGCATTGTGCCTTTTGTATTTAATTCCGATGCAATTTCTGTGCTTCATCGTCAATAAGAAGGTCAGAGGGATACAGTAAACCTGGAGTGAAGCATCAGAATCTATAACTAGTGTCACAGGAATGGTTCCAAACATAGTCAGTAAGTAGAGTCAGTCTTCTTGCACTTAAGTCGGCATTGTGCCTTTTCTATTTCATTCCGATGCAATTTCTGTGTTTCATTGTCAATAAGAAGGGCCAAGGGATACAGTAATCCTGAAGTGAATCATCGTAATCTGTTACTAGTTTCACAGGAATGGTTCAAAACATAGTAGGTACAAAGAGTCAGTCTTCTTGTACTTAAGTCGGCATTGTGCCTTTTGTATTTAATTCCGATGCAATTTCTGTGTTTCATCGGCAAAACGAAGGTCAGAGGGATACAGTAAACCTAAAGTGAAACATCTGAATCTATAACAAGTGTCACAGGAATGGTTCAAAACAGTCAGTAAGAAGAGTCAGTCTTCTTGTACTTAAGTCGGCATTGTGCCTTTTGTATTTAATTCCGAAGCTATTTCTGCTTTTCGTCGCCAATTAGAAGGTCCAAACGATACAGTACACCAGAAGTGAAGCATCGGAATCAATAACTAATGTCACAGGAATCGTTCAAAACATAGACAGTAGGAAGAGTCAGTCTTCTTGTACTTATGTCGGCATTGTGCCTTTTGTATTTAATTCCGATGCAATTTCTGTGTCTCATCGTCAAAAAGAAGGTAAGAAGGATACAGTAAACCTGAAGTGAAGCATCGGAATCTATAACTAGTGTCACAGGAATGGTTCTAAACATAGACTGTAAGAAGGGTCAGTCTTCTTGTACTTAAGTCGGCATTGTGCCTTTTGTATTTAATTCCGATGCAATATCTGTGTTTCATCGTCAATAAAAAGGTGCAAGGGATACATTAAACCTGAAGTGAAGCATCGGAATCTATAACTAGTGTCACAGGAATGGTTCAAAACATAGACAGTAAGAAGAGTCCGTCTTCTTGTAGTTAAGTCGGCATTGTGCCTTTTGTATTTAATTCCGATGCAATTTCTGTGCTTCATCGGCAATAAGAAGGTCAGAGGGATACAGTAAACCTGAAGTGAAGCATCGGAATCTGTAACTAGTGTCACAGGAATGGTTCGAAACAGTCAGTAAGAAGAGTCAGTCTTCTTGTACATATGTCGGCATTGTGCCTTTTGTATTTAATTCCGATGCAATTTCTGTACTTCGTCGCCAATAAGAAGGTCCAAAGGATACAGTAAACCTGAAGTGAAGCATCGGTATCTATAACTAATGTCACAGGAATCATTCAAAACGTAGACAGTAGGAAGAGTCAGTCTTCTTGTACTTAAGTCGGCATTGTGCCTTTTGTATTTAATTCCGAAGCAATTTCTGTGTTTCTTCGTCAAAAAGAAGGTCAGAAGGATACAGTAAACCTGAAGTGAAGCATCGGAATCTGTAACTAGTGTCACAGGAATGGTTTAAAACATAGACAGTAGGAAGAGTCAGTCTTTTTGTACTTAAGTCGGCATTGTGCCTTTTGTATTTAATTCCGATGCAATTACTGTGTTTCATCGTCAATAAGAACGTCCAAGGGATACAGTAACCCTGAAGTGAAGCATCGGAATCTATAACTAGTGTCACAGGAATGGTTCAAAACATAGACAGTAGGAAGAATCAGTCTTCTTGTACTTAAGTCGGCATTGTACCTTTTCTATTTAATTCCGATGCAATTTCAGTGTTTCATCGTCAATAAGATTGTCAGAGGGATACAGTAACCCTGAAGTGAAGCATCGGAATCTGTAACTAGCGTCACAGGAATGGTTCAAAACATAGACAGAAAGAAGAGTCAGTCTTCTTGTACATAAGTCGGCATTGTTCCTTTTCTATTTAATTCCGATGCAATTTCTGTGCTTCATCGTCAATAAGAAAGTCCAAGGGATACAGTAAAGCTAAAGTGAAGCATCGGAATCTATAACTAGTGTCACAGGAATGGTTCAAAACATAGACAGTAAGATGAGTCAGTCTTCTTGTACTTAAGTCGGCATTGTGCCTTTTCTATTTAATTCCGATGCAATTTCTGTGTTTCATCGTCAATAAGAAGGTCAGAGGGATACAGTTAACCTGAAGTGAATCATCGTAATCTATAACTAGTGTCACAGAAATAGTTCAAAACATAGTCAGTACGAAGAGTCAGTCTTCTTGTCCTTAAGTCGGCATTGTGCCTTTTGTACTTAATACCGATGCAATATCTGTGTTTCATCGCCAATAAGAAGGTGCAAGGGATACAGTGAATCTGAAGTGAAGCATCGGAATCTATAACTAGTGTCACAGGAATGGTTCAAATCTTAGACAGTAAGAAGAGTCAATCTTCTTGTACTTAAGTCGGCATTGTGCCTTTTGTATTTAATTCCGATGCATTTTCTGTATTTCATCGTCAATAAGAAGGTCCAAAGGATACAGTAAACCTGAAGTGAAGCATCGGAATCTAAAACTAATGTCACAGGAATCGTTCAAAACATAGACAGTAGGAAGAGTCAGTCTTCTTGTACTTAAGTCGGCATTGTGCCTTTTGTATTTAATTCCGTTGCAGTTTCTGTGTTTCATCGTCAAAAAGAAGGGCAGAGGGATACAGTAAACCTGAAGTGCAGCATCGGAATCTATAACAAGTGTCACAGGAATGGTTCAAAACAGTCAGTAAGAAGAGTCAGTCTTCTTGTACTTAAGTCGGCATTGTGCCTTTTGTATTTAATTCCGAAGCTATTTCTGCATTTCGTCGCCAATTAGAATGTCCAAAGGATACGGTAAACCTGAAGTGAAGCATCGGAATCAATAACTAATGTCACAGGAATGGTTCAAAACATAGTCAGGTTGAAGAGTCAGTCTTCTTGTACTTAAGTCGGCATTGTGCCTTTTATATTTCATTCCGATGCAATGTCTGTGTTTCATCGTCAATAAGAAGGTCAGAGGGATACAGTAAACCTGAAGTGAAGCATCGGAATCTATAACTAGTGTCACAGGAATAGTTCTAAACATAGACAGTAAGAAGGGTCAGTCTTCTTGTACTTAAGTTCACATTGTGCCTTTTGTATTTAATTCCGATGCAATATCTGTGTTTCATCGTCAATAAGAAGGTGCAAGGGATACATTAAACCTGAAGTGAAGCATCGGAATCTATAACTAGTGTCACAGGAATGGTTCAATACATAGACAGTAAGAAGAGTCAGTCTTCTTGTACATAAGTCGGCATTGTGCCATTTGTATTTAATTCCGATGCAATTTCTGTGCTTCATCGTCAATACGAAGGTCAGAGGGATACAGTAAACCTGAAGTGGAGCATCGGTATCTATAACTAGTGTCACAGGAATGGTTCGAAACAGTCAGTAAGAAGAGTCAGTCTTCTTGTACATAAGGCGGCATTGTGCCTTTTGTATTTAATTCCGATGCAATTTCTGTGTTTCATCGTCAAAAAGAAGTCAGAAGGATACAGTAAACCTGAAGTGAAGCATCGGAATCTGTAACTAGTGTCACAGGAATGGTTCAAAACATAGACAGTGGGAAGAGTCAGTCTTTTTGTACTTAAGTCGGCATTGTGCCTTTTGTATTTAATTCCGATGCAATTACTGTGTTTCATCGTCAATAAGAACGTCCAAGGGATACAGTAACCCTGAAGTGAAGCATCGGAATCTACAACTAGTGTCACAGGAATGGTTCAAAACATAGACAGTAGGAAGAGTCAGTCCTCTTGTACTTAAGTCGGCATTGTACCTTTTCAATTTAATTCCGATGCAATTTCAGTGCTTCGTCGTCAATAAGAATGTCAGAGGGATACAGTAACCCTGAAGTGAAGCATCGGAATCTGTAACTAGCGTCACAGGGATGGTTTAAAACATAGACAGAAAGAAGAGTCAGTCTTCTTGTACTTATGTCGGCATTGTTCCTTTTCTATGTAATTCCGATGCAATTTCTGTGTTTCATCGTCAATAAGAATGTCCAAGGCATACAGTAAAGCTGAAGTGAGGCATCGGAATCTATAACTAGTGTCACAGGAATGGTTCAAAACATAGACATTAAGAAGAGTCAGTCTTCTTGTACTTAAGTCGGCATTGTGCCTTTTCTATTCAATTCCGATGCAATGTCTGTGTTTCATCGTCAATAAGAAGGTCCAAGGGATACAGTAAAATTGAAGTGAATCATCGTAATCTAAAACTAGTGTCACAGGAATGGTTCAAAACATAGTCAGTACGAAGAGTCAGTCTTCTTGTACTTAAGTCGGCATTGAGCCTTTTGTATTTAATTCCGATGCTATTTCTGTGTTTCATGGTCAATAAAAAGGTCAGAGGGATACAGTAAACCTGAAGTGAAGCATCGGAATCTATTACTATTGTCAGAGGAATGGTTCAAATTATAGACAGTAAGAAGGGTCAGTCTTCTTGTACTTAAGTCGGCATTGTGCCTTTTGTATTTAATTCCGATGCAATATCTGTGTTTCATCGTCAATAAGAAGGTCAGAGGGATACAGAAAACCTGAAGTGAAGCATCGGAATCTATAACAAGTGTCACAGGAATGGTTCAAAACAGTCAGTAAGAGGAGTCAGTCGTCTTGTACTTAAGTCGGCATTGTGATTTTTGTTTTTCATTCCGAAGCTATTTCTGCATTTCGTCGCCAATTAGAGGGTCCAAAGGGTACAGTAAACCTGAAGTGAAGCGTCGGAATCAATAACTAATGTCACAGGAATCGTTCAAAACATAGACAGTAGGAAGTGCCAGTCTTCTTGTACTTAAGTCGGCATTGTGCCTTTTGTATTTAATTCCGATGCAATTTCTGTGTTTCATCGTCAAAAAGAAGGTCAGAGGGATACAGTAAACCTGAAGTGAAGCATCGGAATCTGTAACTAGTGTCACAGGAATGGTTCAAAGCATAGACATTAGGAAGAGTCAGTCCCCTTGTGCTTAAGTCGGCATTGTGCCTTTTGTATTTAATTAAGATGCAATATCTATGTTTCATCGTCAACAAGAAGGTCCAAGGGATACAGTAAACCTAAAGTGAAGCATCGGAATCTGTAACTAGCGTCACATTAATGGTTCAAAACATAGTCAGTAAGAAGAGTCAGTCTTCTTGTACTTAAGTCGGCATTGTGCCTTTTCTATTTAATTCCGATGCAATTTCTGTGTTTCATCGTCAATAAGAACGTCCAAGGGATACAGTAAACCTGAAGTGAAGCATCGGAATCTGTAACTAGTGTCACAGGAATGGTTCAAATAATATACAGTAGGAAGAGTCAGTCTTCTTGTACTTAAGTCGGCATTGTGCCTTTTCTATTTAATTCCGATGCAATTTCAGTGTTTCATCGTCAATAAGAATGTCAGAGGGATACAGTAACCCAGAAGTGAAGCATCGGAATCTGTAACTAGCGTCACAGGAATGGTTCAAAACATAGACAGAAAGAAGAGTCAGTCCTCTTGTACTTAAGTCGGCATTGTGCGTTTTGTATTTAATTCCGATGCAATTTCTGTGTTTCATCGTCAAAAAGAAGGTCAGAGGGATACAGTAAACCTGAAGTGAAGCATCGGAATCTGTAACAAGTGTCACAGGAATGGTTCAAAACAGTCAGTAAGAAGGGTCAGTCTTCTTGTACTTAAGTCGGCATTGTGCCTTTTGTATATAATTCCGAAGCTATTTCTGCATTTCGTCGCCAATTAGAATGTCCAAAGGATACAGTAAACGTGAAGTGAAGCATCGGAATCAATATCTAATGTCACAGGAATCGTTCAGATCATAGCCAGTAGAAGAGTCAGTCTTCTTGTACTTAAGTCGGCATTGTGCCTTTTGTATTTAATACCGATGCAATTTCTGTGTTTCATCGTCAAAAAGAAGGTCAGAGGGATACAGTAAACCTGAAGTGAAGCATCGGAATCAGTAACTACTGTGACAGGAATGGCTCAAAACATAGACAATAGGATGAGTCAGTCTTCTTGTACTTAAGTCGGCATTGTGCCTTTTGTATTTAATTCCGATGCAATTTCTGTGCTTCATCGTCAATAAGGAGGTCAGAGTGGTACAGTAAACCTGAAGTGAAGCATCGCAATGTATAACTAGTGTCACAGGAATGGTTCGAAACAGTCAGTAAGAAGAGTTAATCTTCTTGTACTTAAGCCGGCATTGTGCATTTTGTATTTAATTCCGATGCATTTTCTGTGTTTCATCGTCAATAAGAAGGTCCAAGGGATACAGTAAACCTGAAGTGAAGCATCGGAATCTATAACTAGTGTCACAGGAATGGTTCAAAACATAGAGAGTAAGAAGAGTCAGTCTTCTTGTACTTAAGTCGGCAATGTGCCTTTTCTATTTAATTCCAATGCAATTTCTATATTTCGTCGCCAATAAGAAGGTCCAAAGGATATAGTAAATCTGAAGTGAAGCATCGGACTCTATAACCAATGTCACAGGAATCGTTCAAACATAAACAGTAGGAAGAGTCAGTCTTCTTGTACTTAAGTCGGCGTTGTGCCTTTTGTATTTAATTCCGATGCAATTTCTGTGTTTCATCGTCAATACGAAGGTCCAAGGGATACAGTAAACCTGAAGTGAAGCATCGGAATCTATAAGTAGTGTCACAGGAATGGTTCAAGACATAGTCAGTAAGAAGAGTCAGTCTTCTTGTACTTATGTTGGAATTGTGCCTTTTGTATTTAATTCCGATGCAATTTCTGGGTTTCATCGTCAATACGAAGGTCAGAGGGATACAGTAAACCTGAAGTGAATCATCGGAATCTATAACTAGTGTCACAGGAATGGTTCAAAACATAGTCAGTAAGAAGAGTCAGTCTTCTTGTACTTAAGTCGGCATTGTGAATTTTCTATTTACTTCCGATGCAATATCTGTGTTTCATCGTCAATAAGTAGGTCAGAGGGATACAGTGAACCGGAAGTGAAGTATCGGAATCTATAACTAGTGTCACAGTAATGGTTCGAAACATAGTCAGTAAGAAGAGTCAGTCTTCTTGTACTTAAGTCGGCATTGTGCCTTTCCTATTTAATTCCGATGCAATTTCTGTGTTTCATCGTCAATAAGAAGGTCCAAGGGATACAGTAAACCTGAAGTGAATCACCGTAATCTATAACTAGTGTCACAGGAATGGTTCAATACATAGTCAGTACGAAGAGTCAGTCTTCTTGTACTTAAGTCGGCATTGAGCCTTTTGTATTTAATTCCGATGCTATTTCTGTGTTTCATGGTCAATAAAAAGGTCAGAGGGATACAGTAAACCTGAAGTGAAGCATCGGAATCTATTACTATTGTCAGAGGAATGGTTCAAATTATAGACAGTAAGAAGGGTCAGTCTTCTTGTACTTAAGTCGGCATTGTGCCTTTTGTATTTAATTCCGATGCAATATCTGTGTTTCATCGTCAATAAGAAGGTCAGAGGGATACAGAAAACCTGAAGTGAAGCATCGGAATCTATAACAAGTGTCACAGGAATGGTTCAAAACAGTCAGTAAGAGGAGTCAGTCGTCTTGTACTTAAGTCGGCATTCTGATTTTTGTTTTTCATTCCGAAGCTATTTCTGCATTTCGTCGCCAATTAGAGGGTCCAAAGGGTACAGTAAACCTGAAGTGAAGCATCGGAATCAATAACTAATGTCACAGGAATCGTTCAAAACATAGACAGTAGGAAGTGCCAGTCTTCTTGTACTTAAGTCGGCATTGTGCCTTTTGTATTTAATTCCGATGCAATTTCTGTGTTTCATCGTCAAAAAGAAGGTCAGAGGGATACAGTAAACCTGAAGTGAAGCATCGGAATCTGTAACTAGTGTCACAGGAATGGTTCAAAGCATAGACATTAGGAAGAGTCAGTCCCCTTGTGCTTAAGTCGGCATTGTGCCTTTTGTATTTAATTCCGACGCATTTTCTGTATTTAATCGTCAATAAGAAGGTCCAAGGGATACAGTAAACCTGAAGTGAAGCATCGGAATCTATAACTAGTGTCACAGGAATGGTTCAAAACATAGACAGTAAGAAGAGTCAGTCTTCTTGTACTTAAGTCGGCAATGTGCCTTTTCTAATTAAGTCCAATGCAATTTCTGTATTTCGTCGCCAATAAGAAGGTCCAAAGGATATAGCAAACCTGAATTGAAGCATCGGAATCTATAACTAATGTCACAGGAATCGTTCAAACATAGACAGTAGGAGGAGTCAGTCTTCTTGCACTTAAGTCGGCATTGTGCCTTTTGTATTTAGTTCCGATGCAGTTTCTGTGTTTCATCGTCAATAAGAAGGTCCTAGGGATAGAGTAAACCTGAAGTGAAGCATCGGAATCTATAACTAGTGTCACAGGAATGGTTCAAAACATAGTCAGTAAGAGGAGTCAGTCTTCTTGTACTTAAGTCGGCATTGTGCCTTTTGTATTTAATTCCGATGCTATTTCTGTGTTTCATCGTCAATACGAAGGTCCAAGGGATACAGTAAACCTGAAGTGAAACATCGGAATCTATAAGTAGTGTCACAGGAATGGTTCAAAACATAGTCAGTAAGAAGAGTCAGACTTCTTGTACTTATCTTGGCATTGTGCCTTTTGTATTTAATTCCGATACAATTTCTGTGTTTCGTCGTCAATAAGAAGGTCAGAGGGATACAGTAGACCTGAAGTGAAGCATCGGAATCTATAACTTGTGTCACAGGAATGGTTCAAAACAGTCAGTTCGAAGAGTCTGTTTTCTTGTACTTAAGTCGGCATTGTGCATTTTGTATTTAATTCCGATGCAATTTCTGTGTTTCTTCGTCAATAAGAAGGTCCAAGGGATACAGTAAACCTGAAGTGAAGCATCGGTATCTATAACTAGTGTCACAGGAATGGTTCAAGACATAGACAGTAAGAAGAGTCAGTCTTCTTGTTTTTAAGTCGGCATTGTGCCCTTTGTATTTAATTCCGATGTAATTTCTGTGTTTCATCGTCCAAAAGAAGGTCAGAGGGATACAGTGAACCTGATGTGAAGCATCGGAATCTATAACTAGTGTCACAGGAATGGTTCAAAGCATAGACAGTAGGAAGAGTCGGGCTTCTTGTACTTAAGTCGGCATTGTGCCTTTTCTATTTAATTCCGATGCAATTTCTGGATTCTTCGTCAATTACGAGGTAAAAGGGATACAGTAAACCTAAAGTGAAGCATCGGAATCTATAACTAGTGTCACAGGAATGGTTCAAAACAGTCAGTTCGAAGAGTCTGTCTTCTTGTACTTAATTCGGCATTGTGCCTTTTGTATTTAATTCCGATCAATTTTCTGTGTTTCATCGTCAATAAGAATGTCAGAGGGATACAGTAAGCCTTAAGTGAAGCATCGGAATCTATAACTAGTGTCACAGGAATGGTCCAAAACAGTGAGTAAGAAGAGTCAGTCTTCGTGTACTTATGTCGGCATTGTGCCTTTTCTATTTAAATCCGATGCAATTTCTGTGTTTCATCGTCAATAAGAAGGTCCAAGGGATATAGTAAACGTGATGTGATGCATCGGAATCCATAACTAGTGTCACAGGAATGGACCAAAACATAGACAGTAGGAAGAGTCAGCCTTCTTGAACTCAAGTCGGCATTGTGCCTTTTGTATTTAATTCCTATGCAATTAGTGTGTTTCATCGTCAATAAGAAGGTCAGAGGGATACAGTAAACCTGAAGTGAAGCATCGGAATCTATAACTAGTGTCACAGTAATGGTTCAAAACATAGTCAGTAAGAAGAGTCAGTCTGCTTGTACTTAAGTCGGCATTGTGCCTTTTGTTTTTAATTCCGATGCAATTTCTGTGTTTCATCGTCAATAAGAATGTCCAAGGGATACAGTAAACCTGAAGTGGAGCATCGGAATCTATGACTAGTGACACAGGAATGGTTCAAAACATAGACAGTAAGAAGAGTCAGTCTTTTTGTACTTAAGTCGGCATTGTGCCATTTTCAACTTAATTCCGATGCAAGTAGTGTGTTTCATCGTCAATAAGAAGGTCAGAGGGATACCGTAAGCCTGAAGTGAAGCATCGGAATCTCTAACTAGTGTCACAGGAATATTTTAAATCATAGTCAGCATGAAGAGTCAGTGTCCTTGTACCTAAGTCGGCATTGTGCCTTTTGTACTTAATTCCGATGCAATTTCTCTGTTTCATCGTCAATAAGAAAGTCCAAGGGATACAGTAAACCTGAGGTAAAGCATCGGAATTTGTAACTAGCGTCACAGGAATGGTTCTAAACATAGACACTAGGAAGAGTCAGTCTGCTTGTACTTAAGACGGCATTGTGCCATTTCTATTTAATTCCGATGCTATTTCTGTGTTTCATCTTCAATAAGAAGGTCAGACGGATACAGTGAACCTGAGGAGAAGCATCAGAATCTATAAATAGTGTCTCAGGAATGGTTCAAAACATAGACAGTAGGAAGAGTCAGTCTTCTTTTACTTAAATCGGCATTGTGCCTTTTGTATTTAATTCCCATGCAATTTCTGTGATTCATCGTCATAAAGAAGGTCAGAGGGATACAGTAAACCTGAAGTGAAGCATCGGAATCTCTAACTAGTGTCACAGGAATGATCCAAAACATAGACAGTAGGAAGAGTCAGTCTTCTTGTACTTAAGTCGGCATTGTGCCTTTTCTATTTAATTACGATGCAATATCTGTGTTTCATCGTCAATAAGAAGGACCAAGGGATACAGTAAACCTGAAGTGAAGCATCGGAAACTGTAACTAGCGTCACAAGAATGGTTCAAAACATAGTCAGTAAGAAGAATCAGTCTCCTTGTACTTAAGTCGGCATTGTGCCTTTTCTATTTAATTCCGATGCAATTTCTGTGTTTCATCGTCAATAAGAACGTCCAAGGGATACAGTAAACTTGAAGTGAAGAATCGGAATTTATAACTAGTGTCACAGGAATGGTTCAAAGCATAGACAGTAGGAAGAGTCAGTCTTCTAGCACTTAAGTCGGCATTGTGCCTTTTTCAATTTAATTCCGATACGATTACTGTGTTTCATCGTCAATAAGAAGGTCAGAGGGATACAGTAAACCTGAAGTGAAGCATCGGAATCTAAAACTAGTGTCACAAGAATGGTTCAACACATAGTCAGTAAGAAGAGTCAGTCTTCTTGTACTTCAGTCGGCATTGTGCCTTTTGCATTTAATTCCGATGCAATTTCTGTGTTTCATCGTCAAAAAGAAGGTCAGAGGGTACAGTAAACCTGATGTGAATCATTGGAATCCATATTTAATGTAACAGGAATCGTTCAAAACATAGACAGTAGGAAGAGTCAGTCTTCTTGTACCTAAGTCGACATTGTGCCATTTGTATTTAGTTCTGATGCAATTTCTGTGTCTCATCGTCAATAAGTAGGGCCAAGGGATACAGTAAACCTGAAGTGAAGCATCGGAATCTATAACTAGTTTCACAGGAATGGATCAAGATATAATCAGTAAGAAGTGTCAGTCTTCTTGTACTTATGTCGGCATTGTGCCTTATCTATTTAATTCCGATGCAATTTCTGTGTTTCATCGTCAAAATGAAGGTCAGAGGGTACAGTAAACCTGAAGTGAAGCAGCGGAATCTATAACTAGTGTCACAGGAATGGTTCGAAACATAGACAGTAGGAAGAGGCAGTCTTCTTTTACATAAGTTGGCATTGTGATTTTTGTATTTAATTTCGATGCACTATCTGTGTTTCATCGTCAATAAGAAGGTCCAAGGGATACAGTAAACCAGAAATGAAGCATCGGAATCTGTAACTAGTGTCACACTAATGGTTCAAATTGTAGACAGTAGCAACATTCAGTCTACATGTACTTAAGTCGCCATTGTGCATTTTGTATTTATTTCCGCTGCAGTTTCTGTGTCTCATCGTCAATACGAAGGTCAGAGGGATACAGTAAACCTGAAGTGAAGCATCGGCATCTGTAACTAGTGTCACAGGAATGGTTCATAACATAGTCAGTAGGAAGAGTCAGTCTTCTTGTACTTAAGTCAGCATTGTGCTTTTTGTATTTAAATCCGATGCAATTTCTGTGTTTCATCGTCAATAAGAAGGTCCAAGGGATACAGTAAACCTGAAGCGGAGCATCGGAAACTATAAATAGTGTCACAGGAATGGTTCAAAACATAGACTGTAAGAAGAGTCAGTCTTCTTGTACTGAAGTCGGCAAAGTCCATTTTTTAACTTAATTCCGATGCATTTACTGTGTTTCATCGCCAATAAGAAGGTCCAAGGGATTCAGTAAACCTGAAGTGAAGCATCGGAATCTATAACTAGTGTCACAGGAATGTTTCAAATCATAGACAGTAAGAAGAGTCAGTCATCTAGTACTTAAGTCGGCATTGTGCCCTTTTCAATTTAATTCCGATGCGATTACTGTGTTTCATCGTCAATAAGAAGGTCAGAGGGATACAGTGAACCTGAGGTGAAGCATCGGAATCTGTAACTAGTGTCACAGGAATAGTTCAAAACATAGACAGTAGGAAGAGTCAGTCTTCTTGTACTTAAGTCGACATTGTGCCTTTTCTATCTAATTCCGATGCAATTTCTGTGTTTCATCGTCAAAAAGAAGGTCCTAGGGTTACAGTAAAGCTGAAGTGAAGCATCGGAGTTTACAACTAGTGTCACAAGAATGGTTCAAAACATAGTCAGTAAGAAGAGTCAGTCTTCTTGTACTTATGTCGGCATTGTGCCTTTTGTATTTAATTCTGATGCAATTACTGTGTTTCATCGTCAATAAGAAGGTCAGAGGGATACAGTGAACCTGAGGTGAAGCATCGGAATCTATAACTAGTGTCTCAGGAATGGTTCATAATATAGACAGTAGGAAGAGTCAGTTTTCTTGTACTTAAGTCGGCATTGTGCCTTTTCTATTTAATTCCGATGCAATTTTGGTGTTTCGTCGCCAATAATAAGGTCCAAAGGATACAGTAAACCTGAAGTGAAGCATCGGAATCTATAACTAATGTCACAGGATTCGTTCAAAACATAGACAGTAGGAAGAGTCAGTCTTGTGGTACTTAAGTCGGCATGGTGCCTTTTGTATTTGGTTCCGATGCAATTTCTGTGTTTCATCGTCACTAAGAAGGACCTAGGGATACAGTAAAGCTGACGTGAAGCATCGGAATCTATAACTAGTGTCACAGGAATGGTTCAAAACATAGTCAGTAAGATGAGTCAGTCTTCTTGTATTTAAGTCGGCATTGTGCCTTTTGTATTTAATTCCGATTCAATTTCTGTGTTTCATCGTCAATAAGATGGTCAGAGGGATACAGCAAACTAGAAATGAAGAATCGGAATCTAGAACTTTTGTCACAGGAATGGTTCAAAACATAGACAGTAAGAAGGGTCCGTCTTCGTGTATTTAAGTATTCATTGTGCTTTTTGTATTTAAATTCCGATGCAATTTCTGTGTTTCAACGTCAATAAGAAGGTCCAAGGGATACAGTAAACCTGAAGTTAAGCATCGGAATCTATAACTGGCGTCACAGGAATGGTTCAAAACATAGACTGTAAGAAGAGTCAGTCTTCTAGTACTTAAGTCGGCATTTTGCCTTTTATATTTATTTCCGATGCAATTTCTGTGTTTCATCGTCAATAAGAAGGTCAGAGGGATACAGTAAACCTGACGTAAAGCTTCGGAATCTATAACTAGTGTCACAGAAATGGTTGAAAGCATAGGCACTAAGAAGAGTCAGTCTTCTTGTCCTTATGTCGGCATTGTGCCTTTTGTATTTAATTCCGATGCAATTTCTGTGTTTCATCGTCAATAAGAAGGTCCAAGGGATACAGTAAACTTGGAGTGAGGCATCATAATCTATAACCAGTGTCACAGGAATGGTTCAAAACATAGACAGTAAGAAGAGTCAGCCTTCTTGTACTTAAGTCGGCATTGTTCCTTTTGTAATTAAATGCGATGCAATTTCATTATTTCATCGTCAATAAGAAGTTACAAGGGAAACAGTAAACCTCAAGTGAAGCATCGGAATCTATAACTAGTGCCAATGGAATGGTTCAAACATAGACAGTAGGAAGAGTCAGTCTTCTTGTACTTAAGTCGGAATTTTGTGCCTTTTGTATTTAATTCCGTGGCAATTTGTGGGTTTCATCGTCAATAAGAAGGTACAAGGGATACAGCAAACCTGAAGTGAAGCATCGGAATCTATAACTATTGTCACAGGAATAGTTCAAAACATAGACAGTAACAAGAGTCAGTCTTCTTGTACCTATGTCGGCATTGTGCCTTTTGTATTTAATTCCGATGCAATATCTGTGTTTTATCGTCAATAAGAAGGTCAGAGGGATACAGTAAACCTGAAGTGAAGCATCGGAATCAATAGCTAGTGTCATAAGAATGGATCAAGATATAGTCAGTATGAAGAGTCAGTCTTCTTGTAGTTAAGTCGGCATTGTGCCTTTTCTATTTATTTCCGATGCAATTTCTGTGTTTCACCGTCGAAAAGGAGGTCAGAGGGTACAGTAAACCAGAAGTGAAGCAGCGGAATCTATAACTAGTGTCACAGGAATGGTTCGAAACATAAACAGTAGGAAGATGCAGTCTTCTTTTACTTAAATTGGCATTGTGATTTTTGTATTTAATTTCGATGCACTATCTGTGTTTCATCGTCAATAGGAAGGTCCAAGGGATACAGTAAACCAGAAATGAAGCATCGGAATCTGTAACTAGTGTCACACTAATGGTTCAAATCGTAGACAGTAGCAAGATTCAGTCTACATGTACTTATGTCGGCATTGTGCCTTTTGTATTTATTTCCGCTGCAGTTTCTGTGTCTCATCGTCAATACGAAGGTCAGAGGGATACAGTACACCTGAAGTGAATCATCGTCATCTACAACTAGTGTCACAGGAATGGTTCAAAAAATAGTCAGTAACAAGAGTCAGTCCTCTTGTACTTAAGTCGGCATTGTGCCTCTTGTATTTAATTCCGATGCAATTCCTGTGTTTCATCGTCAATAAGAAGGTCCAAGGGATACAGTAAACCTGAAGCGGAGCATCGGAATCTATAAATAAGGAGGTCAGAGGGATACAGGAAACCTGAAGTGATGCATCGGAATCTCTAACTAGTGTCACAGGAATGGTTCAACAGATAGTCAGTAAGAAGAGTCAGTCTTCTTGTACTTAAGTCGGCATTGTGCCTTTTGTATTTAATTCCGATGCCATTACTGTGTTTCATCGTCAATAAGAAGGTCCAAGGGATACAGTAATTTTGAAGTGAAGCATCGGAATCTGTAAGTAACGTCACAGGAATGGTTCAAAACATAGACACTAAGAAGAGTCAGTCTGCTTGTACTTAAGACGGCATTGTGCCTTTTCTGTTTCATTCCGAAGCAATTTCTGTGTTTCATCGTCAATAAGAAGGTCAGAGGGATACAGTGAACCTGAGGTGAAGCATCGGAATCTATAACTAGTGTCTCAGGAATGGTTCATAATATAGACATTAGGAAGAGTCAGTTTTCTTGTACTTAAGTCGGCATTGTGCCTTTTCTATCTAATTCCGATGCAATTTTGGTGTTTCATCGCCAATAATAAGGTCCAAAGGATACAGTAAACCTGAAGTGAAGCATCGGAATCTATAACTAATGTCACAGGATTTGTTCAAAACATAGACAGTAGGAAGAGTCGGTCTTGTGGTACTTAAGTCGGCATGGTGCCTTTTGTATTTGTTTCCGATGCAATTTCTGTGTTTCATCGTCACTAAGAAGGACCTAGGGATACATTAAAGCTGACGTGAAGCATCGGAATCTATAACTAGTGTCACAGGAATGGTTCAAAACATATTCAGTATGATGAGTCAGTCTTCTTGTATTTAAGTCGGCATTGTGCCTTTTGTATTTCATTCCGATTCAATTTCTGTGTTTCATCGTCAATAAGATGGTAAGAGGGATACAGCAAACTAGAAATGAAGAATCGGAAACTAGAACTTTTGTCACAGGAATGCTTCAAACATAGACAGTAAGAAGGGTCCGTCTTCGTGTATTTAAGTCTTCATTGTGCTTTTTGTATTTAATTCCGATGCAATTTCTGTGTTTCAACGTCAATAGGAAGGTCCAAGGGATACAGTAAACCTGAAGTTAAGCATCGGAATCTATAACTGGCGTCACAGGAATGGTTCAAAACATAGACTGTAAGAAGAGTCAGTCTTCTAGTACTTAAGTCGGCATTTTGCCTTTTATATTTATTTCCGATGCAATTGCTGTGTTTCATCGTCAATAAGAAGGTCCAACGGAGACAGTAAACCTGAAGTGAAACAAAGTAATCTATAACTGGAGTCACAGGAATGGTTCAAACACAGTCAGTAAGAAGAGTCGGTCTTCTTGTACTTAAGTCGGCATTGTGCTTTTTGTATTTCATTCCGGTTCAATTTCTGTGTTTCATCGTCAATAAGAAGATCCAAGGGATACAGTAAACCTGAAGTGAAGCATCGGAATCCATAGCTAGTGTCACAGGAATGGTTCAAAACATAGTCAGTGAGAAGAGTGAGTCTTCTTGTACTTAAGTCGGCATTGTGCCTTTTCTATTTAATTCCGATGTAAT